>NW_023339873.1:9329932-9376084 GCF_004916995.1 Morone saxatilis
TCTCTCTCTCTCTCTCGATATCTCCATTGCTTTCACAACATCCCATCACTGAAGGACAGCCACTCTGGTATGACTTTGAGGAATGGGAACGAACAATTGGGTTAAGTACACAGTGACCAGCATACAAATCAAGTCAGCTTATTAGACATTTTGTCTCTCAATATGAATTGAATCTTTGTAAAGATAATGATGAGCACAGCTTCAGTCAGTTCAGGTACATTGATATACATAGCACAAACAGCATTGGGATGTGATGAAACAGGGTTTGTAAGATTCAGAATTCAGTATATCTTCTGTAATGTAATATGCAAGATTCTGATTTTTTTTTCAGGAATTCATTTTTTAAAAGTTTATTTTGTTACTGATGCAGTAATTAATGCTGTAATGTGATTTTGTTATTGCAGAAACTTACCGCATGTGAACTGTTTTATTGCATTTTATCTGACCCAGCGAAATCATATTTAACAACCTGAACATTTCATATCAGAGGGGACAACGAATGATGATTAACCTTCTCTAATAAAACTTCTCACATAATTATGCACATGCCAACTGCAAAGAAGCACTCCCTGTCAAAGTTAATACCCCTGACAGCTTCTCACTTCTCGTTGACAAAACAGAAGAAAAAAAAAAGATACATAACCCCTTGACTTTCGACAGTTTGGATGTAGAAGCCGACTTGACAGATGCTATGCTATTCCCCACATCTTGAGATGGGAAAAAATATGAAAATGCATTATTAATTTCACAATGTGGATAGCCAATATTCATAGAGTGCAAAAGAAGAACAGGCAGGCAGAGAGGCAGGCAGGCAGGCAGGCTGGCGGATGTGCCAGCCAACGAGCAACTCTAACCTTGAGCTTTCACCATCGCTGGTTGACATCTCTGAAAACATGTTCTTTTTTTTTCCAAGTGCGGGTTGTCAGCGGTACTGTCACTGGCAGGGAGAGGCGACGCTAAGTAAAGAAGGACACATGTGGCTCCGTGAGGAGGGGGGGTCTCTGTAAAGTCACTCACAGAGTTCCTGTCACGGTTAAGTAGACAGGTGCTTACTGTTAACACCCCACTAATATCTTTATGCATATTTATGAATCCCCCTCCCTTATAATACGTTGCTCGTTAATGTCACAGCTGCCAAATATTGACTATGACTTTCTTTTAAAAAGCGCATAAATAAAACAGCTTTTAAAGATTCTGACCTGCTTAAATACATCGCTTTTCCTGTCCCTTTGATCAGAAAGCTTTTCATTATTCAAGCCTCCACGCTTCTTTATATTCTGCCACCTCATCTGCTGCAAATATGCAATATATCTTTATTTAGAGTAGCTACCTATCCCTTCATCTACCATACCCACACTTAATCCTCCCTCTTTTTCTTATGTCTAAGTGTGGTCAGAGACATCTAAGTGCTCTCATTATGGGAAAAGTTTGCGAGCGGGGCAAAACTTGCTGCTGGGTCTCATCAGTGAGAAAGAGGGAAATGGCTTTATAGTCTCTGAGGATTTGTATGCTGATTGCTCCCTAATTCTGACTCCCGCTCTGTAACTGTGCCTTTCTTTTCCCATGAAAACTTGGCCAAGAATTGCAGAGTGCTACACATGAGAGGAAGAGTTTTGAAGAGACATGTATGGAACTGGACAAGTTCCTACTCTGCTGTAAAATCTCAGTTCTGGTTTGAGCAAATAGTCCCCACAAGACAAATTTGCTATAGGTCTGGCCTCTATGTCTGTGAGGCTCAAACACAGGCCTGGATGAGACAATCAACAGGAAACAAGTAAAATTTTAGATTGAATTTTGTAGCTTGGATTAATTATACTGAAGTTCAAATTGTGTTTTTACTGACAGAGTAGACTGTTGGTATCCTATTGATATTGCTGATGAAGCCTGCTGCAAATAGAAAAAAGGGTCATAAGAGCTCAAGATAGATATCGAACATTTCATCCAAAGGCAGACAATTCTGACTTTTACTTTTAAATATTACAGTAGATGGGTATGACATTGAAATGCTTGACAAATAGTTTTTGTCTACAGAAAGTGAACAGGTTTTTCAATTATTTTGAGTCATTATCATGTATATTCTTCAGTTTGTCAAGTGGAATGGTTTCATAGTTTCAAAAGAAACCTCAAAGATCTGAATTAAATAAGTATTCACTTTAGCTATGATATCTAAATAATTTTGCCAAGGTTTGTGAGTGCACATGAACGCATTAAGCAAAATTTTTTACTTTTTACTTTTACACTTGAAAGATCTGAAGTTGAGTCGGAATTAAAAACCAAATGCAAAAACAAAACTGCACAATTCCAATAATTAACTCCAAACAAAAAGCCTGTATATATGTGTAGGAGCAGGGAAAGAAACAAGAGCACTGATTAGACATACAGCACAAAATGTACAGCATATTAACATGTACAGAACGTCCATATTTAAACCTTGAAGCTTTTGCATTCTGGTGGGATTTTGGTCTGTCCCTTTCTGTCTCTGAGAGTAAACAAATTAGCCCCGTGGAGCCATGGGTGGGGTCAGAGGTCAAGCCTGACACAGGGAGGCATGGTGTGACAGGCTTAGGCCACTTGGACTTCTCGCCCAAGGAACAGATGTTAGCAGCGGCAGTGTGATTATCGCCACGGCGACCGAGGAACAGGAGCAACGGCCCTTGGATGGATGCTGGTAATTACCCAGGCTCCCCTGGGAAGGAGATGACACGTGCCCGCCACTCTTGGAGATCACAGGGGCGTAATTAAAGCTGCAGTAACAGTTGTTAATAGGGCAGCAAATAAAGGTAGCAGGGGATGAAGAGAAAGAGAAAGCAAGGGAGGGAAGGAAGTAAGGGGGGCATAATGGAGGATTGTCTCTCCTTTGTCCTCTCTCTTGTTTGTTTTGCACACTGTGACCTTCCTGTAAGGCATAGATTTAAACGAAGGACAGTTCATTTGAGCAAAAAGAAAGTAAACTTCACTAAAAATGTGATATTGTGGCAAATAAAAAATTGAAGCACTTATTTGTCAGGGGAAATAATGTGTAAAATAACAAAAGGTTGGCATTACTTTGTTTTCCAGTTGACCAATTGGTATTCACAGTAGAAGAACAATAATTTAATGTGCATATACATTATACAAATATAGATTTTTTAAAGTACATTTTACTAGGGGTGTGCATCTCTCCCATCTAAGACGATCCCATACGTATATATAGATACATGATACACGATTCAGGGATGATGCATTTTAATACGGAATAAATATAGTTATAGGAATCTGATATAGTTACATATAGTAAATATCTGTTTAATGTAGACATTTATTTTTCATTCTAAATTAAAATGAGCCAATTCTATAAAAGTGACTTTGCTTACCTTCAAATACATATATTTTAGAAACCAGGGAATCCCAAGTAGTTTTTTCTTTATGGTAGGGGTGAAAAAATGGAAGACAAATGCATAATTTCAGAATTACATGTAATTGTTTGTTTATTGCTGTGTCACCATGGCTACTACCAACTTTCCTTCCTTTTTATAGATTCCAAATATCTTCCGTACTTTAGATTTTATATTTGATTGTGCGCTGTAAATCATGTTGGCATTGCTAGACATGTTTGTTTAGTACCAATGTTACTCTCGTCACTCTTTACATGAGACCTTCGTGTTGACTTTTTACCTTTCATGAGAGTGGAGGCGGTGTTAGCAGCAGCAAAGCTTCAGTCAACCGATTCAGAACTTTAGAATCAGACCATGGATCCGATCACGGTACATTTAGATCATTCCAGGCGTACCGATGTTGTTGCATCTATAGCGTTGAAGCCGATTTCCGACTCATAACAGTAAATCTTTACACCCCTTCATTTTATTAATCCAAAGCTTTGTGGAGACTTCAATTCCCCACGACAACTCCTTCTCTTTCTTCCGAGGAACACAAACTTCCCAGTACATGAAGAACTATGACTTCAATGACCAGCAGCAACAAAAAAAGCTTTACTGTACAACAAAAATGTCACAAAGTCACCTCAAGACCTCTGCTGGCATGAAATCAGCTAGGAATCTCTCTTAAGTGCAGCCGTAGTGTTTGCTAGTGACAGGTATGTTTTTGTCTTGCTCTGCAGCGTGTGATGCAGAGAGTGCCCACGCAGAGCTCTTAAAAGCACCATACAAGACCCCAAGTGTCAGAGCACATCACCACAGCCTTTTAGAACCACAAAACCCTCTGACAGCACCAAAATGGCTTCTCTTGCTTTTTTTGTGCTCCAGTCGGCTTCTTATAAATGACCACATTCAACCCCTGTATGGCACTTGACAGGCCTATGAATTCTTCTTCCTGAAAGGCCTGATGCAAAAAAATACACATTGCGTTGGGGCGCAGTGGGAGGACATTCTGTAAGTGCGTTTAGACTTTGTATGAACAACTTAAATGGTTTTCAGCTTGATGGTAAGTTCTCTTTTGGATGTCAAAGAGAGTTGAAAAAAGGTTAAATTGGAACTGGTGGTGGGCAAGTGAGAAGTTGCCAAAACATTATGGCATACTATGATTAATCCAACTGATGAAGACTGGAACGTTTTCAGTGCTAGTACCATAGAAAGGTCCTTGGAGATCAAATGTCTGGCCTAAGGCAACAATAAGGTTTGCGTAATGGTTTTCCTAATTACATTAAAGCTATATTTGTAGTCCTGCAACACATGAAGTCTTCATTGTCATTTATACCTAACCCGCTGTTTTTTGGCACTCTGGATCTCTGGAGATCTCTCCAGTAGAAGAATGAGGGGAGTAGAAAAGGAGAGGCGGATCAGATGACTGTGGCGATAATGTGTGAGTTTGCCAGTCAGGTCTGTCTTCCATAACAGAGGGGAGTCCCAGAGAGAATTAGCCATGCTGAGCTTGACACAGAATACCCACCCAGATAAATGGCAAGGTTCTGGCAGGACATATTTTTGGGATTAACTCGCTGACCCAAAAAAGTGATGTCCGCAAAATGAGACCACCGGGGACAGTGGAAGAGAAGCGGCCATTTCTTCAGCTGTTAGAGCCAATGTCAGCCAGTGAACCTTGATCTTTCAATTACTGTCGTTTAGCTCTCAAAGAGAAAGGGTCCACTTGGGATTGTTTGTCCTACGTAAAGCTGCCAAATCATACATAAGGCTAGCCAAGGCAAAGGTATGGAAAAATCATCTCAATTCTAGTAAAACAAGCTATTTCATTAGCATATAGCGCTCATGAACCACTTTAAAGAACAAAGTGAGCTCTATTCCTCAAAGTCCTAAATGGAATGGCCGCATCTTCTGGTGTCCCGCTTCCTAAATATGTTTTTCATTCTGAAAGACCACCACTGATGTTACCATGCAATGCCACTCTCTTATTCATTGTATCTCTCTCTCCCTTGCTCTCTCACTCTCTGTGGTAACATTCACACATCACACATTGCAAATATCCGCATGCTCTCTATTTCTTTGAGTGTTGTGTTGTCAGTGTTTCATGACTTATTCACTCCTTTTAGCCCACTAAGGACATCAATATTTAATAGGGATGGAAGCATGTTTTCCCATGGCTTAATAAAGGATATGGTGTGCATGCACAACACACACACGCACAGTATGTGAATGCATATGTGAGTGTATTGTCTACAGCAGTATAACAGCAGAGAGGACAACACATCTACAGTAACTAATACAAATTTTATACAAATTTTAATTGCTATTAGATGCAGCTTTTTACATATTATCAATTTATTTGCAATTATAAACCTTCAACCCTGAGATTAGTGGACTTAAAATAAATATTTCACTGCACTGTGGAAAATCCAGCCATAACTTATCAACGATTCTATCTGCATTTGATCTAATGCTGGGTTTAGCCAGGTAAATCGATTGGTGTAACCTTATGCATTTAAAGGGCAAGCATGACTGCATTAACATACTGTGTTACTTGATTAGCTTCCGATCGGTACAGTCTTACAGCTATATCAATTCCACAGTTAACACTCATCAAATCTAATCTTGGCTGGAAATCCCCATGCAGCTCACTGTTATATCCTGTTGGCAGGTTGCATCTAAACTGATTTGGCAACCTTTTGTCTTCTCTAATCTGGTCAAATCAATAGAAATATTTGCCCTTGATCCTGCATGGGGGGCCGGGATCAATATGAATATTGATCAATAAGTGGTATTGGATGTGTTCGGAGGTCAGCCAGTCCTCGTAGGGTCGAGGCTAATCAGTTTAAACTGCCCGCAGTAAAATGGGTGAAGTGATCTGGCCTGCAGAGAGTCCTTGGTTCCTTCTGTGTCATGAAAGCTCCCACAGAGAAAGAAGGAGGTGTTGAGGAATGAAAAAAGGGACTTTTATTTAACATGTCAGATCGTTTACTAAATGTATGCAACAGTTACAGAGAAAGTCACACTGCAGTTTCATTTTCAGTCCAAAACTGAGAGAAACTGTGCTGTTGTTTTAGCTTTATGTTGTTGATTTTATTAGGTAATTCAATGGACTCTTAAATTATGTATTGAGCTTAAGAAGTAGGAATATTTTCTCAACCCATAAAGGAACACTTAATCTTTCAGTTAACCCTAACTGGAAAATGTTAAATCCCCCAACTTGGAGATTTATTATTTACTGGACAGAGATAATATGAAATTTAGACACGTTATTTAGCCAACAAAACCTTAAGAATAACACACAGTAGCATTTCCTGATCTGATGCTCCTATTGGCCTATCATTTGTCTGTATCTTCTAAAACTGTTACGAATCATTGTTTGTTTTATGATCTGATAATGCTCGTCAGGATTAGCCACAATTAGTGGATTAGGCTCATCAGGATTAGGCACAAAAAACGACTTTGTTAGGTTTAGGGAAAGATAATGGTTTAGGTTAAAATAAGTGCTTAGTTAAGATTATTGAAACATAGAGGTTTAGGTGAAAATGACTACTTCGTTAACATTAGGGGACCTTTGTCATTAAGATTACAATAATAAACACATGGTTATGGAATGCTTAGGGAACAATCGTAGTCCCATGGTAAAGTCTGAGTCAGTGGAAGAATGTGAGGCAAATTTTAAGTCCTACGTGTGCAAGAGAGAGCATGGTGGCTAGTGTTGAATCTGACAGATTACCCATGGCACTGACAAATGAGACATGGCCATGTTTGTGACACACACAGAGACACACGCACAAGCCTTTGGGAGGTAATTAACACAGGCCCAGTGTGTCTAACCCCAAAACCTGTTCCTCCTCCTACATGTTTTAGCATATTTGCTGAGTTTATTCATTACTTTTCTATTGAATTATTTCTTTTACATACTGAATCTGTCTTCCTCTTTCTGCCTTTATCTATGTCCTTTTCTCTCACTCCAGGATGTATGTCCTGACGCTTGACCAAGGTCAAGGATACACAGAATCATTTGAAGAGAGGATACACATGAGAGGGATGAACAAGCCCTCCAATGGTCACATGATATGAATGATAACGTACCATATTCTGTGCAGTTAAAACACAAAGACCTTATAAAATAAGAAGAAAGAAGAAAAAAGTGGGAGAGGCACAGAACACAGACAGCGAGGTATGAGAGAGGAGGAAAACAAGAACGTGGTGAGTCGTGGCGGAGTCGGGGCAATAGATGACCTTTTCAGAGAAAGCCCCTTATGCAGTCTTGGGCCAAGGTACACTTTTATTTATAGAAGGTATTTATAGAAGCGATTTACCCGAGGTTATCCTGAGCAAAATGCCAGTTCTCATTACCAGCCGGGTCCTGCCTGTGCCTCATTTTACGGCTGGATGAGCCCAGGCAGCGGGGGACCCAGCATGCAGCCCAGGGTCACCTATTAAATCCTCATGTCCAAGAGAGCACCGTCATGCACTTCTTGTTCTACACTGGGTGGGGCTATGGAGCAGCAAGAAAAGAGTGAGTAAAGGGGTGGCCAGGTGTGTCTACACAAGCGTGTGTATGTGCTTGCTATTGTGTGGAGAGTGATTTATTAAGGGAGTATGCTGTTAGTACTGGAGTTTGCCATTTTACACCCCTCCTGTTGTTTCAGGTTGTTATGATTACATTTTTAAATGTAAGTTTCTTTCCATTTGTAACAAAACAAAAACTTCCTGCCACAACATACTTAATAGTACAGAATAAAAACTAATTTTAGCATTTTTGTAAATTTAAATTGATGAGATGCATCCAGTCTGTTTAAATAGATACTTGAAAGTGGAAACATCTAATAACAATTATAATAATAAACTTAATATTCAATTAACAATGTTAATGTTAAAGTGCTTTAACAAAAGAAAAAGAAAAACCAGACAAGGTAGAAAAAATGAAAATAAGAACAAATAAAAAGAAAAAAATTACAAACGCTTTCCTGAAAAGAAAAGTTTTGAGAAGAGATTTAAAAGAAGCAAGAGACTTGTGTCTGCATACAAAATTCACAGGTGTGAATGACTATTTCTGTGTGTCTGCCTGAGAGTGCATGATTGTGTCTGTGTGTATGAATGTGTCTCTCATCAGAGTAGCTATAAGTCACCCTGGTGAAGCACCTCAGGCCCTTCTGGTGGGGCCCTGGAGCCCCAGCATGGGGTCATCACAGCCCAGGGACATACAGACAGCGTGGAATGTCAACTCAAAGACATAACCAGACATGTTCCGGCTAAAGGAAAAGAAAAAAGAAAATTAAACCCTCTGTCCTCCACTAATGATGGCAAAGAAGGAAAGCTAAATTAGATATATTTCTGCTGCTAACATACACAGCACACCTTGCTAAAATAAATCTAATGAATGTGATCTGCCAAAAAAAAAAAAAAATTTCATATTTCTCAACATGCTCCTTATTCTGAAACTAGAAAAATAGATGATGAGGCAGAAAAAAAATCCAACACACCTGCACATTCTTCTACTCATCTGTCTCTGAACAATAGCAGAGGAATGGGGAAGGTACAGACTGGACAGATACAGTATGGTACAGGGACCATGGAAACCCCGGGGAATTGCACCCTATTCACACAGCGCAGCATTATTCGTATTTGTCCCTCATCAAAAGAATCTTCTGCTCCTACTTTTTAGTCTTGAGGGAGTTATACCTGCATACTTGGATGAATAAAAGCAAAGTGTTCCTAAATTCAGACAGCCAAATGACGTCCTTACCATAATGGTAGTTCCTTAAGACATAGTGCCTGCATATGCGACAATGGGCTTCACTGTATAGGCACTGCTCATAAGCTACTGAACACATTTCTCTCTTTAAGTAGCACCTCGACAATAAATTTAATATTTTGTCACTACATTGAAAAACAGTATGAGGTTTTCTATTGATTGTATTTTCTTCTAGCTTCTCACTTTCCAACAGGGGATCCTGATATTCATTCCTACTCTCCCCCTCCACCGCCTCCTGCTCCTATAGTATGCTGCTTGTTTGGTGCAAGGTTGTGAGGCTGTCAGGTGAGACACCATTAGACTGGGTCCTGACAGGCTGCAGTAATGACGACCAATGTAGAGGATAGGGTGAACACTTTTGCACAAGAGCACAGACACACACAGTTGTGCTACTGCTACAGATGCTTGACGGACAAGAGTCCAGTTAGTTTCAGGCCTCTCTCTATCTGCAGCTAGGCTAACTCTTCTGGTCATCTTACTCTTGTGTGTGTGTGTGTGTGTGTGTGTGCTTATAATGGGATGACATTCGAGAGAATGAGAGAAAAAAATCTGGCCGGCAGCCGTATATTTCAAAGCTTTGTACAGATTATAGTAGAAGATGTCTAATCTGTCGGTTGCCATTTCCTCCCACTGAGGAAGAAATTTGCCTGGATCAATTTTTAATTTTTTTTTGTGGCGGGGATTTTACCACAGGTTTGACATAATCTTTATCTTACTTCTTGGCCTCATCATCTCACCAGCAGGACTAGATTGGTGCTTGTCAGAGCTTGGCTGTTTCTCTGTACCCCTGTAACAACCCCCCCAATGTCTGATTGGCTTATAGGCTCTACTATAGGCTTGTAATTCTTTCCATCCCACAAGGCTCTGTAACACTTAGCATGAGGGGAGCAATTCCAGAGGAAAAATAGTTGATGTGAACTTGGCATTTCTGAGTTTTGCTCCTTGCAGGCAAATTTAGCAATCCAACATTTCTGTGAATATAAACGGGAGTAGACTAGAAGAAAGACTCATCTGGCACAAGCTGTACTTTGACCAGTTGTGGCTGTACCATCTCTTTGTAAGTTTACATATGGCCAAGTTTAATAATACAACAATATTCCTCATATTACAAAATGTTATGCTATATATAAGGTCAGACTCAATAGATTTATTGGATATTTTCCAGTTACTCTAAACTACATGAATACTGAACTCTGAAAGAAATCTACATGTATACATATACAAAAAACAAAAAACAAACACTAAAGTAATAGCTAGATATATAAAAGAATGGCAGTTAAGTTCAATATAATGCAAGGCCCCCTAAAACTGTTTTATGGGCAGTTATGTTGCAGCTTGTGATGCTACAGTGACTTCCTGTTTACATAGTTGATTACTTTTGATTGGACAATGCTACAGATGTGCTGTAGCAAGTGATTCACACAAGTCTATAAAGATGTTTCTTAAGATTTATTGGTGTAACCCAATTTAATAAATTACTTGTTTAGCTAGTAGTTGTTGTTGTTGTAAAAAGCTACAAAGGACTTTACACAACAAACTTTGAAAAATAATTTACGAATAGCTGGTGCAATCAAATCCTGAATTATAGACCATGTCTGAATAGAACAGAAATAGTCTTTCTTAAACCAGAATTACTCCACACATGCCATTCATTACTAACTTTAACTATCCAGTTAATCTATCCATCAAGAATGCCAATAGATGGAGCTTATTTTCCTTTATTTTCAGGAGTGGTAAAAAGGACAAGGGGAAAATAGCTGTACGGCGCAAATGTAATCACAGACACATGTCTGAGAATCTGGCTGCCATGCTCCCACAATGCACTGCATTGGCAAAGCATGACATCTTCATTCCAGTGATCCTCCCCAGTGAGTCTCCCTAAATTAGCTAAAATCTCATCAGCCATCAACATCACACGTAGTTTCGACCATCGAGTGCAGACTCTAAAGGTGAGACCCCCCGCCTTCCTGCCTCTGCGCCCAGCTACCTTTCCAAAGCCACATAATTCCTGGCGTTCCAGTGTTTGGAAGTGAGGGAGCAAGGTCTGTCCCCCAGGGCTGTTTGCCTGCCTGTCTGACATCATAGACTGCGGCATCTTCTGATCCGCCGGCAAAGAGAGACGATCTGACAGGCTTAATTTACAATGTCAGGCCTTTCAAAACCATTTCCCCCTCATGCTGACAGCAATCCTGCATTTATAAATTAGCAGAAACATTAACCTTTAGACTGATTATAACGTGTTCTGAGGGAGGCAAATTAACTTCCATTTGTTAATGTCAGATTTTGGGTTCAAATGGTACCAAAGAAAATGAAGTGAGGAGATTGAGAAGATAATGTGATGTATCGTGTGTCCTAAAATGAAATGTTTTGTCAGGTTTTGATGATGAATATGATATTGTTTTTGAGGTAATGTGAAGCGCGTTGCACAGCAGGTGAAGCTCTGTAATTGCAGTCATGCACTCATCACATGCAGCACAAAGGTCCTATTGTCTTGAACATGATAATATGTACTGTCTTTTTCCATTTCACAAGATGTGACCTTATAAAACTGCATACTAAAAATACAAAAATTTAGAAATACACAGATATTGTTTACAAAATGCAATTAAAATAATATTACAATTCTGTAGATGTGATTTATTTCATGGGAACAATGCCAAATGAGATAAATATGAGGTCTCCTGATTGTTATTAAAATGCAGAATTGCTGTTCAGTTACATCAGTGCAATTGCTAACTTGTGCCTATCAAACCCAGAAAAGTCTTCACACATTGGCATGTAACAGCTTGTCATGAGAAACTGTTGCAGTAATATTTGTGGCTATTACCCTAATTAGAGGAAAGCACACAGATGGTGTTGTTTCACAAACTCACAGGCTGAGAATCAAAATGTCATCACTGCCAAAATTAGTGATGGTCTGAGAAAATAACCTAAAAAAACGCATCACCCTGTTTTCTCACAGCCTAGTTTTTATTTTCAAAACTTCTTTCTTCTCTCCAAGTGAAACTGACATTAAATAGCCTTTCTTCCTTGATGAAAAAACAGGGTCTTTAGTGGTGAAACAATGATACTTGGGTACCATATGCTGCATTTAAACGCTGTAAGACAGCTGTGAAGCCTGAGTGTTCCTGGATGTGGGCCAGCTCCCAGAAGAAGCCTTCCACTGGTTGGAAAATGTTTCCAGTGAGAGCAGGAAGAAGCCACTTTTCATGGAGCAACTTCCAGATGCAGGACACAGAGGATGAGATGAGTGCATCTGTGTGTCTGAGTGTGTATTTTTCCATGTGTATGTCATTACTGTACCACGTTTGTAAGCACAATCTATGTCGATATCTCTAATGAAGGAAGTAAAAAGGTAAGGTTTTCTATAGGTGGACATTATGATTGGTCTACTTTTATTTGCCATCCATTCTCTATCTAGATGATTTCAGAGATTTTATTTCCTCTGGCTGCAAAAAAACTAATTTGTAAAGAGTCTGTTTTGCTCCTTCTTACCCGTGCCTATTTATTAATACCCTTTTTTTCACTCGTTTATTAAGAAATATGCATTTCTACCGTATGAGCAAAACTGAAAAAGAATATTTTGTATTTTGTTCAGCCACACAGCAGGTGAAAGGTGGATTATGCTGCTGCACTGTTTCTGACTCTGACTTTATTACTTACCCCCATAGAAACTGTCTGTCAATCAAATCATGCTCCTTCACAGACTAGCCCAAGGGTAGAGTGCTAGTGCACCTCCTCAACAATGTTACATTGTTCACTACATATAGCATATCTACCACAGAGAGGCAGAGGATTCAATAAGGAGACTATAAGGTAAGACGATCCCCTTTGTTGAAAAGAATGCTGAGGATTTTATATTGCTGAGGTGAGCTTTTATGTGATGCTCGAACACGGTTATGACGAGGTGAGAAGTTTCCAATAACTGTATTTTGCCTTCAGCAGGGATTAAACTGAATCTATGCCCAATGCTGGAATCTCGGATTACAAATCTGGATCCTGCCAAAGGGGGGTTTAACTCATCTTTGTCATTCCGGAGTAATCTCCTCACATAATACCTGTTTTCGCAGTGATTTTATGTCTTAAACATAAATATGAGATTTTTAACACGTTGCAAAGACTTGTTCGATGTTTTGGAGTTTGAGAAAGAACAGCTCGGTTTGTGCGAGATCCTGCCTAGTGCAGATAATCCCCCTCATCCTGTTTGGAAGGGATTTGTTTACGTTTGTTAGACAATAAAAGCAAGGGATGAGGCACTGCTACCACCTATGAACGGAAGGCCTAAGGTCTGATAGCTTGCTACAGGTAGACAGAGAGTGAGAGAGATACCAAAAGAGAATGAGATATTTTCAAGGGAAAGCAGGTTGGCATCAGATTCACTCCTCAGAGCTTTAATAAAATGTGCTCAGTTAGCCCCTACTCATTACTATACTATGAGTATTGACTTTGGCCTAGAGTCATGACCAGATAAAATGGTGTAAGGGCTTGTCCTAAGTGATTACTTCGAATTACAAATCTGTCTGCACGTAACCCAATACAACCTGTCTACTGAGCACTTCACAAAGAACACTTCCATGCACACACACACAGACACACATAAACACTCACAATCTGAACACACTAACCATGGGTGGATGTTTAAAAGCATGCACGGGCATGAGTGCCTCACATACACCTTGTGACACTGGAATGAATACTGTACACAAACAAGGAGGCCAAGGAGAGAGGAGGTCTATTCATCAACTAATGATTGCAAGAACACATGCACACCCCTAACACACAAACACAGACACAGACACACACACACTCCCTCGTTCTCTCTCTGCTATCTCACAGTCACACTCAGTCACCCAGTGTTGGTATAGTGTCTGGTCCTGACAGCTGAGTTTTAATTGGCCAGGGTGGTGCAGCATGGGCCGCTGTCATGCGGCTGGCAGTTTGAGGGGTTGTGGGACAGGCCCCACCGTGGGGGCTGTCAAACGGCCCACGGTCTCCACAGGAACCCCCACCGTGGGTGTCCCGCCTCATTTAGGAGCGCGCAGACAAAGCGCCAATTAAGAAGGGCTTTAAACAATCAAACAGAGTTCCTCAGGGCCCACAGACACTCCACAGGGCACTAAGAAAGACAGACAGACAGACAGAGACACACTTACACACACACACACACACACACACACATATCCATGCCTAATAGTACACATGCATGCAGACACGCACATAGACAAAGACAGAATGGTAAAAATAGACTGATCATGACTTGATCTGAAGACATAATTAATGCTTGTTCAGAGGACTGCATGGGTGAACTTGTGTGCAGGCATCCCTCTGAATTAAAGTGGAAATTAAATGTGACTGACAACAACACAACACTGAATCAATACTAAAATGCACAGAATATAAAACAGAAATCCCATATTGCTGTAGTTATTTTCCGATTAAGGTCTTTGGAATTCTTTTTCTCTATAAATTCTTACATTTTCCAGCTCTGGCAAAAACTGCAAACAATTACTGCAGCCATAACTTAAAAAGGAATCAAAAATGAAACTTGCTGCAGTCACAAAAGGACAGCCTCCTGCATCTGCCTGTGTTTGTCTGCCTCCAGTCCCACGGAAGGAAGCGCTACTGACTGATATTCCCCACTAAACTGATGAACCTTGCATTTTTAAGAGCAAAGCAGTGTCTTTAATGTATATCTCTGTCACTCCCCTCTTTTTGCCCCATCTTCTACTATGAGCTTCCATATGCCACTTCCATATGGCCCTGCACCCTCTCCTGACAAGCCCATGGCTAAGGCCCATCCATCATTCTAGGGAGTGCACTCACTTGTTATCAGCTCAGGCTGGCGCTGGGGAGTAGGGAACACAGATGAGAATGGGGCTGGGAATAACAGAATTCAGGCAAATTGCCTAGGTCTCTCATAGAACTATTTTGTCACCGAACAGAGCATCATTTGGGTGTTGGATATTTTATTTTGGATCTCTTCCCCCCCCCCTCAGTGGTTTAAATGACAGATTTCAGAATCTGTGAATGGAGATGGAGATGTGGCTCTTCAGCTGCTGCCTTCTCGAGCCTCAGTGTTGAGGGAGAATGGGACCATAATGCAAGTTGTCCTGGAGGGGGAGATACAGGCATGCAATCGAGCTGCAGCACTAAGAAACACTACACCACACTATGGTGGAGAAACAAGCTGAGACATAATCTACACCTCGGAGCAGAGTAATAATAATAATAATAAAAATAATAACAGTAACAAGTATAATACATTATGAATGTGGCCATTCAAAAACATGTTAAAGTAAATATATACCGAACAATTCATTAGAATGGGAAATCAACATGAACAAGCCGAAATTTTGCAACAGAAAGCGAAAAGGAATCTGGAGAAAATATATCATCTCTCTTATACAGTAGAAAAATAAACACTGTCCTTAAGACCAGATGCTGCCTGAATTCATGATGTTTATCAATGCTAGTATAAACATGGACCACAGTCAGTTTACATTTCAATTAGAGAGCATGTTCTGTGCTCTCTCTGTATTAGAAGAAAAATATATTTTCAAGTACAAGTGGGTGGAAATGGAAGACTGCGTCTGTATTATATTTCAATTGCAAAAACATTTCTATAAAAGTCATAACAGCATCTACGGGAGTGGGATATTTTTAAAAAGCACAGTCGACACACAGCATAATTCTATATCTTTACATGCCTGAGCAGTATTTCCTTACAGGAGTCAAGTAGGGCTATCAGTCCGCTGAATGCATATGCTTGAACAGAGTGAGATCAATTCAGAAAGATGATAAACAAAATACACCTCAAGAACGATAGCCTCGGTGGCCGCAGGTGTAATGACATTCAAACACTGATAGAAATCAGTAAACACTCAGGAGCATAAAAATGAAAAGCAGCTCTGGATGCAAACAAACACTGGAAGAGGAAAAAAAAGTGGATTTTATTTGCTCTCTTCTGGTGTAAAACAGCCACCTTGAAACAAGAGAAAAGGTGAGGAAGACGATGTGCCTGGAGATAAGAAACACGACAAGGACGAAGTGGAAGTGGAGGCATTGTGGCCATTTTGTGGTATCACTGGTGCCAGACATTCTATCTGGAGGGACATGTTGCCTCCATACGCTTGTATGCCACAGTGGTCACACTAGTAGTCGGCTGGGGAACAGAGGATGAGTAATTTTAAACCCCATTAACAATCACCATATTTATTTATGAGGCTGGGGTTGGCTTGGAATGTATTGTTGCCCACACTTACTTACTTACAATGAATCCAGAGGACAGATGATCCTTGTCTGAGGCTTCCTGGGAGGAAGAGAAGCCTCACTTCCTTGTAGACACTCTGATAGCATGAATTATTGAGAGGGTGTAAGAAAAATAAGCAACTTAAATGTAATATGTGGCCTTGTTATTGGCTCCCACCTTTTGTAACCTTTCAACATTAATTAACGCTGTGGGATAAAGCAGTGGGCTGGAGTGGAGAGTGGAGGTTGGAGGGTGGAGGTTGGCGCCTGTATGCAGATCTGTGGCAGTAGCTGTGTTAGTGATGCAAAAAGTGTGCGTCTGTGTGTCCACGAGGTGTGTTTTTGCGTCCTTGTGTTCATGAGAAAAATGGCTGTTAATATGCACACATTTTCTCCACATTTCTTGTCACTGCCTATTATTGTTAATGCAGTCAACAAGACTGCTGATTAACTCACATATTTATGACAGTCAAAGGATGGTTCTGATCCGAAACACTTAAAACAGTTAAAATATTTCTGCACCACCCTTTGTATCGGACAAATCAGGGAAAAACCACAGTGCAGCTGCGTGTTCATCCGCCATTCGTCTGCCATTAAGATCGAAACCTCCCTGATCAAACACTCTGTGTCTGATTCTGCCCATGTGTCTCGAACAACAAGTGCTGCCAATATGGCTGCTTTTCTTCACGCTCCCCGGGCGGGACGTGGCATCACCGCTGCGCCCACGATGACTTCAAAGACCCTGACGCGCTGCACACAACTGACGGACAGGCGAGGAGGCTGCTCGATGTAAATAAACACTCAAGCATTTTACCATCAAAGAGGTTGCGCCATTGTTGTGGTCAGCGTTGTCTCACATGTGTCATGTTGGATGATGTGGCAGGGAGTGTGTTGGCTGTTTTGATGTACAGTGGTGCTTTTCATGACCTCTTAAAGGGTTGTGGGGAAGGGGGCGTGTGTTCAACCACAGTGCTGAACCTCCATCGATCAAAGTCAAGTGTCAAAACAGACAATTGGGTGATATGGTATCAGAGGAGTTTTCTCTTTAAAACAATAGAGAGGGGGGTATGTATCTGAGGGATTTTAAAGATCTTCTGGCTTTGCTCTTGGACACAGATACACACTGTACTCATTTATTAAAGATATTCAGCCAAGAAACTGAGAGGATTTAACTGGATTATAAAGTATTAAAAAATATGAGATAAAAGAAACAAAAAAGTAAAGATTCACTTGGATCTTGACTCTAGCAAAGAAACTATTAGACAAACACTAAATCTATTCTTCTGCATTCAGGCTCTAAAACAAGATTTATGTTTCATGCTTTAGGTCTCCAGGCTGTCATTCAAAGGGTTTGTATTGTAAGCAATTTTTCTTTTGCCCTCTTCTACTTTTCTTTGTGTGCCACTGGCGACCATCATATTAAAACACCTTTGTTTATGTTTTCTCTCCTGAAACTGCCTCTTCTCCCTTTTGCCCAGTTTCTTCAAAAGATGTGTCATCTTTTTACATGATAGGTCTGGACCTGTAGGAAAGCCCTCCCCTGTCCAGCTGTTTTGTTCTGAGGGTAAAGTCTGGGGAGAGTGATGGGGGGTCAATATGGGGGAGAAGAGGAGGAGGCGAGTGGGAGTCGAGAGCAGCGCT
The DNA here is from genome assembly GCF_004916995.1 of Morone saxatilis. Taxonomy (NCBI): domain Eukaryota; kingdom Metazoa; phylum Chordata; class Actinopteri; family Moronidae; genus Morone; species Morone saxatilis. The sequence goes on from NW_023339873.1 coordinate 9,347,942, forward strand.
CAAAGGAGAAAATGAGCAGAGGGCTTCTTCTCATCCTTGTTCCGACCATGTTAACCATAAAGATGTGTGTGTATGTATGGGAGGGAGACACAGAGAGTGAGAACGAGAACTGGGGTCTGAATTTTTCCACCCAGTCCTCACAGCAAAGGCATTTCCATAGCAGGTGGTCTGGCTCAGCCGCCATCTGGAGGCCTCGATAGCCAGATAACCTTCGCTATTTACAAACCCCAAACTTTGTTTAGACAAACCCTCTAAAAGCCATGCGATGGCCAAAAAAAACTCCAGGCTCACTTTTGTTTTTAACCATCGAGACCTGGGAAAAAGGAAAGTCACGCTGAATTTCCCCAAAACCACAAAGAGAATACTTCTGTTGGGAATATGTAAATAAATAGTGAATTAGAATAAGATTGTGCAGTTATGTCTCAGACATTTTGCGTACCAGAAATCAAAGTCCATAAAGCACAAATTCATCGAGCTGCATATGAAGTAATTTCCTATTATATCGCTCCCCAAAAAGTAAAAATAATCATTTAATTTAAGTGCTGGGAATGTATCAGTGTTGCAGTTCTGCGGTGTGGGAAATGATTTGACATAGAAGTGTAATATCTAAGAGAATTAAACATTACAAAATATAGTTGACATTGTCATTTTCCAGATGTTTTTCTTAATTTAGACTTGGCTTCTGATTTATTTGCGTTTCTTTTTTTCAAGGATTATCTTTCATAAATAAAACCTCATTCCAAATATAATATTTCCAATTTTCAAATTTTTCAGTTCAACTCCAGACCTCTCTATGTAACATCTTCTTTCCACAGCAGGTGGGAAGCCGGTTCAGGAGTTTTGATGAAAACTAGGTCATTTACATTGGAGATACAACTGAGTTCAACACTCTTTGAATGTTGTTTGAACATCCTTTTCCCCATGCAGCGTCTCAGTGATTGGAAGTGTAATACAGGCCGACTGCATTAAAGCCATTTCCGCTAAGTGAAATACGTGTCCCGTCAGTGCGGCTCATTCATTATTTATCCGTTTGCTCACATCTGAAACAAACCTGAAAAAAAACAAAGCTGTTTATGGCCCTATGGGTTGGAGGAGCTCTCGCTGATGTCATCCAGGGGATGTGCTGCACGTTGATTTATTCTGAATGTTATTAACCTTTCCCTCCCCGGAAGGCTCCACTCACCTCCAAGTGAGAGAGAAAGGTAGGGGGGGTGTATGATTGAAAAGGGAAAAGTGTATCAAGGATTGGGTTGCTTCACGTTTGTTCGGGTCAATCCGGGCAAACCCTGTTCCCCCAAGTTCAAAGCAGATAGCATGTGGTTTTTCACTGTCCTGTGAGTAATTATGAATGGTAAAATAAAGTCACTATGATATTGCCATAACTGAGCAAGCTCTCTGTGGATGATTTCCAGATGTCCCTTACGCGCTAATGCATTTGCTACAGCAATAAAAATACTTTCGATTATATTTTCATTTCAAGAATAGCTGGAGCTATCATTGCAACTGGAACAAAAGCACATGAAAAGGCAAAGGAAGATCAGAGGAAGATGATGAGAGGGTGGGATTCCAGGAAAATGGCATTATTGACAGAATTTTACTATGGGGTGAGAGAAAGGGAAAAGAGAAGAGGCGGACTATGGCTCTCCATATGCAAGCAGCACAGGATTTATCGTCTCAGTGCAGGAGCAAGCAAGGAAATTAAGTGATAAGAAAATCAATTGCATACTCCTGGATCCATATAAATGTTGCTAATGTTTAAAATTCCCAGTAAATGTGCAGAGAATGCAGCACGGGGGGAACGTAGGAGGGTGAAGTAAGGGGTTGCAAGAGAGGACGTGGGTGGGGGTCGAGGGGCGTGGAAGAGAGGGTCATCAATCACGTCTGGGTGACACACAATGAAATCTGACCGCAGCCCAAGATGTTTTAATACGGCATCCATTAGAGCCCTCAAATAAATTGCAATTTGGAAAACAGAACATAATACCAGCCAAGTTTTCCTCATCCATCTTGCAGTGTGTCATGTAATGTAATTGCGTTGTTAATTTATCCAAGAATTTCCTTGGTACACCATTTCATCCGCATTGGTTAATTTCCCTGTAGAGTATATTTTCTCCCTTTCCCTCAGCCAGCCCTCCCCTCCTCTAGCTGTATAGCTAGCGGGGGCAGAGTAATGTTTCTGCTTAGCATGGCATTAGTCGAAGGGCTAATCAAAGCACTGAAGTCTGTGACACTTTATCAATGCCTGGCTGTGTTGGCTGTGCGCCGGCCGACCTCGCTGTAGTGCAGATCCAATCAGGCCTCCACTGCCTGTCATTATGTCCCTGTGACAGCAGGATCACTCAAAAATGCCTGTGGATTACATCAATATTATTGACAGAGTTTGGGGGCATTTAAAGCTGGGCAGCAGTACCAAATGCATAGCTGAGGACAGACACTTCCTGTGTTTGGACCGAGGCATTACAGCAAGCATGGGAGAAGAGAGTGGAAGATGTATGGGCCCATCAGGGTAAATACAAAAATCAATACGCCGCCTAAAATAAAACAGAGTAATAAAATAAAGAGATGGAGATGATGCGTGATTATATAACTTTACAAACATATTTCTTTCATATTTTAGCCACTGTTTGAGTAAATAATTCCAACAATAAAGACAAGACAAGAACCTGGGTGGTTTAGCTGTCAGCAATAAGGGCCTAAGGACCTGTAAAGCAACGATAGCACCCTAGGAATTTTCTTCATTCCTAAAATGGTTAAGTCAGATAGGCGATTGGCACATTTTGACATCCCTCTACAGCTGCATGGCGTGATATCCACAGGTGTTGACCCCAGTCTTGGTTAGAGGAATACCACTGACAGTGCATAGAGGGGGACTAATACGGGCCCTGTTGGAAAAGTCTCTCCTGGTATCTGGCAAAAACCAGGAGTGTTTTTCTACCTCTTGTCACCTGACTGGGGATCTTGAGAAGGGGGCTGGGAGGTGAGAGTAGGAATGGCCCTGCGGGGGGAAACGGAGGAGGTGAATGGGATACTTTGGTCTCTCCCATCGCAGTCCTGAACAAGTCTTCTCTCCCGTCATACCCTGACATGATCAAAGGATGACAGGAGAGCTAGAGGAGGAGAGTCGACCAAAACAAAGGCTCATTCTAAAGTTGCCTTGTGCAGGGTTCCTTACCGGGTGAGAGGGAGAGACATGGACTCCACCCCTCAGCCAGCACTCATTTCTGCCAGTGGACACATCACAGGCAACAAATGAGCTCTGTTATTTGATTCACCTGTATAATTTAAATACAAGGAATATTCAACATCAGGTCCAAAGTACAGCTGCATGTGCCTGCTGGATGATTTTATATACCCATAAGGTCAGGTTATGATAGATATGTAGGTTAATTTAGTCTTGTTCTTGTTATCAGAAATATAAACTTTTGCATTGCACTTACTGGAGTTTAGAAGACACCAGCTTAAGTAAAAGTAAAGAAGTATTATCACCAAAATGTACTTAAAGGTCCAATATATAGGATTTAGTGGCATCTAGTGCTGATTCCAACATCCTCCCCTCAAGCTTCCTCTCCAAGCATCACAAGTTCAGCTTAGCTTAGTCGTTTTGCAGATTTTTTCTTTTTCCTGTATTTTACAGTCATTAAAATCTCCTGTCACGTCAGATACTGCCATTCCCCACCCGCCTTGTAGTTACTCCCAGTGTGTTTCTGCCAATCCCAGTCAGCTGATCCCCATTCCCTCATTATCTCCACTGCATATATGCCAGCCCTCTTTCCCCAGTCATTTGCCAGAGCATCTAATGTACTACCCGGTCTGAGTGGTCCAGCCTTTGTTCCTGTTTCTGAGTTTCGCCTGCCTGCCCCTTGCCTGCTTAGTTTGCCCTTGCGAACTGATTTCCTGTTGCCAAACTCTGGTTTGAACTCTTACCAAGTAAAAAACTGAGCGCTTTTGTCTGCTCTGCCTCTCCTGTTTGAGTCCACATTTCTGTGTTCAAAACTGTTTCATCAAAAGGAGAATATTTTTTAGAATTCTTTATTATGAAACAATGTATTATTATGTATCTTTTTTTGAATCATATATACATTATCTTTATTATTTGCATTAACCTGTAAGCAGTTTTTACTGTTAACTGGTTGAGGTGGAGCTGTTGGGTAGTTTAACCTATAAAAATGTAGAATCTTTTATTTGTCATGTTTGGTTTTATTGTTGTTTCCTGTTAGATGAATGTAGTGGAGCAAAAAGTATATTATTTCCCTTTGAAATGTTGTGAAGCAGACGTATTAAGTAGAATAAAATGAGAATACCCAAGTAAAGTACAATTACCTTAAAGATGTTCCGTACATTTAGTACAGCTCTTCGGGAAATGTAATTTGTTAATTTCCAGCAGTGGAAGAAACTGACTGCTGATGCTGCTGATGTCCATTTAGCTTAAAAATAGAATTCTGTTTCAGAACTCACCACATGGGACTATAACAGTGTTGCCATGAGTCCAGCTGAGCTGTCTTCTCCGTGTTCTACAAATCTATCATTAAAACTTCAGTGGTTTACAGAGAGGAAGTCTCACTACTTCCAGATAAATCAGTGAAATACAGACAAAACCTTTCATGCATGTCCAAAAAGCAGCAGCCCTCCAACCTCACAAACCTCAAAGCCAGGGCTGCAGAAAGACATATTTATTTTCATGGTTTCGAGAGGTATAATCTGATGTCATTATGTGGATTTGGCTGAGTTGAACATCTAAATCTGAGTGGAATGGCTATAGTTTTGAAATCAGCACCAAAAGAGGCACGTATACATTTATTTATTTTTATTTTTTCTTTATCTTCAAGCATATGTAATGTTTAAGCGATATTAATATATTCAAGTTTATATTTTGAATTGAACAAATTTGTTACAAGATTAGATTTCACACATTCCAGGATACCATATGCTACTTCCTGAAGGATCTGGGTGATCTGGAAGATTGACAAAAAACTCTCAACATTCTCACCAGAACACCAACTATCATTTACTGATTTAGAGGGTTGTATGATAATGGTGTTGAATACATTTCTTGGGTTTGGTTTTCAGCTTGCCTGAAAGGATTTAACTTTTAACTTTCTTTAGATGGACAGGCGTTTTCCTGATCCGACCCTTAAAGCCCACATTGCCTAACCCTGACCATCAAATCCACCTCCACCCAGCACATTTTCTCTACCCTCCCTCTTTATAGAAGTAAATTATGTCTCAGGAGGAAGAAGACAAGGAAGAGGTGCTTGCTTCCTCAAATCCCAACATCTCACATGAAGTGCTGCCATACCATGAAGACGTGGGGGGTCCTTGAAATGTGCACTCCGTCTATTTCCTCCATGCAGCCTGTCACGACCAATGCGGCTGAAGACGACAGGAAGGGCAAACAAGCACTTGTACGTCCGTCACCGTTCTGACAGGTGAAATAAAAGGTTGACAGAACTGAAATCTAGCTTGCCCCCCCAGACACAGGCTCCTCAGCTCTTAGTCCAGACTTGGGAAAGGTGAGAAATAAATTAGTAATAGCTCTTTACTTGTCAACAACACAGGCACTCCTGGCTATCGACCCAGATAGCTCAGAGAGAGCAACTCAAATACATTTATGTACAGTCTAAAAGTTAGCAATGCTCTCAAGAAAAGGATCCAAAATCAGGGTAAGTTTGATCCCCATATGGGCAGCATAAAGTTGGACGGGAGGTGAATCAATAGTGTTTGCTATTGCCTACTCTCATTAGTCACTGTTAAAGTGCCCTGGAGCAAGGCACCAAGGTCAGCGATAGACCTTAACTGTCAGCATACTTTCAGTTCCATTAGCACTCCGTAATATTGTCACTTTGACAAGAATAAGAAGACATTCTTCGACCAAGTTTCAAGTCTGCATGTTCTATTGTACAATTTACAAAACTACTCTATGCCTCGGAAATGGTTAAGCAGTAATGTAAGTGTGTGTGTTGTAATGAAACACATCCAAAGATGATACCTACAAGCAAATAGCCACCAGTTCTGTCTATAGGCAGGTATTTCAGAAATAATCAAAAGAGCGGTCCAGGTAACGAATGGGTAACGGAACGTTAGCCGCACAGAAGAGCTATTCAAATGACAAACTACCATTTAAAACCAAAGCTTTTCATTTAGTGCCTTTATCCATAGGAAAATCTCCCAGCTTCAGGTGTATCAGATATCAACCAGTCTCTGAAATTAGCAGAGGAATTTGCCTAATTGAATTTGCAATCAGCTTAGGTTTCAACCCTGTAAGTCTACTTCCATCTGTGTTCTTTGTACCACTATTAAAGAAAAAATGTGTCCATGTTCATCTTAAAATAGTACTTTGTGAGTCTTAATTGGTATAAAACCAAAGACCTTTCTACACACAAGAAAATTATTTCTCTTCACATCTGGTTACTAAGCCATCAGCCATCAACACTTTGTAATTTATAGATGGTGCTCTTTGTAATGCAGCATTCTTGGTAGATTTCGTTGGCCTTTCACAGGATGCTCTACAAGCCTCATTTTTAACCATCCGACTTTCATGACCCCTTAAATCTTTCTGTGGGGAAAGATGGGGCTGGTAAAATGGTTATGACCTATTTATCTGTTTTATGGACTCCCTGGCCATTTCAGATGGGCAAAAATCAATGTCATTTTTGACTGAAATCAATCGAATTTACTGGTGGTAATTTGAACGTGCAGTGGAATAAAGGGAATTGTGGGCTAGAAAACCACTGACATAGAGATTTCTACCTTGTCAATAATTACTGCGGCTGAATGTGAGATTTAATATTTAGAAAATGGCAAGAATGTTCAATGAATTCAATAAAAAAAGTTTTAATTATTTGTTTTAATTTCATAACTGCAAACTTCAATTTCATGTGAATTTCTTTTAATGCTTGGCTTCAAAGAAAAGGGGATACAGCATCTTATATATGACAAGACAAAGACATCATTGATCATTTTGTTGTGAAAGCCACATCTTGGTAATCCCTCTCTTCCTCTCGCCGTCGCTGCACTGTCTAATGATGCACAGATTGACACTGTGGCCCCTCCTCCTATCTTTTCCTCTTCTCTGCCCATCTGTGTGAAAGATCCTAGCATACAATACTGCTTCTGCATGTTCCCTTAGATGTGCCTCCCAGCCTGGGAGAATAAGGGATTAATGAGATAGATTTATCTTTTCTGGTAATACACCCGCCATTGTTTTCTCCATGCATGTCCTAAATGCATCCCAGAGTGCCTTAGGAAAGGGCTGCATCATTGAGTCCCATAGATCAGTGGTGCAGCATTCTATTCTACATTCCCATTTCCCTTTAGAGGCGCAAGACATGTATGCATACACATATTATTCACTCAACATTCCAGCACTTCAACAAGTATGTTATTTGGAGTTTAGAAAAATGAATATTACACGTAAATGCTGAATTTGTATGTGCAAACTTTTTTTTGTGTGAATTTCATACAGCTCAAGAACATATTTATAATATTAAATGCACAGTGAATTAGGAATGAATAAAATATTTTGTTTTATAGCCATTATTACAATGTATCAGAGATGTACTTTTTGTACAATTTGTTCTATGTGGTTGGATACATAACTGTAATAAATAAATTATATGGTTTTATATATTTAATTGACATTATTATAGTCTTAATAATAAAGCATATGTTTTCCAACTGATTTTCACTTCATTAAATCACTTAAAATACTTAACTGCTTAAAAAAAACCTTAAACAAGGAAATACAAAAGAGAAATCAGTTTTAAATGTTCTTCTGATTACCGTACAATCCATATCAATGCAAACCATGATTGTACAATTTACTGAAACTACATACATGAACTCATCAAAGAGCAATCTGAAACAACCTGGAGCTACTCATATACATGGATAGACAATTATAGTGTCCTTAGGAGAGTAGTTAAAAAAGGCTAAGAGTCAATAATGACTTACATGTTCTTATTTGGTTTTGTCAATGCTTTTGCCCTCGCTGGGAAATTGTTTTGCTGCACTGCCTCAAGGATGATGTAAATTAGCCAAGATTTTACATTACTGCCATGCAGATGAATATGCGAAAGCTCTATCTTGGAGGACAATTACACCATTTATGTAGATTGTCAGCACAGCACCCATTTACACTTAGATTAATTGGTTATAGCAAAATTTAAAATGAATTGTTGATGGAAATAAAGATTATCTTTACAAGTATTGTTTCATAAAACGCAATTAAAATATCACACTCGCCTTCTAGAAAATGTATGCTTCAGTTAAACTGCATTGTACATCTAAAGAAACACACAAATCCCTGTCAGGGCATATCTCCATAGCATCTGTTTGAAGAGTCAGCTGCTAAAAATGAGAGGACACACACTGTAATTATCAGGGCATGAATCACACACAATATCCTCCCATTACCATGCATTCCTGCCTGGGTGGCAAACCAGAGAAAAATACACAGTGACCCTAGAGACTGGTGGGTGTTATGCTAACAGGTGAAGAACCAGCTTTCAGCACGCCAGAGATCAGGTTTCTGAAGAAACCTGCAGTGCAAGAGCATTGATGACTGTTAATGTTGCACGTTCAAAGTGTGAGTGTACACGTGTGTTTTTCTCCAATCGGCCTACAGCAAATCAGGCACAAATTTACCCCCAAAGTCCCTGACCTCCCAGCGTGAATGGCAAGTGTTTAGGAAATTTACAGCGGGAGTGATTAGCTCATATTTAAATGCAGCTTAACAGCCAACTTCCTGAAAATTTCACAGGGGTGAAGTAGTCGCTGGTATTTAGCCATCCCAGTGGTAGTGAGTCTTCCTGAGTAAGTGACTAAGGACCTCCGTAATTACTGATTTAGAACTTGGACATTCTTTTGGCCTGTGTGAGACTTCAAGGTGAAAAGAATTAAATCCAAATATCTGCACTGCGTGGGATTTCACTTGAAATGTCTTGAAACTTGAGCAAGCTCTCCCCCATTCCAGCAGGCCAGACGTGCAGCGGTCTGAAAACCATGTGCACATACACTTTTGATTCATTTTTCATCTCTTCCATACACACCTTAAAGTTGAGAGCCACAATCTTGCCCAAACCCTTTTCTTAAGTTTTAAGGTGACGAGAGAAGACGAGGCTAAACCTGCAGAAGCGGCAGCTTCCAAAGAAACAAATGAGTGATTGCCCTGCTGGAAGACTTTAGCCCTGGTGTCACAGTAATGCGCGTGGCTGTCTTAACTTGAAATGGCGAAGCAACTGAGGAAGGTTTCCTCCCCTGATACCCTCACTCTTCTCCACACATGCACAGCCATCAGCAGGTTAATTAACTGTGAAAGCTGCTCACTTGAAACCTTAAATCACTCATTCAGCGTTCTGTCACGAGCCGCCAGCTTAACCACGCTGACGAGGGTTCCGCCTTGTTTACCCAACACAGGAGACAGCGGTGGTGGAGGTGGGGATGGTGGGGATTTAGGTGGTGTGGTGAGGTACTGCGCGGGGGGCATCAAATTTGGACTATAAGGATAGAAGAAAAATGTCAGTGAGTGATCTAAAATCACATGAAGAAATATACCCCTGGGTGTCACTATAAATGCGTGGCTGCTCTTTCCCCTATCTCTGTGATTGCAGACTGCCATTCTTTGTGCTGTGTGAAACGTAATCTGTCGATTCAGGCTGTTTGAATAATAACAGGTGGATTGGATATGAGGGTCTTGGGTATTTTGGAGGTGAACCAATCCCACCCACTCTACCAATATCCTTCCTGAACACATGTACACCCAGACACCTCTTTCTTTGTTTAACATAAATTCTGTACTGATACATATGTAGAGGCTGTATTCATTCCTTCTTATCATCCAAGCCATCCTCTTTGCTACAGGGCAGGATGGCGAGGAAATTTCCTGCATTCCACTGTGAAGGTGGCATGGACTTCTTGGGTGACATCTGTCTGCCAAGCAGCCAGGACCAAGCTGAGCTCCTTCACACCCCTTCAGGGCTCGTATTATTCCTGCCTCCATAGGTCATCTATAATATCCAAATGTGTTTGCTTAGGGAGAACTGTGACGTTTTCCTGTTTTCCCTCATTAGTCAAAAGGCAGCAGCGGGATAGGCCTCTCTCAGAGCAAGACCCAAAAGAGAGGTTGTGCTCATGTCTGCTCATTTCTCCCTTTAACAGGTTGGACATCTCAGAGGCGCGGGTTCATTTTGTTCTCACTGCAGGGGTATTGACCAGTAATAGCACCCTAGGGAGGACTGGACTAATATGTGAGAGCTTTCAACAACGGCAGATATCTGGGACATGGATTTGGATTCACTTATGTTGTGAAATAATCCATTCATTAAAAAAGGATGAGACGTAAACCAAGTAACATTTTGAAATGTGGTTTGAAAACGTTGTTTTCCCTTTGACTGCTAAAGTGCTAAGAATATTGACCATAAACAAAATGACCAGCCCCAATGAGAATCCCCCCCCCCCCCCCCCGCCTTCTCTCTCCCTGCCTTTACAATCCTCTTGCCTTCCTTTGAAACATTACTGATGAATATCACATCCATAAATCACCTCACATCCAAATAATCTCATAAACTTTTTTACAATGTAATTCATGCTCATCAGCATTCTTTGTTTAACATTTATGTTTATTGATAAATGAAGATAGGTTTAAATAATTCAGAACAAACATTAGCTGTGAGCAAGGAGATTAATAATTGATGGGGTGTGTGAAGGGCTGGGCCACTCTGGGAATAGATAATATTAGCTTAATGCAGGGCTGTGTGAACAGGGGAAGTGTAATGGACCCGCCGCCTTTAACTGATGATGGTTATTGTGGCCTGAAAGTTGTTACAAAAGGGGAAAAAAAGGGGTCTGAGTCGTGCAGAGGGGGGAGGGGTTGTAGTGTGGTCATAGATTTGGCTCATAGGAGCTGACAGTGCAAATTGTGGTTTTAATAGCAGGAGGTTTACACATTCTACAGAGAGGCCCTAATGGCCAGGCCTGTGCTTAGCGTAAAGGGAGAAAAATGGCCCTGTGCTATTAAAATGAAACTTGAGAAGGTCCTCGCTCTTAGTTTGGTGTTTTCCTTTTTTTTCCCAGTCGAACTCTGTCTCTCCATCACTCATTTTGATCCCCGCCTGTCCATTTCCTGCTCGGGGTCTCACTTAAATTTGCCCACACACCATCAACATAGCGTCTTGCAAAGTGATCCAGTGCAATGACCCTGTGTGTGGCAGGCAGGCTCATTTTACGCAGAAAACTGGAGGACACGACCAGGTCACTGACATAGTCTGAACCTGTGCAGCAGATGATATTCTGAGGAAAGTCTTTGCATTACATTAAATATAAATATATAAAGAACTTGAAACCTGAATTGGAAACATTCTGTGAGCATCTAAGGCCATACTGTTATCCCCCAGAGAAGTGAATACTGTACGTACGACAAAGCCATAATATTGAGGCATCATTATTTCTTGTACACAAAAGCAGAAGGCAGCAATGTAAGACATTACCCATATGCTTATGTTAATGGCTGCTCAGTGCCTGCAGGTCAGCCTGCAACAAAAGGGCCTCATTTACTCTCCAAGGGATACCATTCTTGTTGTGCCAGGCTAGTAAAAAAGATACAGAGGGATAATGTGTATCAAAGGCAGAGGAGGACCCCTTCATTCTATATTGCTATCACAGCAGCATATTAGCATCTAAACAAAGGAAACAGAATCCCCTGCAGCACAGCAGTGTTTCAAGTGGTCACTCACAGCCTTTATTTATTTCTCAATCCGACACATTTTATGCTGAGTAGCAGAAATCAGCACACTACACCCCACCCTACCCCCCAAGAAATTCCTCTTGTGTCTTCAGCACAAAAGTGTTTAAGTTGCTGCTTCTTCTCTTTTTTTTCTTTCCCTCTCTCTCTCTCTCTGCTCTCTGCCTCTGTTGTTTGAGTTCATCACAGAGCTATGACAGCTGTCATCACTCCTCAGCAGGCCTCAGATCTGCATTTCAAGGTTTGCAGGTTCACCGGTTCACGAGGTTTTGCATGGGCAGACAACACAGGCAGCTCATCTGAACCTCGTCTTCTGATAAGTTCCTCTCGCAAACAATAGGTCACACATACATGAACAGTGCCGCAAAACCATGTAACACTTCAGGACCATTAGTGTCACCTTAAAGTAAAGCGGTAATCACTATTAACAGTACACTTTCAACAATATTTATTTTGAAGCTAATAGTAGTGATGTTTGTAGTAATGCTACATAAAGTTCCTATGTTATTGATAGTTTCCCTATCCATTAATTATGAAAAGCAGTATCATTTATTGATGACATATTATTGTCAGACCTAGTACAAACTGTAAAATGAAATTCACAAGGGTTCTTTAACAGAAAATAATTTAATGTTACAAAAAAAAAAAACAATTGTTGCATTAAAAGTTACATTTTGTAAGAAATATGTGCTACTGCGAGTAAGTAGCCTATATGAGGTTCTTGGGCTGAAAAGAATGCAAAATGGAGGACGTACTGAGTGGTAACCTAGAAACAAGGGGAAGGGAGGAAAACAGAGTGCCTTTAATGGTGTGAGGAGTGATGGTGGGGGACTGTTGGTTGGAGATGCATCATCTGCCTGCTCTCTTGAAAATTTGATGAGGATTAGTGTGTCACCAGTCAATACCACACTTACATCTGGCGGTTAAAAAAGAACTCCAGCAATTTAGAATTGCAACAACTCATGCAACATTGTTGGACTCGCAATGGACAGTTAAAAAAAAGTTTTTAAATCATTTTCAAATCGTTTTTATTCCATGCATTCTTCCATTGTGTCAAAATCTGGCCTCTACATTACCCACAATGCAGCTACTCCAGCTCAGCCACCGATTTATGTGTTTGCTAGTAATGGCTAATGGTTTATCTTAGCCTAATTCCTTATAAACCACATGTAATTTTTACACTTTGGTTTTTGTACATATTGAAGATTTAATGTGTTAATTAGTTAGCTTTACAGTTGCTGGTGGGCAGGGTATTTTATTTTATTTTTTACCTTTGTATAGAACTGTTTACCCCAGTTAAGTATCTCCTGGCTGTAGCTTCATATTTAGCATACACACATTAAAGTGTTGCAATCTTCTCATCTAACTCCTGGCAAGAAAGAAAGAAGTGTCTTTTCCAAAATGTCGAACTATCCCTGTAACATGATCACTTGTACAGTATTTAGCAGGTTAGGCCTGATAGGCCTCTGATAGGTTGCAGTGCTTCTGCTCAGAGGCCACATTAACCATGCCTCTATTGAAACTTTTAGTACTCACTTCTGACATTTAAAGATTGACACATATCACAAACAAGCCAATCTCTTTCACTGATTTTTTGTTTGTTTGTTTTCTGGGATACAGTTTCTGTGTTGTTTAGGGAGCAATCAGGGGCAGACAAGATTCCACAGTCTTGTTACAGTCCTGACAGACAGACTTGTTTCGTTTTTGACCCTGGCTGCTCTCCTCTAATGCTGTCACTGTCAGAATTGAAATGCCTTTTAAGACAGCAGTTTGACTGGTCAGCTGGTGACCTGCCTCAAAGCTCACGGCTCCTGGATGGATGGACAACACACTAAGACCAACCCTGCAATTTGGCAGATCTAACTTTGACAGCACATTGAAAATGATCAATAATAACCTGTCAGGAGGAGGCAGCCATTCCCTCTCATTTAGTGATAAAGGTGAGTTTGTGTTTGACGAGTTGCAAGCAGATAGCTGGGAGAGAAAAAGAACAAAAACTTGCCGGACAGAGAAGTTGTTGGAGAATTTCCACTACATTGGTCTAAAAATAAGGAATACATGAATAAATCAAAACACGCCCTGCTTGGTTATGTTTCTGTCTTAATTCTGTTGTCCGAGTGAAAGCACAGAATGTCTGAGTGATGTCACCATTGTCTTTAGGTTGGTATATGACCTCCAGGCATGTGGAGGCCTGTGCATACGTTACCAGGCTAATTTACACAATGCTCTGAGCAAGCTTTACTCCATAATTCACAGGCTTGGTTTGTTTGAACCCTTTTTCTCCCCATCAGACAGTGCTAGGTTTGCGGCCGCGCACAACTTCAACTCCCCGGCTCATCTGGATAGCTGGAGGCCTAGTCACAGACATATAATAGACCAAAGGTACAAAGGCACGCATATCTCAATACATGCATGAGAGGAAAGTGCGGGGTCATTATGGTAGTCCGGGATGGCCCCAGTCCCATCACTTTCTCTGATGTGTGTGTACAAGGGTGACATGTCATTGTCCTCATGCTCGGCCTAAAGCGAAGCTCCTTTGTTATCATCATGAATGCATAAACCCTTCTTGTCTGGACCTCAAAACAGAGGACAGGGCAATTACAGACAAAACACCAGGGTGTCTTGAAGTCATTTTGAAAGAATTTTTTGTTCCTTTTTTCCCTTTCCTTTTAAAAATATATCTCATATCTTTGAATCATTCAAATTAAAAACAGAAACTGGGACTTTAAGGTGACTGTCTGACACATTCTTGGTACAAAACAACCAACATACATGAAAAGTGTTTATTTGCTCCCTCAGCTGCAAATGAGAGAATAATATTGAGAAGATTTTGACATGATATTCCAGACTAAAAGCAAAGCTAAAATTTCAGATCATATGTAACACTTTGGCGAGCCTTCAAAACAAACCTCAAATCTCAGAAATGTTACCATGGTTCCCCTGTTCCTCTGTGAGAGTGTGATGACGAGCCGTTCTCCCAGTTCAGAGCACTAATGGTGTCTGTGGAAGGCATGCAGCACCGAGTTCCAGGCTGGCAGCGACGTGCTTAGAGCGGTACACTTGTCACAGCCCATCATGTGAGCGCTCCTCTGAACTACAGCCGTGAATAATTTCTTCAAGACCCAAAAGTCTTTTTCTTTTTTTTCACACTATCTTTACAGAACCAACCACCAAGTCCTTGTAACTATTTCAACACTTGCAGTGGAGAAAGCAAAGAGATGGAATACAGTAGTAGTCTCTCTTTGTTTAACTGAAGAAAGTTTGCAAAACTGTGCTCAGAACTTGACATTAAAAGAAGAGCTTATGTGAGCAGTCAGGCAGAAAGAAAGCCAGGGTGGCAGAGTCTGAAAGGGATTGTGGGTAGGAGTTATCTTATCTAATTGTAAACGAGCGCACAAGTGTGTGGACACTCATCATGCACTTGTCAAAACATGGCTGCCTGTGATTTTGCTCCGCTGTGGTTCCGCTATTCTCTAAAGTTTGTTTACATTCAGACAGGCCTTTTACAAGTTTGAGAGTACAATTGTAGCAATTACTCCAAGATAGGTGCTGTACAGCTGGAGAAACAACACAATGAAAAGATTTATCACATGCATCCCTCACAATTATTGCCTCATTCTTGGGTTTTATTTTCAGTCTTTGTGCATCAACTTTGAACACAGATTTGCAGATATGCACTTTTCCGCTGTGGTGTCAGATGTAAACTGCAAAAGCTGAACTGTTCTTTGTTTGTTTGCTTTGCCATATCTGTTCATTTGAGTTATATGGTGAAGATGAAGGAGAAAAGTTGAGTTTAATTCATCCAATATGATGAATATCAGATTTTTTTCTTTCCTGGGTTCTTTTTTAAAGACTGTCAAAATAAAGGTAATTTATTAGTGATGTAATCATAAACACAAACAACAATTTGCAGTGTTGACGGACTACACTAGAGTATATTGTACATACCGAGTGCATTAACTACAATTCTGCTTTCTTCCACTGTTTGTCAGTTAATAAATTATCTGTCTGATTAGAAAGAGGAAGCAATTTCTGTTGAGAACAGTGAATTTAGTGGAGTTTCACTCCAAATTACATCTAATGGACAGAGGAAGGTAATGTCAGTATGCACCTCGGATGGAATTTAGAGAAAACGTGGCAATCCACTTAAAGAAGACCAAGAGAGTACAGCCTCTGTGAGCCACAGTGGCACTTTGATGCTTTGATCTGAATGCATCAGTATGCAAAGATTCTCACAATGGCAAAGCTTACATCCTGATTTTTAAGCAGGTATATTTTTTACAGTGTTCCGAAAAGCTAACATTTGTTAATTAGCAGTAAACACAAAGAACAGTTGAGGCTGATGAAAATATCACTGATCTGATGATAGTCAGGAAATCTTCTCAAAAAAAATCTTGGCCTTCCATCCAAAAGTTGTAAAACAGTTAACTGAAGACTACCAACGTCAACTTCATGGTGTACAGGAGGAGTCAGGGGTTCACCAAAGTGATTATAATTCATCTTTTGGGCACCATCAATATCTTTACCAAATTTAATGGCAATCCATCCAATAGTTATCAAGACAACCTGCTGGTGGTGCTAGAGGAGAAGTCAGTATCACAGTATAAATCATCATGAATATCTGCACACAGTTTCATGGCATCCATTCGGTAGTTGTTGATTTCAGTCTGGTGTGCCGCTAGCATGGCTAAAATTTGGTTACAGGTACCTGTATGGACACAACTTTTACTGAAAGGAAGTTTACTGGTAGTAATAAAAAGAAGGAATCTATCCATGAAGCACAGTGAGAGAGTAGGCAGATGGGCACAAGCACTCAGTTTGAAGTTGATCTTGAATTCACAGTGGTGGGGGAGGGAAAGCAAGAATAGCTTCCTCACACAGATGTTCACAAGCTGCTGTCAGAAGGACATCAGCATCTCCTCTTAACGAAGACACTCTGTCCAAACCTGAGAACACCATGATAGCACACATCTTGTGGTTTTCCAATACAGTGCATTTGAAGGAGACACATCCCTTTGCATTCACTGGAACATCCTTGCTTACCAGGTGTCATTGGTTGCAGTGGGGTCAAAGTTGAAGGAAGGAAGAGGCAATTTTGTTTTTCAACACAGGCCTGAAACTGCTGATGGATGCACTTCCTAAGTCTTTGCATCCACACACAAGCTGGAACAAATGGTGTGATTGTATGCTAATGTTCTTGCTTGTGGCCATGCATTATCTGCTCAACAGAGCAAAAGATTAAAAACAACCTCAGATCACTTGTGTTTTAAGAAAAAAATATTTGTTCAACAGCATTTTGCACTTCTCTTTTAATGCCATAAGGCATTACT
Organism: Morone saxatilis; assembly: GCF_004916995.1. Classification (NCBI taxonomy): domain Eukaryota; kingdom Metazoa; phylum Chordata; class Actinopteri; family Moronidae; genus Morone; species Morone saxatilis. The sequence continues at coordinate 9,365,009 of NW_023339873.1, forward strand.
GTCAAGTAATGAGTCAGACTAATCCCTCATTGGTTTCTGTGGCTTTGAGCATTAAAACTTGATGCGTCTCCTCACTTTGCTGTAAATGCCTGTGGACCTCTTAATGTGCACACCAAATGCCCTGCTGGGTTGGATTGACCGTAATGGATTTGGTCCAACGACAGATATCCAGCACTCATAAATTGATTTGATCTCCGAGGACACAGAATGAGAGATGATTTTTACAATTGAGACATCAATGGAACATAGACCACAATAGAGGAGATGGAGAAAGTCAATCCCTGCTGAACTGGCACTGGAAAAATCAAACATGTTGCTCAAGTGACTGGTTATGAGTATCTCTGAACCACTTTTATCTTGTTTTTGTGAGGTTGCAGATTTACTTAATAAATTAAATAAGCACTTATCTGGAACATATACTGAAGTGAGTGAAGTCGCTGTTTACTTTTATGTAAATTGTTGTTGTCTTTTACCTAAGATAATATATATAAATAAAAATTGTAATTATTCCTATTGTTTATACTATTATCAACATATTCAAGGGTTAAAGCTCTGTAATCTACCACACGTTCTATTTTTAAAATCAGTCACTCAGCCAGACAGAGTCCGATTGCTCATAAATTCAGCATCGAATAAAGTGATCAGATTACATTTAATGCATTTTTTTGTATCCGCAGGCCTCTGCCATAAATTAAAACCATCTGAAAGCGTCTGGAGTGCATTTCATTTTGTCTTGATTCATGTGCTGTAATATAACCCCTCTCCGATTCCTTGTGTGGCACAGGACAGTGAGGGGAGTGAGGGGAGTGAGCTGAGTGCGTCAGGAGATTAAAACCTAACCACGAGATTGGACTCAGGATGTAGGCATCAGATAATATAGTAGGAATATAATGAAAGTGTAAACAAAAACCTAGCACAAGAGAGAAACGCCTGCTCATAAAATCTCCATTCTCACTATTGTCTTTTTTTAACAAAAGATTCCACAAGCCTGGCGCCCTGCAAGTTATTAACAGTTGACTGAATTACATACTACAACTTTAGGTGATTTGAGTTTTGCCCTAGCTTTTCCATTGTTGGATAAAATGTGTAAACTTCCATACAAGGACTGAGTAAACAAGAAGCACTTTGTAAGGAAGGGCCACAATGAATGTGCTGTTGGGAACCCTTCCAAAAATCACAGTGTAATTGCGAAACTGACCCACGAATATAACGAAGACGTCAAAATATTCTGTCAGTTTCCTATCTAGATAGACAAGCCAATTAAATCACTTTAACACATGCAAGTCTACGAGGACAGATCATGATGTGTAAAGCTCTGTCAGCGCACCGCTGAGCCCTCCTCCTCTGCAGGCTGGGTTTACACCTTTGTGTCCTTGTGTGCCCGGCTGCTGTAGTGATAGATTGGTCGTCGCTTTCACGTTGGGAGCAGCTCTGAAAGAGACGCCTGCCGGACAGCTGTGCTGGCACAGACTGCGATCCTTGCTGCCAAGTCACAGAGTCTTTTTACCCCCGCCGCTCCCTGAGCACTGTTCAGTGCTTACCGTCAGCCTCTTCCCTGTCGTGCTTCAATGACAAAACACACGTCAGGCTTTAACAGCTCACTTTGCGCTGGCTTGGCGGGCCCAGTCCGGCTTTTGTGTTATTGGCAGGGTCACTGTCTGAGGTGTTTGCTGAGCCAGTGGAGCATACGAGGTCATATTTGGTCTCTATTGTTCATGCTAATATATTAAATTAATCAAGAAACCCAAATCAGTGCATAAAATTCATAGACTGCATAACATGGCTAACACTAATTTCCCTGGGTGGCTGGTGAGAGCTGTTACCATTTTATTTAAAGTCTAAAACAACTCACATTAAACACTCAGCTGGGAGAGGCCTCACAGCAGACTTCTGAAATACCGCCGTCAGCTTTTGAAGACCTTGAATTAAGATGTACTTTTAGTTACAGAAGTTAACATGAAAAATGTAGAGAGGCATAATATATGATTAGCATTTTGCTGTGGCACCAGACTGCATTAATAAGAGATGATGAAAAATCAATAGTAGTCATTACACCACTACGCAGGATAAAATATTAACTAGTTTGGAAACTGAGGAAATTTCCTCCTGCAGTGGTGAAAGCTTGATATGGTTATTGGTAATAAACACCTACAGTGGTGCAACTACTAGCTAGGGGAAATATCATATTTACCAAAGAGGGAAGATGTGCAGTTAATCATCAGTATAATTAGACCAACCTGCTTTCTTGTACTGCATGATCTGTCAGTCTAGTACAGAAAAATGAAGGCGTTCGAGCAGAGAACATGTTAGGTAATGCAAACCCTGGGAAATTCAGATTCTGCATTTGTAAGCTTGTATTGACCCCAAGCCCCAGACCTCAAAACACATATCAAAAGTATCACGGCTTTACGCAAACATCTGTCAGTGTCATATCGTATGGTATCACATAAATGAAGTTACTTTGATCACTACAAGCTACTTCAAGTGTGAATGCAAAATCTGTTTCTACGGCATGTTATGATTGTCTGTATGAAAAGCATAAGTTTGAAACAGGAAGCAGATGATGTCATTACCCAGATTCTCCATACATTGTTCCCATTCTCACTGCAGTTACCCATCCAGCCAAGTCCTCCTTTCTCTATCTTTTGTGAATGGATTCCCAGTGGAAGGATCGACATGGATTTCACAAACAATTTATTCTAAATTGCAGGAAAATTGGCTGCAGATCTTAGAGAGAGGACAGGGGGGAAAAGTAGAATGAGGTTAAGATGATCCACAGGGCATTTATTCACTAAGGCTCTCATGGTCGTTCCACAGAGTTCTCCCCTTTCAAAATAACCCACAACCCCCCTTTCAAACCCCTGACTGCCCCCCCCTTTCATTCGCCGTTTCAAATGTATTAATGGGCCGGAACCTTCCTGGATGATCTTGGCCCTCTCCCTAATGAAAACGCTCTGCGGCTGGATCCCAGTGCAGTAATCAGGCTCTGGCCTTCAGAGCACTGGGGCATGCAACATGCAGAGCAGGAAGAGCCCCAGTGTGACCTCGCACTGTGTCCTTCAGTCACCCCATGTTGCCCTGCGATCTCTCTGGCCTGGGCCTCTTCTCCACTAAAGCCCTCAGTGCCAGAGGCCACAAGTCTGGACCTCTATAGAGTGAGAAGGAAAATCCAGCAGTTTGATGGACTAGAAACACCGCCCTTTAACAAATTTCACTGTTTATGTAATCTCAATGATGTGTAACGCTTTGCAGTATCACAGTTATGTGTTTTTGCAAGCAATTAGAGCTTGTGGAAATTCAAAAGATTTTGATATATTATTATCCTGTTTAATTTCAAGACAATATGTCAGACATTGCCACTTTACTTTAACATTACTTTAAATTAATCTTATCTCAATTAAGCAAAGTTGCATATTTGAAATTATTACATCATGTAAGCTGTGTATACTGTGTGATCTCAGATGCATCATCACATCAGTGCCCTCAGCTACCGTAAACAGAAGCTAGCCACATATTGTAAACAATGAAATGAAAGCCATCCACTTCCATGTGAGGTGTCATTTTGAAAGGCTGATGTGGACAAAACAGAAGCAAAAAACGTGTCTTGGGTCCTCTCTGCGTTTAGCCTGTCGGTAGCCAGCAAGCCTTTTGTTTGGTCTGTTCTGACAGGTCTCCTTTAGTCTCAACTGTCTGTCCCCCCAGGCCCCAGCCTTCAGCCTCGAGGTAAGCCCGGCCAGATGTGGCGACCCAGGGTTCTTAGCAGCTGCATGTGTAGCAGGGCACTAAAATGATGGGGCAGTCACTGGGACGTGCATCATCTGTTTTAACTTGTCTGTCTTCTCTGACAGACCCGCTGAGTGCTGTTTTCATTCCCCTTGGATAATATCTTTTACAGTTTCGCAAACTGTCAGCGAACCTAAAGCACTGAGCCCCACCTGCCTGTACTGTTGCCCATCACCCCTAATGACAACCAGACACCCTCAAAGACAGGGCACTAAGGTGCTAACTACCCCACAGAGCTATATCTAGCGCACATTTGCCAGCTCACATTTTCCAATTGGATAGTAATGGGCAAATTTTCTCAGATCATTTTTGGCTGTTGAAGTTCAGTTTCTTCCTTGGAAAAAATATTCCTCTTTCAGATAAGTGTAACACTTTGAATTCCCCTTTTTCCTCTACAAGTAAACATGCACCATTTTATATGTTGGGCTTTGAAAAAATCTTTCAGACCATTTCTAGAAAACACTGCACATCTTGGGTGTGTAATAATCTAATGGAGGGGTGATGTCACTCAAACTCAACGACATAAGATAAACTCTGAAGACCATTTTCTCAAATCATGAAAAATGCCTCTTACTTCAGTTTATGCGGGACACATTTATGTGTGAGCACTTCTTCAGGGCAATTTATTTGAGAACAAAAGAGGAGCCAGCCTTCACATGTGTTAGTGGAGCGTGTGACAACTACACTATGGTCTGCATTTGTTTTTCTTGGGCACTTCCATTCTCTCTCTCTGACCTTGGGGGAACAAGGACCGGCGGGCAATTATCTGGTGTCTCGAATAGTTAAGTCAGACATTTTGCTGCTCTATAAAGAACTGCAGCCCCTCTAACTACTGAAGAAATTATGGAAAAAAGATAATGAAAGAAAATCTGTCAGATATGAAGAAGTCTCAGCTTTTTAGTGTCAGTGCTCAGCCAGGCATAAAATGCTCCATTTAGACCCTTTTCCAGAAACAAAGCTTTCTGGCACAAGCTCATAGTGATTGTCTTGAGAATGTAGGGAAAGATTTCCATTTCTTCCCAGCCCCCTCCTTTCCCCCCACACATCCAACCTTTTTTTTCTTCCAAGCCCTCCCTCTTCCCCTCATAGACTGTAACGTTCAGCAGCTCAGCCTAGAGTTGAGAAGCAAAGTTGGTGAAAAGCAGCAGGAGATGAATCTCTTTAAGTCCCCTTGAACAACATAAAACAGTCTGGGCTTCCATTATTCAGGGGTCTGTGCTGCTTGTTTACAGTGGAGTGGGCCCGCTGCACCTGCACTCCGGATGGCCTGACAGCTTGATGGGCCCTTTAATGGTGATTCACTGGCCAGATCTATGTGGATAAAAATGGAATTCTGGGAGAGCAATCTAATAAGAAAATAAAGCGCTGAATGGTTGCCATGGCTGTTGGATGGGCTTGTTGGGCCTTGTTCACTGGGCCATGCTGGCTGGAAATCAAATCCAAACTTTGATCTTGGGGCTTTATTACATGCTATCACCTCAGCTATGGGTCCTTTCAGATAGAGTGTCAAAGGGTCAAGTAGATGGTACTTCAGTTTTGCTTTTTAAAACTTGGGTTTTAACCTTGATGCTCTGTAAACTGTAAAGATTCAATCCCAGCATTGAAGATTATTTGGATGTCTCTGGCAGTGTGCCTTCAGAATGAACTGTATATTCTATACAGAGCTAGAATAAAATATCAGACTGATATGGAGCTATGCCAATGATATTTCTAAACAGCATATCCCATTGTAAACGCAATGTATTATATATACAAGACTCTGCTGCACATACTGCTTTGAATATAAAGAAGACTTAGCTACATAGAGACCACATTCACATTTTTTGGTGATTTAGAATTTGGTTCCTTTATGGGTTGAGAAAATATTCATACTTCTTAAGTTAAATGAATAATTTAATTTGGAGATACATAGTTTACACTTTACTACCAGGTGAGCTACCAGATAAAATATTTAATACTAATATCTAATACTGTATTAATGTTAATAATCATCATTGTAGGAGAGTATGTCAGAAAAGAAAACATTAAAATATTTAATATAATGCTAGATTATCATATATTTATTAAAATATGTAAAATACAATTAACTATACATTTCCTAAATATTTTCAATATAGTTACAGCTGATATCTACAGTGTCATTGTAATGGTTCTGCTGTCCTGATAGGACAACATGTCATGACAGATATCCTCTGAATCCTTACACTCTAATATTCTACAAATACCTGTGTATAAGACTGTAAAAATCAGTGCTACCCAGAGAAAAGGGGTCTCAGCTCATATGATAAACCAACCTTTATTCTCTGTAACTCTTGGAATTAGCTGCCATGACCTCCAAAGGCATCCCAGTCTGCTATTCCCAGCCTCTCTTCCATGAGGTGTAACATATCCAGAGGCAGTCCAGTTTCTATGATGTTCAACAGCATGTACCCATTAAAGGCAGCGCATGGAGTAGTGCGCACACACACAAACACATATGTATACACACATGGATACGTACAAATGCTTGAGCACACACACAAACACACAGATCCAGGGCTCTAACTCGCAGTCGGCATTGATCTCCCCTGTCATATATCATTAATGAGGGTATTAAATCCATGTTTAGGAAGCAGAAGGCTGGCTTTAAGTGGGGGTTTCTGGAGCAGCTCATAACACAAAAGACCCTCGCTGAAATCTCCCCCAAGGAAGGGCCACTCTCTGGCTTTCTTTGGCCAAGGAGCACATTAATGGAGTGATGTCATGGTGGCTCATATCACTGCTACTGTCCAGGGACAGTGGGGGGAGAAAATTCAGTCTGTGACCCATAAACTGACCCTAAACCAGCTAATGATGATGGACACAATCACTAAAAGCATAACAAAATATTTGATGTATAAAACTGCCAAAAACCAAAAACTTGTGCCAGTAAAATGTCCTTTTAGTCCATATTTGTTTATGATATTAAAAATGATTGTGTGATTGTAGGCAGCAAGTAGCAAAAGGATGGTGCATCCTTATACAAACCTTGTCATACTGTACACCAGCTGTATTGATCAGTCTAAAATTCTCCCCTACGCAACTCACCCCTGGGTTATCATCGCATCATTACCATCCGGAGTTTGGGGAGACACTACAGTATGATATGGCAAATGGACTTGCTATTGATTTTGTCAGAGAGAGGGAGAGGATGGCAGATGGAGAGGAAGTCAAAGGGAACATCTGGAAGGGGACAGGGAAGGAGGGTGTGTGAAGGGCCTTGGGTGTTAGACGATACAGGAGGATAGTGCAAGGAACACATACAATCCTGTTAAAATCTACCACTGTGTCAGGAAAGCAGAAGCGAGTTTCTGTAGGATAAATATCTGAAATGTGTGCTGGACCATAAATAAGCAAAATGTGTCTTTTTACATCCTTCTTGCTCTCATTACACATGATCAAAAAAGACAAAACGTCCATTTTTATCTTGTCCTAAAGGCTATAGTACTTTACACTACATTAGAAAATAGCAACTTTGCTTTGACTAATCCCATTATGAGAGATTTTTTTTTCTTTGGAGTGTAACTGAGGTGTTAATGTGATGAGCAGCGTGAGAGTTGAAAAAAAAAAATAATAAAATGGGGCAATCCTTCCTTTCGGGAAAGGGATATCCTGAGGCACGGCTATATAGACCTTAAGTGCTGACAAAGAAGATATTGTGTTTTTCCAGTAATCCTTTTAAACACCGCAGGGCAGAAGCATACAGTTCATTTCAGAGTAATGCTGTTAAATTTCATTGAAGAAAGACTTCTATTGTGATCTTATCATTAATTTATTACAAGCCAGATGGAATAAGGTGAATATTCACACACTAACTCGTCACAGTGTGCTTTTGTAAAGAAAGAAATTCTGATAAACTAAAATAATAGCAGCAGATTCCTTTAGAATCAGGCCATGTACACACCAAAAGGCCAATTTTTTTTTTTTCTCTTCTCTTCCCACTGGCTTGGTTTGTTTTGTTCTGCTTGATTAACCAAGGACGCTGGAAACTGTATGTATTGTTTCCGCACCATGAGCAGTGTCTAAAATATTTGCTGTGCATTAAATACTTTAGCAGACAATCAAAATCCTTTCAGCACTTCCCATTACTGTGAATAGGCTTAAGGGAAAATAATGTGCTGGGCATGCTGGTTTCGGAAAACATGTCAACAATTCATCGTCAGGTGGAGCTTACTAGGGGCTACGATTAGCACGGATTTGTGTGATGCACCATAACCTTGACACTGAACTGTGAAACAGCTTCACGCAACATTCCAAAGCACCTGTCAATCAACTCACACCTACAAGGATAAATACCCATCTGCTAAGGCGGTACTTTAAAAGAAGTGGTACAATGAGCTCTGTGTGGCTGTTTTAGTTACATCAGGAATATATTTTGAAATACATTGTCGGCTGTATTTTCTGTTCTTGCATCACAACTGACATTGTGGCGTGCAAAAGTCAACATTACTGACAAATTGACCCACACAGTTGTCTGCAGGGATTGAGTTTAGGGATTGTGGTCAAATTTAATGGATATAAAGTATTAAATAAAGTATTAAATATCTAATACTGTTTGCCCCTAAGGGTTTCACTTTCTCAGTGTGGACCTTGAGAAGCAACGGCCAGCTGCATCGGATGTTGGCAGGGATGTCTCCTCGTCACCAGACTTTCTGACTAGACCGTCTTTTCATTACCGCCGCACAGGTGGATCCTCACTCGAGCCTGCTCTGTTGTGCAGGCTGTGTCTGCTACGAGAGCGTCATTAACAGCAGAGGTTATGTGAAATGTGAAGGAGGGAGGAAACACATTTTTCAATACATTAATTTTCGGGAAGCATCTTTCACAAATGTCTCCGTTATTAGCTGACCTGTGGGATGGGGTTGAATGAGTTTCACCCAGCGTTCAAGGTAGGATAGCAGCGTTTAGGAAGGGCGTAGGTCAGAGAGCATTCGTTTTCATAAAACAAGCTTTAATCACTCCTGTGCCACTTGTGCTTTGGTTGAACTGCAGTGTGTGTGCTTGTGTGCATGTATCAGTCTTTAAGACCACTAAAAAGACAGCATTATCTTATGCAACCACTTAATTCATAGCACTTTGCTCTTCTTTAACATTTCCAAGTAACAGATACATAGGATACAAAGTCAGAATAACTACAGTAGCCAAAAGGAAAACAAAAAGAACATAAACCAATTAACAGTTAGACGTCTGTTTGAATTTATTGCAGTTTTTTTTTTTAACTGGGCATTTTCCCTGCCAACAACTGCACATACTGTATGCAATATCTCATGACTAAGAAATACAGGAAGTCTGGCTTCTTTGCCAGGGGAAACCGGAGGTGTCATAGGGGGCACCCCACTGAGAGGAAAGATGGGCCGAGGTGTGGTGGAGGAGTCAGAGCACCTCACAGGGGACCAAAAAGGATTTCACACCAGTTGTGGCCAATTGTTTAGGCTTATCCCAGAATTAACAACTCCACCTCACTGGCAGGAGTATGAAAGTAAGGGAGCAACAGCCTGCACTATGCAATGTAATGTGAAGCTTATCCTCAAATGCAAAACATAATTGCCTAAAATGTTTTTGCAAAAACAATGAGTGGTGTTCCTGTTGTCACGAAGTTAACATTAATACCCAGCCTTGCCTTCGCCATTCCAACTGTATTAAGGCTTTGGCAAGGCGGTGAACCTGTCAGTCAGCAACATGTCTGGACTCATCATCCACTAATCATCAGAGTTTATAAAAGTCCCTCACCTCTGACACGTTACAATGACTGATATCTCACAGCAGCAAGCTTCACTGCCTCAACATGCACTTCAGATCCCTTTAGAACCCTCCAAATCAAAACAGGATGAAATGGCCACACTCCTATCACTAAACATTTGGGAATAATTCCCCCTTGGGTAGATTAAAGGGTATTTTTTCCGGCTTGTGCCTTGATGGAATTCACCATGTAGAGTTTGACAAAGGCTGGCATTCCTTTTGACGTCTCTTCATTTGGTGCTCTGTGCCATCGGGGCTCTGGAGGGTGGGAGATGAGTGGCATGGTGAGGTACACATTTGCCTGCTGGTGTGACGTAAGGGCAGTGTTTATGCGACATCATAAATATGCATGTTGCTTCATACTATACTAGGGCATTTATGACAGTGAAGTGACAGTATTTGCACTTTCAGAGGTCATTTACCTGTCATCCACTGTGACAGTAGGGATGAACAAGACAGAGGACAACTACACATCACGTCTACAGGACAGGATGATTTTAAAGGCTGGAGGGATATAATAAAATTGAAATTTACTTATTTAATTTTTGAACTACATACTGTAAAGTAACTTTTTTTAATTTGTTGGATTTCATATGATGGCAGTGATGGTTTTGAATTTACGCAAATATACATACACACACAGGACTACTAATATTAGAGTGTGAAGAAAACAAACAAGAAATCGGAAGTAAAAAAGTGTGGCAACAAAAAGGGAGAGATGTATTCTTCACACTGTTTTTCCTTCTTTGCCTAACCTCTTTCTCTCCAGGATACTGTTTGGGGTTAATGCACTGGACAATAGCGCAACACTTCACTTCTGTTCCACATTATGCTCCTTTTTGGGACAGTATGGTGCTACTTTGCAATATACACGAGCCCTTGCCTCAAAATAATATTTCCCAGACTTAAGGACCAGCTACAGCATGTGGTATCACTCTGATGGAAGAGTAGCGGGGCTGATATCATCAAGCCTTGTGACCCAAAGCTTGTCCTATGGACGTATGAAACCATTATAAAGATGTCTGGGCTATGACGTTGTGCCTGTTCACCTCCTTTTATGAACTATGCCCCGGCAAAGTAAGCATTATTTATAATTAATAACTTCTGAATACATCATGGCATAGGCAGGTATACGGAACAGGTTTTAAATGAATTACAATGATAAACAGTGAACATGACAGTTGAAATAAATAACCTTTTCAAGAATATTAATTGACATTCTGTGAGGACATTTTGCATTTTGTGGAGGAAATTCAAAAAAAGAATGACGACAGTGTCAGCAATTAGGTGGCAATTTCAGGCAAGAAATTTAACAGAAAACATCAAATACGGTAGATGACATCATCTCAGTGATGGATGAGTCCTGCACATCAATGTGACCTAGCTGCACCCCCTCTACTCCCTGTCCCGCCCCAGACAGATCATGTGATGTACAGAGCTATGTCCAAACGAACACAGGTGCTCTGATTCGTCCTGCGTGTTCCAGCACAAATCCAGGCATCCAGGGAGCTGTGCTACCCCCCCCCCCCCCCCCCC
>NW_023339873.1:9376184-9408887 GCF_004916995.1 Morone saxatilis
AAGGAGTGGAGGACTGTTTAATCTTGCTTCATCCACCTTGTTTTTCCTTTCTTTGACTCTACACCTTTTTTCTCTCCGAGATAATTGCTCGGGTTTTGGCGGTTAATGCACTGGTAGCGATATAGCGCAACACTGCTCACTTCTGTTCCAAATCCTATGCCCTCCTCTCTTGGGACAGCTCAACTGCACCCGCAATAAGTGGCGTTTGTCACATATATCATCTGGTTGCATCGAGCCCTTTGCCTCAAAATATTGTTCCCCAGACATAAGGCCAGCTACAGACATGTGAGTATCACTCTATGGAAGAGTGCGGGGCTGATTCATCAAGCCTTGTGACCCAAAGCTTGCTCTATGGACGTCAGATGAACATTATAACGATGTCCTGGCTATGACGACTTGTGCCTCGTTTCACACTTGGCGGTCCGGATATAGTTTATGACCTCCTCATTGTCTCGGGGACCTGAAAGTAGGGAGCACATAGCTCTATTTAATAATACACTAATCTACCTCAATACATGTTCTATACCAACCATCCATATTGGCAGTTATTTGGACAAGCTGTATTACCGGGACACCCGTCCTCTGGAGGAGAGCCTGAATTCCAATACCTGAGGCTGGGGAGATTCATATGGTCATGGATGAACATGAACTAGATTTGTATAATAATCATCAATCCTTTTCTAATCCATACTTTTTTTGGTTCAAAAAATCCTAAGACAATATCTGTGATAAGACATATCTCTGCATTATCAACGTGCCGGGAGGAGAGGAGTTTCAAAAAAAAGAATGACGACAGTCGATCAGCCATTAGGTGGCAACCTTCTCAGGCCAAGAAATTCTAACAGAAAACATCAAATACGGTAAGATGTACATCATCTCAGTGACTGGAAATTACAGAACTCCCTCGCCACATCAACTCTCGCCCACCTCACGCTGCACCCACCTCTCCACATCCCTGCTGCCCACGCGACAGATCATGTGACTGTACCAGAGCTACTGTCCAAACACGAACACACGGTGCTCGCTGATTCCTCCTGCCCGTGTTCCCCAGCACAAATCCAGGCCCCATCCCAGGGAGCTGTGCCCCCCCCCCCCCCCAAAGACCATCTGCCCCGGGGAGACACTGATCCTGTGGATCTAATGTCAACACCGAGGGGATGTTTGGGAGCAATGGTGGAATCTAAAGTATTGAGTCAGAGGTATGGGCGTGTGCAAAAGGCGGCAGGGTAGGGGCGGACTGGATAGGTTCTCTTTGCGATCACTAAAATAGTTTTTTATACAACAGCTGAAAAATAACATAACATATACTAAGATATATTTTTTTTAAAAACAGTTCATTTTATAATTCATATAAAAAAAAAAAGTCATATTCCACCAATACATTTTATCAATGGATAAAAAAATAGTGTATGAGGTTGCAATGTAACACAATAAATAATGGAGGAGGGTCATGCAGGAAAAGAGCATAAAGATTTAGAGAGACTACCAATCACATGTGTCAGTAAGTTGAGAAAATGATAAAAACCCACTAAAACCAAACCCTGCTGTGCTGAGACTCACAATAGCTCACTGTTTCCCTTCTTGGATACAAGTCTCAACAATCTCCTCTTGCTGGGTCAAAGTGTTACATGGCACAAGCCCAAACACAGGCCTACAGTAAATAGAGAGTGCTTCAGAGTGCTCAGAGCCCTGCTGCGGAGGGACAGTGTTTGGATAGGCCCTCCCTGTCTGATCCACATGTACTGAAATGTTGAATTAATGAGCTTATGTGCAGCATGTTAGATTTATCTCACAGTGCTGCTCCGTCTCCCCAACCCGGTCTCTCCATCATACTGTGGGTCTCTCACTACATACAACATACAGCCACTCGCTGATAACTTTGAAGTTTATATGAAAAAGCAAACAAGTGCTGGGGCACTTGAACCTGAATCTGTGACAGGCAGAAACATTTATATGATGTTGTCTTTTTTTGTCATTTTTTCCCTTGTTTACTGAGCTGGGAGGTAGAAAGTCGTTGCCCTGGGCTTTTGCTTGGAGTTAGTCCATTGTCAGCGTGTTATGAGCTAAAAGGATTAGCTGTGTGTGTCTGTGCATGCATCGGAGTGTATTTTGAGGGTAAATTGTTTTGGAAAAAATTCAAGTAGTGACAATGCCTGCGGGAGAATGAAGTAATACTTATGTATAGTGTGTATATTTACTGTAAAGAAAAAATGGGCAGGGAGAAGGTGGAAGTCGAAAAAACTATTTTCCCCATTCCTCTCACTGCCCGGGGCTGGGGCTGATCTGTCCCTGGCATGGGCCCCAGGCACAGAGAGTGGAGATACACTCCCTAAAATTATTGGCCTGGAGAATAAATACAAGTCTATCATCGCTCAGCTGAAAGACTCATTAGGGCTAGAAGGACAGAGGGAAGACGGAGGAGTCGGAGGATGGTGTAAGTTTGTTTGCGTATGAGTGTGTTCGAGCAGAATCGGAGAGAGTATGATCAAAAGCGAGGGGGAGGCAGGAAATGATGCAAGGCTGTAAAAAGACAAACTGCTGGTGATGCTTATTTTCACTGCACTCACCACTAAAAATGGACTGAAGTCTGAGGCCCTGAAAGGTTGGGACTGATGCCTCGGAAGTGACCCGACACTACAAATAGCCCCCCTGCCCAGTCCAAACGTCATTGTTTGAGTTCCGTCTGGAATATAGGTAGTTCCTATGGGGTCAGGATCCCAGGAGATGGATATTTCCCCCATGTCCATATCTACAGAGGAAAGGAAATATTAAACAACTCCACCACACATTGATATTTCTGCCCACCGGTGTTCAAAGTGTTTCCTGACTGACATGCAGAACCCAGGAAACACACTTTAGCCTAAAGGTGCATAGTCAACTCTATCCATCTTTTAAGTCTCTGTTGAACCAAAATAACAGACAGAAATAGAAAGTGATAAAGAAAGAGAGGGTAAAAGGCAAAGAGAAAGAGTTCAACAAATTAAGACAGAGGTAGCTACACTGTCAAACAGGAAGGTACAAGAGGCGGCTAGCAGACATCAAACTGTCGGTGTCAGTCTATATGCAGTGTCTCCATAAACTGCTGGATGCAGACAGGCCCAGCATGAGGCCAGGGCCCCCAGTCTGCAGAGCGTTCCAGTATAGTGAGCTCAGGGGAGTGCTGGGCCAGGTAAAGTACTATCCCAGCCATAGCTCTGTCTTTTGCAAGTAGAATCACAACCCGTCTAACGGAGGAGACAGAGCACTTCCACCACTGTCTCTCGGAGTCATTAACAACCTTCACTCACAAAGATTTATAACCTCATGATAAATGCATGTGTGACTAAGTACAGTAAAGACACTTCCAAGGATAACAGTTTATTTTTGTTCCAGGACCGGCTGGCCTGTGCCTTGCTCTATGCAACATTGAACAAAAATCCCACTGTTTTGCAATATGCAAGACAAAGCCAATTCATGTGCACCATTTTCCATTCCATACCAATTCCTTATATGGTATATATTTATTTTGGTATACATTTTGGTTTAATTCCTCCAGGTTTGGCAGGATTTTTTTTCCACCAGCCAAATACAATAAAGAATAATGAGATTTAGTTTGTGTTTTTCAGATAATAATAAATATTTACATTATTTTTCCAGAAACATCTGCATGTCTTGATAGAACCCTTAGAATTTGCAGACCTGCATTAAACATACAGTGGGCACACAAGCGCAGGCACACAGCACACAGCAGGTAATCTGAAGCAGTTCCAGGACTTAGTGTTGCTTAGATGGCTCCATGCCTTGAGGGCCTGCTAAACACTGCTCCCTTGGCTAAAGCCCCCAAGAGGAAGAATGAAGGAGAAATCAGTGATTGAGCTCATCCAGGCCTGCAGCGCAGAGCTAGTACTAAAGCTAACCCTCACCTGTCCATGAAGATCCCTTTACCTCCATGTGTGCAGAGTGTGTGTGTGTATCTGTGAGAGTACATGTATATTGTATTTGCAGGGATGAGGAGCATGTGTGTGCTCACGTGCTTGTGCGCGCCAAGAAAGTCCTTGCCAAAAGCACAGCTGCCTTCATTCTGACGCATGGTTCCATTCCATCTGATCTATCTGTCCAGAAAATGAACAACCCACTTTTCGGGGGGGGTTTTCCCTGTGGTTTCTTTCTCTGACACCACCCCTCCTTCACCTTTCTCTCTCTCTCTTTCAATTCTCTTTATCTCATAATTTCTTCCAGTCCTGCTGCCTGATTCTTCCCTCCAGTCTCAAACTGTGCCGAGGACACAACCTGGAGCTCCAGCCCTCCTCTTGGAATGCCATTAATCCCGACATTCCCATCTCCGTCTAAAGTGAGATCATTAGACCGCTCACTGGCTGAGGAGTTAAGAGACATATTCTGATGAAAACATCCTGCTGCCTGCTCCTCCTTTTTCCTCCCACCGTACGTTTCTGGTGTGAGCCAGAGGTTTAGGATGGACCGAGAGCCAGGAGAAAGAAATCCCTCTTTACATTCACCAAACATCTGCAGAAAAAAGCTACTCTTAAAATGAAAATTGACACAAAAATGGAAATAGAAAAACCTAAAAGGACAAAACTTTCTCTGCATATTGTGCAACTTGATAACAAGTTGGAATATGCAGATACTGAAAATCCAGCCCGATGATGCTGTTTGAAATGAAATGTGGATTTCTCAGAATCCCTCTGGGTGTATTAATTACAGTGTTTACATTTGATTGAACATAAAAAGAAAAAATATATCAACAAAATCAGCGTGGTCTCCCAGAGTCTAAGTCAACATTGTTTGTAGTTTACTAGCTGCAGTCAGGGAGATCCCCATATAATGCACAAATAAACTGTCACTGAGGGTGTTGGGTACAGATGATTTTTGTAGGATATACCTGGATTATACATTTATTTAGGCTGAGTATTGTGCTTGCATTCAGATTGTAAATATCATCTGCTTCTATTCTATTTCTAAAGCACTTTCTGTCTCTTCCTATCTCTGTCTATAATCAATAACTAGGCTGTCATTTTTACTTCTTTTGTTAACACACCTAAATTAAATTCTGCTTTCAAAAGACTTCATTAAATGCATTCATTCAAGCTGAAGTGTTCCTACTTTCTGACTGTAGGCTATCATGCAATCTGATCCAGACCAAATGAACAAATAAAAGCCTTTTACAGAGCACTGCGACTCAATTAGGCCTTTTAACCGAACCACAGCAAATAAATCACTTTGTTGATCAATGTCTTCAATAATTAAATGCTGGGCAATAGCTTTTCTGTTTTGCTGCTGTCAATACTGCTGAAATTTATTTCTCTCCGGCTGTACAGGAAGTCAATTTTTACAACCCTTCGATTTTCGACTGTGAAAGCAAATAATTTGAATGCAGCAGTGAGAGGGGAATTAAACAGTCTGCTGTGTAACTGCAGACGGTGATGTCTTTACAGGGGCTTTCATTTTTTGTTTTTTCTGCAGCAACGTTAATCAATAGCTGAATTTAGAGATACCCTGCAGTTCTAAAACCCATGCACTACCCTCGAGGAATGTTGGTGCACAATGCTGTGAGACTCTGCACCAGGATATGAATATGATATAACCATCCAGTAGTGGTGCTATCCACAGTAGTAATCTAACATGATGAAATACATCCTCTGAAAGCATTTCAGAAAGTTTTCTGCAAGGGTCTGATTGTGTCTCATGTTGTAGTCTCCCCCTGGACAGGACTGTATATCATTATTTTCTCCTAACCTCGGGCTATTTACTACACTTTACACTGACGAAATAACTTACTTTCAATCGGCAACCCTTGCCCTCTTTGTAAGGTAATTTCCCTTGCTGAGAACGGAGCAACCAGAGGAGGAAGCAAAGGGACAAATTATCCTCAGTGTCTAGACGGGTACACGGGCAACAACAAAGACTAACCTCTACAGAGAACAGATCTGAAGAAAAGACAGGCACACAGTCAAATCTCTAGGCTGCAA
Organism: Morone saxatilis; assembly: GCF_004916995.1. Classification (NCBI taxonomy): domain Eukaryota; kingdom Metazoa; phylum Chordata; class Actinopteri; family Moronidae; genus Morone; species Morone saxatilis. The sequence goes on from NW_023339873.1 coordinate 9,382,151, forward strand.
CCCAAGGTTTACACAAAGTCTACGCAATATACAGTATCTGTAACTGCGCTAAACCAAATAATCACAACAAACAGAAATAAATAATGAAGTTGTCAGGCAATGGAAGGAAGAGTACATGGGGAACATAAATCACACAAGTATCACAATGCAGCACCTCCTTCAACAATATTCCCTGGGGAAGGGTCTGGGCAGACTTAGATCCTGGACTCTCTCACAGCTATGTAAATCATACCTGCCCTACTAGACCCTCCACCAGACCCCAACAGCCCCCTCCAGACACTACTCACAGCTCCCCTGCTAAACTGTTAATTCAACCCAGAAATCGCTACAGCCGCAGAGCCCGTGGCTCCAACCTAAGTCTCAGAGGAAGCTCTCTAACCCCAGCCACAAAGCTCCAGACCTCTAACCCCAGCTCCTACACTGCAGCCCCAAGCCCTTAGTTGGAGTCACAGTTTTGAGGCTGTGGTGGTCTTAGTAGCATCAACCTCAAAATCCCACATTAATCATGAGTCGAAGATCCAGCCCTTCAGTCTCAGTTTCAGTCCCTTCTCAAGACTGAAAGCACAGCATGATAAAGTGACGCTGTCATTTTAACTTCGGCTCTCAGTGCTCAAAAAAGCACAAAAATAAATACACACATCAGATGAAAAATGCTGGGTGGGTAGGTGGAGAGAGAAAGAAGAGTTAAAAGTTTAGCTTCAGAGGCCATATTTGATCCTTCCAGACACTTCATTGGGAGCCCAGCAGGAGGAAAAAAAGAGCTGTTGATGGAATGCAGCCATTTGGTTGACCCTGTGGCCGTCTCGGGGAGGAAGGCCGGAGACAGGTAGATATATGGCCAGTTTGTTATTGTGAATTCCAGATCCTGTGATTATCTCCAACTCTCAACCTTCTGGAGTTTTTTAATCTGGGGATTCCTGAGACAGTTCACTAGCAGTGGCTGACGTCGCTTCTTGCTCACCTTTCTCTGACCCCCCTCTGGATGCCACACACACAGACACACACACACACACACATACACAAACTTAAACACACACACACACACACACACACAGACACACACACAAGCTGCAGGATTCCCTGTTTTGGGAAAAAAGAAAAGAAGCAGGGGAAAAAACAGTACCTTACAGATTCCAGGGCCAGGGTCAGGTTTCGTTTTAATGTCCGTTTGCATGTGGATGTGGGGCTGTGGGAGCGGGTGGCTGGGGAAGAACTGGGGTTAGTGTGGAAGGGTGTGGGGTTAGCGGGAGTTCCCCATGGCAGCCGTCCATTCTGCACATACAAACCCCCTGATGTCACACACCGCTACTTGCTACTTGGATGACGAGAAGCAGCTTTTTACTGTGCTCTCCTCGCCACTGATGGAGAATTTAAAATACTGTTAGCTGTAAAAGATGGTGATAGACAAGACAAACAGGAGACCCCTGATAGCAGAGACTTCTAGACAAAAGGAATCAAGTTTCTGCACCTTGCTCCAAACGAGAGGCGGCTGATTGAAACCAGATAAGGTTCAAATGGAACTGTTAGGTCCAGTAATGAGATTCCCCGAGTGTATGTTTGGATTAGGTGATTACAGAGCTCGCCTTCCTCCTCACAGTCACTTTCACATGCACAGTGACACACATACAGAGTCATACGTGCATGCAGGCACACACACCAACAGTAAAGCGTTGAGCATTAGGCTATGATAAGGGTAAGAGTTCATGAAAATGGTGAAATACAACTCTGTCTTCCTGTCTCCGTACTTTTATAGGGAGGTGTAGCAGAACAAAAGGAAAATGGGTTATGAAAATAGACACAGCTGGCAGAGACTAAACAATGGGCCAGCTGGTTCTTTTTGAAAGTAATGATCCTCACGGCTTCTCGCAGACGTGACAGGGTCTGCAGAGTTACTAATAAAAGTGCAGCTAAGATTAAAAGAAGAGTAAAGCTCAGTAACAGAACCTGTATGTCAGACAGACACCTGCTCTTGTGGAGGTTAATGTCAAGTTCGGAGCACAAACAGTGCAAGCTGGGGGACAATGTTTTTTTTTGTCCATCCCTAAAAAAAATCTTGAATGAACAGTTTCAATATTTTATTTGAATTAATTCTGAATTTAATCGGTTATTGCACAGCCTGAATCTCAGCTGTAAATCTTTCATTCTACCAATGTGCCTGCGTACCTGGGCACTCTGCAAAGTATATTGACATACGTTGAAAGTTTGTAGGCTTAAGTATTCAGAGAAAAAATATGGCGTGCATAATTAGGTGATGTTTCCATTTTTTAACTGCTGGGACAACACTGTCAGAGGCTTGCAGCAGCTCACTTCAATAACGGTGTGTGTGTGCATTGTTCTTTTGAAAAGTTTGTCACAGTGACAGCGTCACCGGGGTTTTTGACATCGCCTGTCATGCTGAAGATCTCTGCTGCCTCTGTTGCTGTCACTCCTTATCAGCACTCATTTCTTAAGTTTATGCTTGCAAATATTCAAAAACCATATTACCATACCTACCGCTGCCAGGGGGGCAGAAATGAAAGGAGGCAATAATCTCTCTCTTTCTTTATCTGCAAGCTATCCTTCAGCAAAGTATTCAGAGCTAGGAATTTTCTAGCAGGCTTATATGAGTGAGAAGGATATTAATGTTTTGATAGTCATCTTTTTTTTCTAAAATGATCCAGCTTGTGTTCTCTATGGCAAACACTCTAAAGTTATTCTTTTAATACTCCTCTAAATTATTCTATTTTACCTCAGGTTAAATGGCAATGTCACAAAAGAGCGTATATAAAATTATTAAATACAGCACACAATAGTTTGGGGAGTGTGGGGGCGGCTTACATGCACATTTAATTGCATTACAAGACAAACACTTAGCACCATAATGCAGAATCACAGCAGTACAATTTCACAGTGCTTCCGCACAAAAACATGCTGCCTGGCATGCATTTTGGCATATCCATCACAATACTCCTATCTGCAAGGTGCAGGGTAACCTGATTTAAGGGCAACTTATTGGATTTGTGGGAGGGACTGAGAGGGGTGGAAGGGAGAAAAGAAAAACAAAAGGGAAGGATTAATCACGATGCAGCGGCATGACAGTGCCTACAAAGGCGGCCATGAAACAGTTGCTTGACGAGAGAATGATTGCAGGATCTGCAAGTAACTGGCTGCCACCGGCGATGTTCTTCCTCCAACTCAACTTGTCAGGTGTAATCATTTTGTTAAGCTTAATGTTTTATGCAAATGCACTTGGGGAGAGTTTTGTCAGGGGGCTGGTTGTTGTTTTTTTTGTTCCTCTGTTGTGTGATGTATGTGTGGGTATGTATTCTGGTTAAATGTGTGTGTCTTTGTGTGTGTGTGTGTGTGTGTGTGTGTGTGAGGGTAGGGGGTGTGGGGGGCAGTATTTGGCGGTGTGGTGTGCATGTGTGTGGTATTGTTTTTTAAGCACTCTTGAAATATTTGCATTCCTCTGAACCCTGCCTGTGTTGCCCTGATTATTTCCTGTATGCATCAGGGTTTTCTCTCATGGAGATCACACGGCTCAAGTCACATCACACGCTGCCTGAAGAGGAAGGAGCTGGTGCTCACTAGAGCCTGCCTCCTCCAGTCTGCACTCTTTCAATAGAGAGGAGAGGATGAAAGAATCAATGAGGAGAGGTCCGATATGTTGCTGTTGTTTCTTGGCTACAGATAGCAGTTGGTTTTCCACAATGTATTGACACAAAACTCAATGTAATTGGCATGTTCTCATTATGATATATGAAGCCATGTAACCCATTTGTATGTTTTGGACTTTGACTGAATCCAATGTGGACTTTCAAGGTGACCAAGAAAACTCCAACAACCGTCTCATTTGTCCTTCCAATCGGCGTATCAATATTAGTCCATTTTCCAATTCTGCCAACACTCATATATTACAGCCTTTCCCCCCCCCCCAGTGCTATTCATGATGACAGTGATGGCGACAATACTATATTATCCCAGTTTTTAACACACAACAGGTCATAGATCTTTAGTAATGGCATGAGAAAACCCACTGTATTGGATATGTGGAGCCTCGTAAGAGCCAGCAGACACAAACATCCAGCCACACTTGCTCCCTCAAATCAAAAAATGTTTCATCCATAAATATCCAAGGTAATCATCTCTAAAAGCCAGCAGAGGGAGAAGGAATGCATTGGCACGGACCAAACCTAACATGGCCCTCAGGTCCTCTTTATGAACTCGCGCCTTTTTGTACTTTTATTGAGCTATATCATTTTTTATGGTTCATCATCATCATCAGAGGATCTCATGTGAGAATCAAAGCCTAATGTCAGTGTTGAGGGAAGAAAGCAGTAAGGCTGAATGCGGTCTTAGCCTCGGGTTTCATTTTCAATCGTCCTTTTTTTTCCCACACGTGCCTTAATTCGCTGCCAGATACGATAAAACGGATGTAGCCTGTGGAAAGCGGGGTGCCTGTCTTATCTACAAGATGATATTCACTGCCTTGCCTTTTTTTTTATCACCTTTAAAACTCCCTCATACTTTTACACAGCCATCTAAATCATATAGAGCAGGTTCACTCTTCTACACTCTCCTATTTCAGTCAGTCAAACACAGAGGATACAGATTGAAATTCATCATCACTTCTGCTTTGAATGGAATTTGACAAATTGCTCATTTTAATTCCCCAAAGAGTATATGCCCCTAAGCTTTAACTCTGTAAGTTTAGGTTACATCTTTTTCATCATTGTCTTGGATTGAAACAGTTTTGGATGGGAAGTTGAATATTGATGATTCGTGACTTTAAAAATGATTTTTCAGTCCAAAAAGGAAAAAAGCAATATGACCTTTAATCTCTGGTTCTTTTGTGCATCTCCCATGTGCATACAAGTCATGGTGAAAATATTTGTTTAAACAGACCTGGCCTACAACGAGGGAATAATAGTGCAGAGAGGAGGAGAGAGGGAGAAATCTTGAAGCCTGTTTTAGTTTATGTTAAACTATTTTCACCCCTTTTTCTTCAGAGACCCAATTTTTTCTATCGAAATGATTTTTGAACTTATGGTACTATCAACATGACATAATCTGAAGCCGCCCCCTTACAATGCTGTTTCAGAAAAAAAAAAAAATGTATTTAATGTGGTCTGCAACTGATATTAACTCACTCAGTATTTCAGAAATTACGACTGTCTAAAACCATTAACCCGTTGGACCAAGAGCTACTGTAAGTCTAAACATGGGTGGGGCTAGAGGTACAGAACACACTGCTCTGTTTCTCATCTGAGTGTAGATCTAATGTTAAGGTTGTTATGGAGGAAAGGCCACCTAGCAACCACAGATGGTCGCCACGTGCCATCTGTCTATCCATTCATCTTGTCAAGATGCTTAAGTGGGACAGTTATTCAGAGGTTGGACTCAAGGAAAACAGTTCAGCAGAGGAAATCACATTCAGCATCAGAATTCTTCTCAGTACTCTTCATATAATCTGTGATTTAACCATTATTGCTTAAAGGGGTTTGGCTTTTTGATTTCACACATCAATTTGCAACTTTTTTTTTAACTGTCCATCGTGAGTCTTAGGAGTTGTTGTTTTAGGAGTAGAATGCTAAATAACGGGCATACTCTTTTAATATCATATATGAATCTGTTAATAATCTGAAAATATTAAGCAGTAATGACAATATTAAGGAAACTCCATATAGAAATACACTTTATAACTGCAATATGCAAAAATTCATGTTATTCTAGGAATAGGAAACAGCCTCAGGCATAAAGACCTTTTTCTTTTTGGACACACACATGCACTCAGGCAAATTTAAAATCAGCACATGCACAGACAAAGACAACCAACACGTGCACAAATGCACACAAACATTCCTTCTGTCCTTGCTCTGCCACACTGCTGTGTGTTGGGGTTAATATTCATTCTTTTTGCTAGGTGGCTCTGATGTCCTTCCACCCATAAGTAAGCAATGAATAAACTGTAGCTTCCAATAAACACAATATGGTGTGTGAAGTGGATTTGAAATATGGTAATGAGAGTGTGTGAGTATGCACATACTGAGCTTCAACTGGACCACCAAACCAGACCAGAGAGGACAAGCAATGTTGCAAATGACAACAAAGGACTTCAATACCACTGCACAGGCAACAATAAAATGGCATCCATGGGTGCAATTACAGAATTACAAGAGTGGTGTAGTGGCTCTTTCTCATTAGAATATTACCTCTGGCTCCCAACTGCAAGTTGAACCCCATTAAGATGACCTTCACTGGTACAGCACTCATTAAAGAACGCTGAAATGCTCTTTTTCATCTGTGGCCGTAATGAGGGGACCAGTGTACATATCAATATGGAATTTTATCAAGAAAGGCCCAGGCTGCAATTATAAGAACCTTTTTGAAAAGTTCACTTCTATTATGCCCCTCTACCACTGGTAATGACATTGTGGCCACACTCGCTCCCCCAGTAAGTTAATATCAAATATGAAACCAGATATCAATGGCCCCAGAGACTGTGTGTGCATGCTTTGTGTGTGTGTGTGTGTGTGTGTGTGTACATGTGTCTGCATGTAAGCACTACCAGAGTGTAAGCAGGCACGTCCTTCATTGCATTGTGTCTTTAATCTTTTGATATTACAAGCCATTCATCATTTCATCCTGACACCTTCATAAAATAAAACATACAGTAATTAATTTTGTTAGACGTAGAGAGAGAGAGAGAGAGAAAGATCAGGAAAGAGGAGACAAGAAGAGGACTACGGAAAGAAGGTTTGGGAGTCCTAAATTAAGATTAGACTTAATGACATTTTATGTGTCAAATCTCGTATAAATTTACTTTATTTTCAAATTCCAGATGTGTCAAAGGAAGAGCAATGAAGCCAATGGAGTTTAACATGAATATAATCTACAGATTGCATGCTTGACTCCTAAAATACATCTGATTTCTCATTTATCAATATGAATACTTAACGGACTGCCAGATTCAACCACTGACACTGTAAATGTCAGTTCAGAATATAGATACTGTAATATCCATTAAATAACTGTATATTATGCTCGTGTAAATATGGATTCAGGTTTTTATGCAACTGGTTAGTAGCATGGTATCAATCTAAAGATTATGTCACATCTGGGCATATTATCAGTATGTTACTCATTCTCTCTGAAGCACAACTTTCCTGCAGCATATTATCCACTATGGAAATTAGACTTAAAATATTAGACATAACAGTTTTTGGATTCTAATTCAAAAGTTCACAGAAAAATATCAACATGAGAGTATGTTGCAGAGTATACTGCTTTTTTTTCTCACAAGATCATTACTCCATAGCAACCCGCTTCTCCCTGTCAGTTGTGGGCTACACACATCAGCCTGTTTCACACCGCTTTGCTCTGAACCCTCTAACGGTGCTGCAGACAGCGGAGATGGATGCTTACACTGTGGAAAGTATGAAATTAAAAGGAAGAGTCTGATAAATTGACAGCAGGCACCTCAGGATAGAGAAGCAGGAGATGGAATGATCAACCTGACTTGAGGGTGGAGCTCTGGGCCGCTGAAGAGAGGCTGATGGATATACAGCAGGGTGAGATGTTTGGCTGTAAAAATGCATGCTGTGTTATGTGTTCTTTGTTTCATTTGGGATTTGCATGTTTATACTGTATGCACACTTTTTCATAGATAGGTGTTATTTAAAAACCAATAAAACTGAGGTACCTACGTGAATTGCCTTTATACAATTTCAATCTTTTTTGTTATTATGCAGAAAAGAATTAATTAATCATCTTGTATTGATACATGTATATCTAAAGAGCAGAGGCCTTTTCAACACATTTTGACATAAATGTTAACTTTTTAATAAAAGTTGTTAAAGTAATGATCCTTTCAATTTAAGAAAAACAAGTTTTATATGTTACTGGGGTTGCTAAAAGGTTAAATAAAGTTATAATCAAAATATCGTAAAGCCAAGCCGACAAAAAGTCAGAATACATATCAACTGGAGAGAAAAACTGACGTTATTCCTTAGTCTAGAGATTGTCTGAAATGCTGCCACAGGCTTATGGATGCCAGAAGCATTGCAGCTTTTTCTATGTGGCTGTAGTTACTTCTGGAACCTGTTGCTACATACAGTAAGAGACTAAATCCAAAAATAAGTCATACAATTGTCACAGCAGATCCAAATCTTTACTCAAATATTATGATACGGAAAAAGAATGCCTTTGTTTAAATTTTTGACATCAGAAAATTTTGAAGGATAGATAGTATCAGCACAAAAATACAGTTGGAGACATAGCTGAATATTTAAGTCATATTTCTGAATCCATTTTTCCACTGTGTTTTCTCCACCATACCAAAAGCAATGATTCAGATGGTCTCAGCTAATATGACTGAACACATAGGTTGAGCCTCAGGCTTGGGCTCGATACTGCCAGCACATGAGAAAATAAAATTCAAGGGGTAACAGTCAAGACATTACTGTAACTAATTTCCTTAGACCGCCACTTCTCAAGAGCAAATGGCAAGGGTGTAGTGGCTTTTCCAACTGGCTTTATATCTCCCTCTTGCCTTCCCTTCCTCTTCTAACAGTGGTTAACCCCCACCCCCCCATCCCAGCATACTGCCCGGCTGCTCACCCCAGCACAGGTGTTTCCCATTGCCAGTCAGTCCCTCTTGCACCAACACCAACATTGTTTTAAGGCAGAGGACTCTGGGCTCCTTCCACAGGCTTCTGACAAGCCATCAGGCCCATGTTTATCTGCAGGCATAAAACTGCATGCATCACAGTGTCCACTCGCTCAGCCTCTTGGGACGACACATGGTTTGAACATTAGTTCATCCCTCTGAATGGAGTAAAAGAGAATCTGTGAGGCCTTCAGCCATCACAGAAGAGAAGCTGGGAAGTAGGACAGTGGACGAAAAAACTGTTAACAAACATCATCCGCTGTATGTAGTTGCTTCACAAATACTATATAGAACAAGTGCAGTATGATTATGCTTTTACCATACCTGAGTTAATGGGAGCGGCATGCATGCAGCCATCTTGATAATTTAATGTGAGTGTGCCCCGAGGTGGAGCAATCTTTATTTCATCAGCTCAAAGCAGTTTATTTCATTAAAATGTCTTCTTGTCCATCACTAAGAACCTGTTCCTTTTGAGATAAGCTGGCGGAGTTCATCATAATTGCAAATGTTAGCCCATAATGTAAAGACCTTGTGGGGTCTAGTATTCTTTGAGATGAAAAAGGTTGTCATGCATACAAATCAGAACAAGTGACAGTAATTCCCGCCAACATATTTCGATTAGTGACAATTCATAAAGAAGTGGCAGAGTTGCTCGGACCTGCAGGGCATTATAATTGGCCCCACGGTTTGCTTTAAATCTCTGCTTTTAAATGTACTCTAAATGCAGTTTCCCCTAAAAATTTAAAATCTTTTCTTTCACTAATCATTTTTTTTTTGTCTTATTTCTTTTAAATGACCAACATGTCAACAATTTTCTGGACTTTATAGGCAGGTAAAGGCATGAAAATTAGTCCTCTTCCGCCATGTCTTTTCATTTGAGTCTCTGACTTCTACTTCTCCCGTTTCATACACTATTACAGTATGTACATTAATGCACACACACATACACACGTCTACACCCCACTCCCACACACATCTCATGGCGTAGCGGCTGAGAGGGGACTAACTGACAGAGATTGCTGGGTAATTCAAGCCAACATGATTGACTTTATGATCACTTTAAAGCCCCCAACTAGTCTTTATGCTTTCAAGAAATGCCAAAAGTTTCCAGCACAAAAGTGTCAGGGAATCAGGCATGAAGGGAACAAGAGGTAGAGAACCCCTACAACTGCTTTCACTTCAGAGCCCACCTCCCTCCCTTCCTTCTTCCCTCACTCTTTCCCCCCTTGGCACTTTTAATGGCATAAAATTATGGGCCTGCAAGAGCGACAACAACTGTCTAGGTTTAAAACATAATACGTTGACAGGACTGACACGGCCATTTTCTCCTCCTCCATTAGCGTTGAGACGTGGCCACCTCCTTTTGCTCTTAAAGAACCAACCACAGTGGCAGGCCATAGTTGTCAGACGTCACTTCCTCTGTCATTACCCGCTGACACGCTGACTGCTGCTGCTTTCATAATGACACACAGAAAAAAATATCAAGGAGTCTAAAAGTATTTCAAGAGTGGTCTCTCCTTATCGTTACATTAATGGACACTAATGACTAGGTGGATGTGAACATTGGGAATCATCAGTAAGTCTAAGAACAGATATTAAATATTTGGGGCCTTGGGAGAGAGCAGTCACATTCAATACAGAGAAAAATAGAAGTGATGGTGTTATAATGGCATTATTGTAAAATTTTACTTTTATTGGGATTTTATTAAATTTTTTTGTATTGTATGATTTCATACCTCATCCATTGTTAGGTTTTCTTTTCCTGTAAAATCCAGCTCCTTGTCAGCCATTTGTTAAAAAGTGTAAAGTAAGAGACCCAAACACATTTTGCCTGGGTCAGAATTGTTAACTTGACTTAATGAACAACAATTTTGATAACAAATTAATAATTTTAACCTTTGATCAAACAAATATGGCAATCATTTGCCGGTCTTAGCATCTAAAATACGAGGCTTTTCAGATTTTCTTTGATTTACGATCGTAAACTGAATAACTTTGAACGTCACCTTCTGCTTTGGGTAATAATGGTGGATATTTTTTCACTCTTCTCTGACATTTTATAGACAAACTGATTGGCTTGTGGGTGGATTAATTGAAGAATATAAAAAGAATAACTGATTAAGAAAATAATAGTGAGACACAGCAATAATTAATACATTACTTACAAAAATTAAAACTGTCAGTGCCTTGCCTTTCATGAGTACTTGTTGACTGTAGTTTTATGAAAAGATTATAAACTTCTTCTCACTTTGCTTCCAAGTGCCAGACAAGCCCAGACAGAGACACATTGTTTATGGGCACTTTAGCCATCAGTAACACTGGCCTCTGCTATCATAAGTCCCTCAAAAGTCTAATCAGCACTCCCAATGATACTGTAAATGTTGTTCTTGCAGGATTCCAGGCCCAGTCCAAACCTTGTCTCAACCCTGATGGTGCGGTGACGATCAGGAGCATGAAATCTGTCCCGCAGCGCGAGGGTCTCGGCTTCTGAAACTGTAGATCTATCTGTTAGCTAAACATGTCAACCACATTCTGTGCTGTTTGCTTCTGCCGCCTAACAGAGAGAGAGAGACATGGAGAGATCTATAATTCAAATAAACAGGAAGAGGATTATCACTCATAAGCTGCATAAGAACTTCAGTGGAGAATGTTGGGTTTGCTGAGACCATAAATAAACAAGATCTCTACAAAGTTCTGGTGTCAGCTTGTCCCACTTAATAAGTATGTTATTGTTGCTCTAACTGCGTTCTCCCTTACATGCTGCAATGTTCCAGCAGCACACTGTGGCAGAGCCAAGGCCTTTGTTTAGCTAATGTCCTGTGGTGGCTTCTGATTGGTCTAAATGACCTGTGACACCTCATTAGCTCCTCAAGTTGGCCTCTCTGCATCGTATTATTAATGGCGACATTGAAAACAGAAGCCATATTAACCACCTCACACTTAATGGTGTTGGTTTTGATTAACATCACCAACACTGAAATGACAGTGAGGTTAATGGGAACCCTGAACAGGACCCCAAATACACACACGCATACACATGCTGTAAGTATGCGGGCTTGCACACAAAACACACATCTTCCCTATCTTGGCTGATATCATCTTACCGGGGATTTGGGTGGTTATCATAGTGAGCATGAAAAATAAGACTGAACGGCCCAGGAAGCCTCCACTGACTTGTCTATATGGAGCCTCATTAGGGACATTGATGGATGGGCTATTGCCACCACCAGGCTCTCCCAAGAAAAGCTCTGGGTATTATTAGTGTTTGTGTGTTTATAAACTGACACTTAATTACAGGTACAAAATCATACCACATACATTAACGAGTTAGGGCCCATTGAGTATAATGCGATCTGGATATTTCAAAGAACTGGAATTATAGCACTGTGACCAAGAATTAGTCAACGCCTGATGATAAATACCTAAATTACATAAGGAGAGACATACATATGTAGGTGTCTGGGAAAAATATAAAATAAAATATACATTTTTAGGCAAACAAAAAAAGAAGCTCCTTCTACTGGGAAAATAAATAAGATTAAACCCTTTGAAAGTTAAAATACAAGAACTGGAAGAATATTTGTATTTAGGCTTAGTTTGTAGTAGTTTTTTTTGTTTGTAGTTTTTCTGGTTGTAGGAAAATAAGATATTTCTTTTGTGTCTTCTTGGGAAAAGTTTTAAAATGACCTTTCAAAAACCAGAGAAAATGGTAAAGGTTATGTTTTCCGAGAGATTTTTATATCAGTATCCTTGGTAAAAAATAAATAAATATTCTTTGGTGTATAATATAAGAGCAGACATACCACATGAAATGCATGGTCACTATTTTGTCTTCCCATTCCCCCAGGTTGCAGCTGTTCAGCTTGAGTCCAGATGCAAACACAAGTTCTGCATTTTCACATTCAGCCAGCAACTTTCAAAGCAAAAACTACATCAGTGCAAGCATTTCAGGAACAGACATGAAGGTTTCTTTAAAAGGAATTCTCACTCTGAGAAATCTATAACACTTCTAGTTTCATATACATCAACATATCAACAAAAATATTTCTGAAATTAATTTCCAACAGCAAGAAACAGCTGATCTTTATTGTACGAGTAAGAAAACTTGCTTCCCTCCCTCTTCACACACACTACTGTAGTTGTGTATCGGATTTACAGCTGATAGTTTACTTTTATACCAGAGGAGGTCATACGATATGATATTTTCTGTTTCCCAAAATGACTTCAGCCAAGGGCCCAGACGTATAAAACATACTCCTTACAGCGATACATTTCACGTGATGACACTACTCTGAAACAATCTCGATATTGCCTTTCCCTGTCATAAACAAAACCTGACCACAGTTCTGTTTGCGGGTGTGCGTGTGTATGTGCGTTGCTGTCGATTTGTCTATCTAGCATGTGTGTGACGGGGGAGGGAGAGAGGAGGAAGAATGGTAGAGGGACATGGAGACGCAAACTCTCTTATTCTCTGTGGTAGACAGCGTGAGTAGATGGGTTCACTCTGGGGAGAGCAGTGGGAATGGTTGTAAAATGCACAACTCCATGGTAACTGCAGGAGATGTGGCTCTGCTGAGAACAGAAACAAAGCGATAGAGAAAGGGCGGGAGACAGGAAGGAGTGAGGAAGGAGAGAAGGCTAAGAAAAAGAGTAGGAAGGAAGAGTGAAAGAAGAAAGTGAGAAGAAGGGAGGCGAGCAGACAGACAGAAAGGGATGGAACAGACATGGGGGAACTCTGGCAGGTGCTTCATCATCTGCTAAGGCATTGTCGGGCCGCCCGTAAACAGTCATTGGACTTCTCGAGGGAGCAACCTTCTCCATAACTAGCACAGGTATAAATCTGCCTCTTAGCCACTAAATTAGACACATTCTTGAGAGAGCCTCACTCCGCAAGTGCTGCACAAACCTGAGGGAAAAAGGAAGACAGAAAATTAAGCGAATCCACTGAGAGTAGTAAAGGAGGTGCATGAATAAGGTATAGCCTATGTGAATTTAACCAGATGGCCACTTTGATCCCGATGAAAAATTGTTAATGTTTTTTCACGCAAAGCTGTTATGAATAGTTTCTTTAAACCGAGCAAGAATTAATTTCCCAACCATCTCTAAGAGCTGTCATTGCATCATGTGTAAGTGCCTGCTGTGGCTCAAAGCTAAGGGCCAAGTCCCAGGTCTGCACTCTGTTACCTCGTCACAATGTTTATCCTTCATTACGACTTTGAAAACAGCGACACACCCATGATTTTTTTTTCACCTCAATGAATTTTTCTAACCTACGAAGTGGTGACACGGTGCGACAACATGACACTTGGATATTGTTTTAACACTTGCAGGGGTTGGCGAAGGGAGTAAAGTTTGGGGTAAAACACACCAAGAAGAGTGATCGAGTGTTCTGACCACATAACGTTTTTACTGCGTGTGTGTATATGTGTAGCTGTGTGTGCATACTGTATGTGCATTCCAGCCTGTGAATTGTGTATTGTGAACAATACATTTTAAAAATAGCAGGACAATATGTGGATTTTGTTTCATGAAAGGCAATGTTAATAACATTTCTATGTAAAAAACATAATTAAAAGAAAACTGGGACATACACATACAAATACAAATACACACACACTCTTACACAACATGGAATTCAAAAGTCAAGTAAGGTAAAACAGATGAATGAATGTACAAAAATGTTCTTTGATAAAGAAGGAAAGAATTGTTTACATGGTGTATATTTACATGCTATATCTGCTCTGCTGAATGCTATCTGCTGCCTTTGAACAACTTCTCTGTGGTCGGAGGTCAAATTTGTCATTGAAAAGCCCTGCAAACATGACACTGAAGTGCGCTGCTATGTGTTGTAACAGGATGCTAATCTCCTAAACACTCCATCTGTATTTGCTAAAACATTGCCTCACTCGCAGCCTATTTGCTTAAATGGCACTTTACTCGCTCTTGTTTTCAAAAGGTATCCTGTGGGTCACAGGAAGGAAAAAGTAGGTTAATGTTTTTTTATAAAACACGTTGCATTGAGCAAGCAATCGCACAAATTAAGACAACCGCTCATGTAATAAACATAAACAATGTAACAAAGAAGGTATTCCTGCTAAACCTCTAACTTGACAAAAGAGACATGAGTTTATTATTCAAACCCACTTTTTAGTGATCAGTATGAAAAGTAGACAAACAAAAACTTATCTTCAACATCTTTAAAAAGTAATGTACTATTTATGATGTAATTAATACTTTAAGTCTACAGTGGAATTTACACATAGGAAACAATGGACTGTATTAATCTGTGCTTGCAGTCTCAGGCAAGGCTTTGTCAGCCCTTCAGTTTAGCACAACTCTTTTACTAGTTCCCCTCTCAGAGAGTTTCTCTAAAAAAAATCCCCACAGGACTTTTTAACATTCTAATAAAAAGATTTTACAGAGTGGTGTGAGTGTGAATTTTGGGGATGATGCCATGGAAAAAAGAAAAAGAGGTGAGCACAAGATTGTTAGTGAGGGACAGGAATAATAAAGACAAGGTGGTGAGCATATTTTACTCATAAATCAAGAAGACACTATATAATACGATATGTTAAGTTCAAGTTGGCTGAATTGTGTAGTGAGTAATAACAAAATGATGTCCAAAATCAGATCAATGCACTGTCAGTAAGTTAATGCTGCTGTTAAAGTTTTAAACAAACTTTCCAACTAAATTGACTGAAATAAAATGTTTTTGTACAAAGTAAAATTTTAAATTCATATTTGTTGTTATTTCAGGAAGTTTCATTACATCTTTTGATTGATCACACAGACAATAGTGCATACTAAATCAACCGAGCCATAATCAACCTTTGATACAATAAGCCTAGTGCTGACAGAAATAATCCACTGGCCACCTTCTTAATGAATAATTGATGCCCATCTTAACAGGCTAATGAATGAATGTGGTTTGGGTTTGAGTGATAGCCCTCTTGTTGGAGAGCTATCCCAGGAGGGACAGGGCACTGGAGACGGAGGTGCCATCTTCTATAACCTGTATAATTGGTCATTTGACATGAGTGACTTGACTGTGTGTGTCCTTGCGCCGCCAGTGGAGACTGACCCTTTTACCCTATTGTTTATTAGCACTGTTCCAGGTTATCACACCAATTAGGGCTGCAATAACAGTGATCAGGATAGGAAAACAAAAAGTACAAAAATGCATACTATTAGCTGGGGCAATGGAGGATCAGCTCAGTGATGGCAAGAATAAGAAAGTATTATTTTGATCTCACTAAAAATATTCAAAAAAGAGTAAGTAATTGAGGCGTAATTATAGAATGGGAAGAAAAAGTCATAGACACAAAAAGGTTTTTGTTTCATAAAAGTTTATGCTGTTTATCTCAGCTAAAAAAAAAATTAAAAAGCAGTGGAGAGGTGACAAGGCTCCAAGGCTGCTCCCTTTGTGCATTTGTGTTGGGCTTGTCCAAACAATCATACTTACATTTTAGCACTATTATGCGCACACCCTTTTTCCACAGGTCTGATAACATTCTCACTGCAGTTTCGGTGTGGCACTCTGACTAAACAATACCTTATTGACATGAGCTAAGGCCTCACAATAGCCACAAAACATCAGGGTTCCTGTTTTTGTTGACACTGTTTGAGCCCTCCATTGAAGGCAAAGCCACTGTGGACACAGCAATGCATAATCGGAGCTCTCTGTCATACAATACAACAAATCAACCCTTTAAATGTTTGAGCATGATAAGGCAGAGAGAAGGCACACAGAGGGGGAGTGGGACAAAGACAGAGGGAAGTCAGGTAAATGGAAGAGTGGAAAGTTGATGGAAATGGAGAGTTAAGCGAGACTATGGAGTCAAGCACCACTAGGGGACAGTAGTAAGTCATGGACGGCAGCAGGAGCGGTGCGCGTGTATGTGTGTGTGTGTGTGTGTGTTTGTGTATGCATGTGAGTGTGTGTGCGGCAAACAGTGAACAAAAGACTTTCTTTGTTGCACTCTCAGATAATAAAAGAATTCAGAAATAGCTACTTGACTGCTTTAGAAAAGATCTTGACAATGCGTTGGCCCATAATGCACAGGAACAGCTCCAGATTTACATAATCATATGTAATGTAAACCACTACGAGGCTGCACAGCCAACAAACAAACTGACTGGGGAGAGGGTGACAGTGGGAGAGGGATCCGCTTTCCCCTATGGACTTTATATACTTACTAAAAGTACATTTTGCTTCATCTGCTCACAACAATAGGACAACGTTTGCAAATTTTGCCGGCTTGTGTGCTGATGATTCAACAGAAAATAAGCTCCTCAGGTATACACCTAAATATACTTCAAGCACAGGATGAGACGTACCAATTTTAAACATTTCTTTTTTTATTTACCAAAAATGATTTATAGCTTTAATTATTGTGGTATCCTAAAGAAAGAAGCACATAATGTAATGCTGATTCCAACAGTGACAACAGTTAAAATAGCAGAAATTATATGTGGTATAAAAAAAAGGAAGCCTGTGTGTTAATGAGACACAAAAATACATGGACCTTTTCTTTGACCGCAGATCAAGATGAATGACCAGAAGCTTTCACACTGTTACTTGAGGAATTACTACTTTTATCTGTTCTCTTTGTGTTGTACATTAAAACGGGTCATTTGTTTGGTAACTGGTTAAACCAGAGAAGTTAACACATCCATGTACCTCTGACATTAGATATAACTGCCAGGAGGGAGCCAGTGTTTCTTTTTTTGCTATGGTAACAGAGGACGTATATTCAAAACATGCAGCCTCCTCCTCCTCCTCCTCCAGCAATTAAAAGCAGAACAATAACAATATTCACCAATGACAGCAGCGTCTGTACAGTAGTTATGCCCTTCGTTAGTTTCACAATGTTCCTCATGAATTAGTTAAGTCTGTTAATTGCACATTTATTACACTCAAGGCCACAGAGAGATACACTAAATGGCTACGGAATAAAAAAACACTTGAACACATATAGGAAATGAAAAATAAATTAAGCCTTTACATTACAGCTTAACCTGATGTGGCAAAAATAAGTTTTACAAATTTTATTTACTTGTTTTTTTTTGTATCTTTTAGAGAAAAATGGAAAAAGTAATTTACTCTAGTCTAAAAATATTGTTAATATTTATGTGTGCCTGATGAACAGGACTGAGTGAAAAATCATGGATTAATAAATATCAAATTCAAAATTAAGAAACTTTATTTTTAAGAAGAAAAAAAAATCTAACAGCCCCAATTATTCCAATATTTACATTTGTCTCAAGTGCTTCCAAAACAACATGGTAACGATCATATTTCTTCAGAGACAAGAAAATAAGGCAAATATCACAATCATCCAGCAGCATAATCCCTTTGTGTTTACACTTTATCATCGCCTTTTCTGATCTCTGGCGTGTTTCATTATGGAGTGACGTTTGAGTGACACTGCGCCGGCTGTCACAGCCATGTGCTGAGGTTCCCTCTCATTTCCAGCACCAACAATAATAATGACTATTCTAGTGCTAGCCCCACTATTTGTGTTATTGTTGTGGGGTGTCAGACACAGGCCCTGACGTTTGCTGTGCTATCAGCAGGAGTGTACAAATACAAACACATTTGCCTGAGTTATTGACCTTTATCTCCCCACTTTCTTGACAGCCTTCTCCAGTTATTGACAATACAAACACATGGGACGACGCATAACCTTTCATTTACAGAGCACTCTCTCTCTTTTTGTCTCTCTCCCTCTCCCTTGCTCGTTCTTTCCCTCAGTCTGTGTCTCTCTGCTCTTGCAATTTGTTTAAATAAAATGGGGCAGACAATGGTACTGCTCATTTCTGCCATTTTTCTTTCACTCCAAATTTCAGAGGATAATATCATTAGACCGATACAATGGCTGCTATTCAGCCTTGGATACACAGATATTTCAAGTATTCAATATAGTTTTGACATGCTGACATTAGGGGAGAGTGTTGTTTCCCTATTTGTTTGCTTACAATGTCGATTCCGTCATAAATCTTAGATTCTAAGGCAAGATGTTTGTCTTTATGATCTTCAAATTACCACAGAAATATATACATGATCAGTACTATCAAAACAAGAATAATATGCACAAATAAAAATCCTTTTGAAAAACTAAATATTTGCTATTGTTGAAAAATAAATATTTACAGTGTATATATGAAGCTTTAACATTTATGTTTAAACACATAGAAAAGTATATAGAGAGTAGTTTTATTTATGCAGAACGAGGAGCAACATAATTATTCTGAAAATGGGACTGAATCCATAAAACCATAATAAACAGAATAATTTACTGCATCTCAATACAGCGTTGAATAACAATGGTCATAAAAAACACTAGTATTCCACTAATGATTCTCCTCCAGGATTTATTGTGTTTTTCAATGTGTGTCCTCTTGCATTTCAGTGTGAAAAATAGCATACATAAAATACGGGTGTCCCCACCAGTCAGCCCCTCTGCAGGTACTTCAGAGCCCCAAAATTAAATTTTAAACAATCCAGACCAGTGTTTGGTGACCATGGTTAATCATCAAGAAACAAAGACATCAAACAATATTTGATAATGAGAAAAATGCCTCCAGGATATTAGGGGATGGGGGGAGAGCACAGCGTGAGCCTCGGCAGCAGTGCTAGGTAGAGAGGCCAGACCAGACACAAGCCGCATTCACATGTCTGTGTGTGGTGACGGTGGGTGTCTCTGTGTGTGGGTCTGACACACAAAAACCCACACACCCATGCACACATGCATCAACGTCTATCTCATGCACATACACACGTGCCTGTATGTACACACACACACCTCTTATGGAGTTAAAAACCCATTAAAACATTGTCTCTTTTTTAAAGTTCATGACGAGATAATTAGAATTCAGCGTATGGAGCCAGTGGTGAGATTACAGCTTTGTGAAATTGTGCTACATTTTGAACTTCACTGCATCACGCCTCAACCCAATTATCTGCAGTTAAAATGGCTTAGTGAGGCTCCAAACTGTGACTGACAAAAAATACAGACAAACCAAAAAAGTTTTATTCAGAGATAAAAGTGATTATTTTCCCCAAATTTTCTGAAAGGCTAAAACACCAAACTTCTATTTGATGTTTCATTCAAAACAAATATTATCACATTTGGAAAATATTAATATATCTTAAAACTAAGTTCATAAACTGAAAAATGAAATGTTTAAATTAAAATATTAAAGTATTTCAGAACCACATAATTCTTAAAAAATAACTTCAATAATACTTTCTTCGTTCAGTAATATGTGTAACAGAATGGTTTAATTTTTCATCAGGCCAGTGTAATTAGTGCTAACTAAAATAAGAAGTTGGACAGACAGGGGAAGGTAGGGAGGGGAAGGAGTGTTGGGTAATGAGGAGAAAATGTTCCCCTCTTCCTCTGTCATACTGTTATTGGGTTATCCTTGATTGACGCAATGTTAACAGTCTGGCCAAATCTAGGCAGATCCAGCAACCTAGTCCGAATGGCAGCATGTGCAGCCACCTCGGACATGCAAATTGCACCCGGGCAACCCGTTGACTATGATTAATGAGCCTGGGCTGCAGCCTTTGTTTCCGCGTGCAGCCGTTTAGAGTGAAATACAATCCCAAAATATTATCAATCCCCTATTAATCCAGTAAATTTGTTCACACTGCACATGTTGTTTTGAGCAATTTACAGCCAAATATGTATTTGTGTTTCTGCATGTGCATGTATGCGTGTGTTATGGGGGTGAACACAATTGCATTTAATTACATGTCCTCTAATTAAATTCATTAAAGGATAATAAAATAAATGGAAGAAACAGCTTTGAAAGCTAGGGTGAAACACATGTGTCTTGTCTTCCGTGATGTAAAATATGGATGTGGGATTTTCAGGGGCAGTCATGCTGTTCAGGGGGGAATGCATGAATCCGATACCTTGCTAATACTACAGGCATTTCCTGGTTATGGCTTGCCTCATGTTTAAACTGTGAATTTTAGAGCTGAGATCCCAGACTCCCTAAAGATTGGAGAGCAATTCTGTGGTGCAGAGGAGTGAAGTCACTGACTTCACAAATGGAAAAAAAAGAAACATTATGACAGTAATGCTGACAATCTAGTGTAACAAAATGCTCTGTCTGTACGGTGAGTAATATCACTGGGTATGGTAAGGAGGGACTAATGTGGAAGACATGGGAGGACTTGCAATTTCCTTAAACTGTGTGATGAGTAAAGGAAATTACACAACCTCACAAATCTTAAATTCATCGACTGAAGATGCTGTCGATAAAAAATGTTTTTCACACACACACACACACACATTTTCTCCCGTGCACAGCCATGCACTTTCCCTCTGCTGCAAGCAAAATGTAAATGTTTTCCAGGCATTAAGGTATATAAGTGCCATTAGTGGCACGGTGCTTAGCACTACAATGGTGTGCCGAGAGCAGTGGAGCAGAGATCAGTGCAGCATCTCCTGGATATCAGAGGGAGACATCCTTTGTAAATTCATCTCCCACTGTGAGCAGGCTTCACAGCTGGTTAACGGCACTGTGTGTACCACTGCCCTGTTTACACGCAGCCTCCAAAGCACTCGTGTTTCCCCCTGCATCCTTTCCCAGTATCCCCTCCATCGCCTCGCTCTCTCCTTCAGCTCTCATCACAGCCCACTGTGGCTCTCATAGCCATCAAAGATGCACACAAACTGATTTGTGTGTGCGCACACAGCACGAGCAGACACCTACACACAACAAAATCTCTGATCCCCTCGCTTTTGGGGCCATTACAGTACACTGGCTTCCAACCCCTTTCTCTGATTTTTATCTTTTTATACCATCACATTACACTGATCCTTTTATACCTATTACACACACGGCTCCCCACCAAACCCCCTGATCCTCTGATACCTAGATGAGTAAACTGCTCCTCCTGCCCCTGACCTCAGCCCTTTGTAGCAATCAGACCAGACTTCCTCAGAGGCCCTGATCTTATCTGGCCATACCAATCCCACTACACAGCTCCCTTTTGTAGCCACCACAGAGCACTGAGCCCTTTCAGACCCAGGGACTGTGCCGGTGAACACACAGCCCGAGACCTCAGCTCATCTCAGACATCATACTACACTGCCCAACAACAATGAGCTCCATTTTCTGATGCACCACAGGTCAGATAGAGCCTTTCTGCTCACCAATGCATTGTTCACCCACAACGGAGGAAACCAGCAATGTTCATGTCAAAGGAATAGACCATAGAATTATTTGATATTATCAAAGGCTGGCAGACAATAATGCCAATTTGAGGTGAGATTTTTGATTGATTTTTTTAAGGCTAATTATTAGGCTATTTATATGACTATTGTTATAAGGCTAGAAATAAAAACAAACAAACTTAAAAATATTAAACTCACCATGAAATGTCTTTGAGACTTCCCTGTATCTGTGTGTAAAGAGAGAACGTTAAAGAGAAAATCTATTAGGGTAGAGTGAGGTTTAGCACTGTTCAGAGACTAATTACACAATAATTGTAAAATTATATTGATCTCAGGGGATGTATTTGACAAATTAGGGCTTAAAGATTTTAGTCCTATCTCAGTGTCAAATCAACACTCCAGAACATGAAGCAATCATATGGTTCAGAAGTAAATAATGAAACAAAATAAATCATTAATTAACTATTGACTATTTTTCCACAAATATCAGTTTCCATTTGCAACTACTAGATAGCTATTTCTATTGAAATTCAAACAGTTTGGAGTTACACATGTTACAACTGTAGGCAGTGCAAACATGTATCCTTTAAATTCAACATTATTCTTATATATGTTTTTACAAATCACCCAAGTCTTTTCTACTACAGTACTGTCATCCTCGGTCTGATTCACATATTTCTGCCGGGGGCATTTAAAGCATGCCCTCAGTGGTGAGGTGAAAGGCGTTGATGATTCTGGGGGGCCCATGGCTGAGGATGGCCCACAAAAATCCCTGCAGGTTGTAGGAAATAATTAAGAAAAGCCCAAACCAATATTCTCTCAGGAGATGTGTGGCAGAATTCCTGTCTACGCATGATTCAACCACTGCACAGGAGAAAGAATACAGTATATTACATATTAATGATGTCACTGCAGGTTAACTATATGTCTTACATGTAAACTTACAGGGAAGCTCCAAAATAAGACTGTAGGTGTAATATTATAAAATTAAATGAATGAATGAAAACACTGTTTTAACTGGGCATTTATCTCAATATGCACATGCACGCACAGAACTAACAGGGTCCTTATAAATTGTGAAATTAGACACAGTAATTGTGTCAATAAGCTGTATTTATACTGTACTTCACATACGGATTCAGACAGGCGCTCTCTTCTCTCTCCTTCTCTGTGTCCCTATTTCTGTGTCACTCTCTCTCTCTCTCCCTCTCTAAAATACAACACCCCTCCATACAGTTTAATCGTTTTCATTTTCGACGAGTGGTGCATGAGAGCTTAAGTCTATTCATTTTAATGTACCTGCCTTCGTATCGCCTGCATTTGACGAGGATCCAGTGACGCTTTGGAGTTGCCGAGAGTGAGCAGCTCGTCTTAGCCGGACACCGCCTTCGTGTTGACCAAGTGACCAATCAGCTGCTCGTATACTCAGCTCCATGGATGAATCGACCAATCAGCGCCTTGCTCACACAAAAGTCACCTCTTCAACTTCCTAGCGGGAAGCCACTACCGGGAACTGTCCACAGCAGCAGGAGTCAATGGTAAACAACCCGGTTTACGTGCTATTTATTGTTCTACGGTCAGTTTTGGCATTGTGTTCAGTTCAGTAGTCCTTCGTGGATAAGGCAACGTGTTTTGTTTTATGATATGCGTTGAGTGTGTCACGTTAGCCGTAACATGAAGCTAAGTTTGGTTAGCAATGCAGGTACAGCTGTTTTTGACAGCTGTCAAATCAGATTGCTACAGTAGCAGCCGGTCATCAGAGTCTGTTCCTCTCTCTCTGTTTGTACAGACAGATACAGCAGCTAATGAAAGCAAGATGAGACTATCCCGAGCCGAATATAAAGAGATAGTGAGATGGATTGATCAACTGAGACCGACCCGCCAGTGTATGAAGATGCTGAAGGAAAGATTTCCGAGGTGAGCTGGTGTACACACTGGACAAATGTCAATGTATTATGTGCAGCTGGTGTGTGTTTATGTATGACAGTGGGTGAAAACGCCACGCTACTGTGCATGCGCATCTTCTACCACACTGTACAGTGTTATGATGTCTGAAATGCAAAAAGCAAAATGAATTTAGGTAATCATTTTTTATACATGAGAGCAAGTTAAGTTAAATACAATGATTACTTCATCATCTGTCTATCAACTCCCCACGGCAGCATCATTTTATCTGTGTCTCTCTTTTTAAATCTCATATTATTAGATATTTATAACCCCATTTAATTACTTCTTATGATCACTAATTCCACACAGGTTTCTGTGTAGGCTTCCACCACAGCATAAGCAGTGTTTTGCCATGCAGCGCCTGCGCATCAGAAATCGAAGAGAGAGGTTAATGGTTGTGTTTGCTTTTCTCCTTGACACTGAGGGCCCTCACTTTATTGAACGTAACATGTGTAATCCCCCAAGGCCACCAGGACACCATGGCTGATCCCTTCGAGGTCACTTACAAAGTCGTATGTATTTGGAGCTTCCTACTTCCATTGTGCCCTAATCACCAATCTAGAAGAAGGTATCAGGTCCCCAAAGGGGACATAGTGGAGCTTGAGCTTGCTTTTGTTCTCCCTGTCAGCATTTTACCGAATATGTCATGCGTATAACGTTCATCCAATATCCTGTATGTTTAGGCACCAACACTAGGAGGTCCTTTTCATGTTTATTTTAAGTTTCCTTTCCCCTTTTGGTTTCCTAATCCAAACTGTCTTTAACAAACAGTCCAAACGCCAGTTTTTCAAAAAGTGGTACTGTTGGGTGTAATAATTAAAGGAAAACATTGGATGGTTTTCATTCCAATAATTCTACACGATCTCTCTCTCCCGGAGGTGCTGGCTCTTTTGTTTAGTCTTGCTGGTTATTGTTATTATTTCGTTCACCATAACCAATCTTGGGGAGGCCCTTGCTCTTTAAAATCCCTGAGTCTCGTCACCAGGCCTGACAGACAGGCACGGCAGCAGTGTTTTCACAGCCTGCGAAATTATTCTGGTTGTCCAATCAGCTGAGCTGGGCTCTGGAGGGTTAGTGATTGGACTGGCAGGAAATCAGGCTCTTAAGACATAACATATCGACTAGGCCATCCATCATCTCTTAGCATGCGCTCAGGCACGGCAGTCAGCCACCCCCGCCCCACATCCCTCCTGTCCCCTCGGACTGTGTGGGAGCCCTGCCACTGCGTAAATATTGGCCAGGCTGGGGCTGGCAGAGGAGGGGGTTGGAGGGGGGTTAGCGGTTTGTTGTGGACAAGCCTGCACTGAGGGGATGGGCAAAAGATTGGTTGGGTTATAATAGTGAGAGAGATAGAAAAGACGGGTATCTCAGGATATCAAATCGTTTCACATTGCAGTGGGTGATTTCCAAGTGTTGCGAGCAATGTTGAATGAACTGTAGATTCATATGTAGTCTAGCAGTGTCACGGAAGAGGTTGTAGTAGTTTTTTAGGGGCATGTGCCATATTTTTATTGCAAAGGATGTGGCTATTATTTTGTTCAGATAATTTTATCATATATAAAATATTACTTTTTATATTTTTATGCAAACTTTTTAGTATTAACATCTGTCCAATCAATTTATGTAAATGTTTGCCAGGAAATGCCCTCTGATAGCAACTAGTTAGAATAAGGGGGAGATAAGGTATTATCTGTTATTGACTTATAACGAGGTGAAATCATATTGTGATGATATCAAGGTAACGTGTTATCTTTTCACAAAATTTTGTTGACTAAATTAATATTTCTAAGCAAATTGTAATTGAAATGTATTACCAATAAGTATTTTTCCATGTGTAAAGACTTTTCTGTAGAACTGTGGAACACATTTATTATAATAAAATTTTTAGCAATTTTCATAAAAAAATTCCGTATTGTCATATCTACTGATATCAATCTTTTTTGGAATTAAAAAAATATTATAATTATTTGAGTTCCAGTGATGTAGATAAATAGAAATAGCCTTTATCCTCAAATCTCTGAATGCTGTATTGAGTTCAAAACCATTTCATAATCATTGCCTTTGATTGTGGACTTAAGGGGAGGAAAAATTTAACTTCGAACAAAATCATTGTTATTGCTCATTTCAAGGTAATTTGCACGGAAAGTCTGTCAGTCTTTCTGTCGTACTATGAGCAGGGGTGGTGGGAGGAGAGAGGGAGTGTCCCATAGACAGACAGAAAGAGAGAGATTGCGATGTGGAGTCCCTCATCTGTAACGGCTGCATAACACAGATGTTGGGAGTCATCTGTCAGCCTGGCCTCTCTTGCCGGGCCCGAGCTGCTCTGGGGGGAAAAGAATTGGACACGGTGCTGTCACTTTTTACCCCCACTCACAATGGAGGGACATGCAAATATCAACCCCCATCCCTGCCCTCTCTTCCTTGCCCTCCTCTTAGCCAGCCGTGGTGTCCTGCCTAGTATCTGGACCGCAGCTAGGCAGCGAGGAGGGGCGGGAGGGCTCATCGCAGGCCGGTGCAGGGGGGGAAATGTGACATCAGTCCCATCACGTCCTTCTCTTGCCACGTATTAGAATTGGAAATGATGGGCTGCTCTCTGAGGCCCTGCCTTGCTTCCCTTGGGTCTAGAGGGGACCCCAGTCCTTCCACTCTTTGTCCCCAGAGAGAGTCTGTGTAAGAAGGGTGAGAAAAAGAGGGAGGGAATGTGAGAGTCCTCTGTGTCCTTCTGTGCTATATTATGAATGAATTTGGATGTAATGATTGCCCCCCTCTTTAAAATGCCATTCAACTCACTCCTCATATGGCTTTCACAGTCATGGAAGTAGGAGGGTGTGCAGAAAGGGGCAGATGCCTCTGTTTTGGAAAATGCTTAAAAGTAAAGTGTGAAGCATCCCTCCCCTCTAAACACAGGCACTGCCTCTATCTTTTTAACTCACACACACATACACACACA
>NW_023339873.1:9408899-9422678 GCF_004916995.1 Morone saxatilis
CACACACACACACACAGCTCCCTGGTGAGGAGTCCCTGAACGTTTTTCGAATCGGGCCCTAATGTGCCGTTTTCATCAGCACTGAGGCGGGCTGCAATATGGTGCTGGGGCTCGCTCTGGGAATATGAATGTTGATTAAGCATGCGTTCAGCCTTTTGAAATTCTGAAGAAGTGTCAGAATAATGGATGTTGAGCAAATGTCAAGCATTTGTTAATTTCTCTGTTATTTGGGGTTTATCTAGCGTGATCTCTGGAAAGAAAGCGCGGGACAGGGTTGTTGTGGCATGTGCCATTGATATGGTGATTTCTTGGCTACAGACACTTTGTTTTTGATGGTAATATCTAGGCTCAGGATGTAGCTTAGGGACCTGCTCATTGATTATTTATTGTGGCTGTATTGTTTATCTTTTTTTTTTTTTACATCCTGGTTAAACCTAAGGATTTGGTAATAGGCAAGATGCATTAAACTGGTAAGCTCTTAATACATTTAGTGTATTTTTGTGTAGAGCGGGATTTGGGATTCCTTTTACAATTGCTTTTTGTTCACGCTCCAGATTTGACACGTTTGTTACAGACCCCAACAAATGTCACATCATGATCATTTTAATAGTTTTTTTCAGTGAAAATTGTGATGCAAAAATGATAATTCCAACACTAATCATGAATCATATCACAATCGCAATATCTGTCAAAATAACCACAACATGATGTTTTAAGCATATCATACAGCCCTACTTTATTGATGTATTAGTCCATTTAGTAATCTGAAAAAATTCTATTCTAAATTCTTTTTGTTGTAGTTGAACACATGCTTTTTTTATAAGGTGAAAGGGGATCTAAAGACATACTACCCACTCATAACTCACAACTCAAGTTTTAAATATAGAAAATGTATAAACAGTGTTCGTGCTATATGTCACAGTTGCAGTGTTTCTAGATTAAACTGTTATTCCACCATTGTATATGTGGAATCAACTGAGTTGCTCTGTCGGAGCTCTTGTGAAGGTAGAATTCTACAGCTATTTTGTACCCTGGAAGTAGCAATGACATTACCCAGAGACTGATCTAGTGCAGAGCCTGTGGGGGCAGCCCCGACGGCCTCCATTGCACGGCCTCACACTTCTGGCTGCCCATATTGAGCAAAACACAAACTGGCAGTTCTGGCTTAGGGGTACAACCCATGGAAGGCTGAGAGGCTGGCAAACTAATTCCACAGCTTTATGTGGTTAGATGAGCATTGGAAGGGTGAAGGGATGAATGAAGTGTAAGCAGAGAAGAGAGCTGTAGAAAGAAGAGAAGCTCTGCTGAGTTTACAACTTCATGTCAGGCTAAGGAGTTCATGAATAATAGATGCAATCAATTACTTGATTAGGAAGCACAGGAATGACTACTTCCTCTTGATATCTTAGGGACGTTGTCCAAGCACATTCTATACATTGTAAAGGCTTTTCGGCTCATTGGGCTAAAAACACTGAGGTAAGCAGCCTGTTGCTTAAGTAAGGCATAGCAATTATAAGGGATAGTATCTTGAAAGGTAGAAACTGTCGTTATTGGATTGCTAGACAGAATAAGATGTTAATATTAGTAGAGGCAAATTATTGACACAGGGATATGAGCTTTTGTGAGTAAGACCAACATATTGTACCAATGTCGTCCCTCAACCCCCAAAGCCATAAACACACAGAGGGAAACCTACAGCATAGCGTACCACAGTTCAGCATGGATGCTATGGTAGAGTCTCTTGCCCCAGGTTCCCTTTGCATACTGGGATCAATTGAAAAAGAAGAATGAAACAAATTGCCCAGAATGATACAAGTTCCCCAGCCACGCTTGGGGGAGTAGGCAATTGGTCAGTGTAATGTGTTTCTTTGCCAGACCAGTGGACGCTCGCCACTTGACAGATAACATGGACCTCATTTTCAGTTTCCACAAGAGTTTTCAAAAGCAGCAATGACAATAATTACACTATAACAATGACAACGCACCATAATAGTTATAACATGTTTTGTCGCAGACAGAGTCATGAAGATCCCTAGCTTTCGGGAGGAATCACAATTAGGGTGGTGATTGCGGGGTCTTTCTCGCTCTTTTTGCCACCATTATATAACAGTGCTGACATCTTGGGGCACCTCAGTAGACAGAAATTTTAAAGATTGTAATAAAGTGAACAGGGCTGTCTAGGAGTCATATTTTTCATCTATTAGGACAATAGTAGGCAGTGAGATGCCCCGTTGTGCTTCTGCTAAAGCCATTTCTGTCCACAGTCCCCCGCAGGCTTGTAGTTTTGTATGGCCTTCTGCAGAGAGATGGTTGGGGGGGTGACTATCAGTAAATGTAGTGGAATGTACTCTGAGTCAGGCTGTTGGTAAAGCTTGGGGGAAAGAAATAGGGGAAAAAAAAACATTGAGAATATAGTGATACCTTTGATTTGTTATACTTTACATGGTAACTGATGAAATAAATAAATAATAATAATAAAAATGTAAATAATGATACACTTATGCAACTACAGGAAATACCATATGTGACTGCAGTCGCATTGATTGTAATAGGAAGAAGGCTTTACAGTTGTTTTGCAAGTAAAAAAAAAACTAAAACTAATTTGAACTGTAAACACGTGTGCTCATTGTGCAAGTATTTGTTTGAAGCTGCATGACACACTGAGATTTGTGTTTGTTTCTATCTCTTGTCAAAATATATCACATTTATACATTAACACATAAAGTTTTTTTTTTTTTTGGTACACATTTGTTTTGCTGCTGATGACGGTAGGCTTAGCTGAGAAACAGATGTTAGCATTTTGCCTATCAGCATGTGTAATTAGCAGCATTTGCATATCCAGAGTGTTTAACCCACATTCAACTGTTTTTTTTTACTTTAAAAATATTGATCCATTGGAAAGAAAGTGCTTAATATATTATTGTCAGCACTCTTGCTTGAATGAAATCCTTAGATGAGACATTAATTCTAACTAGGCTAGGAAAGCATTGGCTAATAATTACAGTAATAGAGGTGTGGATAGCAATAGAACAAAGTAATAAAACTAAGCAATATTTTCATACATTTTGTAAGAGTGAATCATTTCATCCATGTCATTCCCTTTTCAAAATAGCTTAATCGCCATTAGTAAAAATATGTGCTATGCGTCAATTAGCCAGATCCATGCCCTGAAGAGTCGCACCATGCAATACTCTCTGCATGCAGATACACCAAATGCTAAGTACTGTGGCAGCATATGATACCAATGCCATTAGCCAGGTGGCTTTCATTACCTAAATTACAGCTATTGTTTATAATTAATTATTTGTAAATAGGAAGATTCTGAATATAATTGATAGCTTGAATTTCCCCCATCTCCTATTAATTAGGTTGATGGGAATTTCTAGGCGTTTCACTGCTGTTTTTCCATGTATGCTTAAGACACTGATACACTGTGAATGCACAAGGAGATAAGGCAATTCAACACTCAAACATGAATTTGTCAGATTCATAACCAGTGGATAGCCTAACTTAATAGAGCCTAAAGCACTGACCAGACAGGCATACCAGCTCAGTGACAAAGTGAAAGTCCCTAATTGTTTTTAATTTAATCTGCTGCTTTACTATTTTGGGTGCCAGTGCATATTAATGCTCTGTCTTATGTTGTAAGGAAGGGTAATTAGGTTGAGAGTGAATGATTCCCTAACCACTCTTCTGTCTCCCAACCTTCTGTTTCCCCATGTTCCAAATTATATCCAAGAGGGAGGGATTTTTATTTTTTTTTCTTCTTGCATAAAGGTCAATGTAAGGATGTGCTGCAGTGTCACAGACTCTTTTTGAAGCGAATTTTTAAAGATGTTCATTGTTTGTTTGCTTTAAAACATTTTAATAACCGAACCGACAAACCTCTAATTAATAAAATATGAATATGTAATAAATTAGGCGAAGTAAGTAGGACAGAGATAGATGAACTTAATTGTTTACATAAATCTTATTTTTTAGGATTAACTCTGAGAAGAAATATGTCTGATGTTTCAATTATTTTAAATAAGTGACATCAGTATAAAAATCTTGTTGTCGTATCATAACATAATAATCCTTCTGCTGTGTTCATCATGTGCACACATCTGAATAAAATACTGCTCATTAGCTTTGTTTAAAGCCAAAAACAACAGAGAGAAATTAATCTGGTTTTGGAATAGTTCTTGTATCAGTTTATTTATTTTTTATAACCACAGAGATAGTAGTCCCTCAAATATTGGTATTGTGAGGTATTACAGTGATAATGTAATGCTACTGTGCAGCAGGCAGATTAGATCCACATTGTAAGACTGCACTTGGCTCCATATTTTAGCATGAAGTGAGCATACTGTGCCCAAGAGAGCACAGGTTGGATATACATTAATGTTCACCTCGCAATAACTTACTATTAATGCCTGTTAAATGGAAAAAGGGCATTATGCTGTATGAGCGCAGTGTAAAACTTGACAGACTCTATAAAATGCAGACAACTGTTGGTTTGGATCCAGGTATCTGCCCTCATCTCTTTACATTGCTCTCATTATTTGTATCTTTTTACAAATCTTACAATGTTTGGTCTTGCTTCAGTATTTTTAGTTGTAGTTTCAGTTATTTTCAGCTTTTTGAGGCATTTTGTCCAGTTTTGATGTCGGCAAAAATCGTTGAGGTAAAAAAAGAAAAACAAAAGTCCCTAAAGTTCTTAGTGTTTTTGAAACAGATATGTTTTCCCACATATTCAGAGCAGTTTATGTCCCTTTAAAGTTAACAGGGTATAGATTTAGCAATTAGGCAGTAATCATGCTTATTATAGAGAGTAATCCATTTAAAACCTAACAGATGTCTGTTTCAACAGGGGGATCGTGATGGTCCAATGCCAACAATAAGGCTGTAATGTTGTTGAAATGCTCAGGTGCAGGGTTGAAGTGTGGAAGAAATTTTTTTTTCTTCCCTTAAGTGTCCACATGTTGACAGTTGACCATTTAATGGCCCATTTAATTGCAGTGGCCCCTTTGTCCCTAAGCATCATTGTAAATTAATGCTGAGGTGGCAGTGTTTCTTTCTGAGAGTTTCCCTCTCTTCTTTTTTTATTTCAAACATTTGTTCCTTCACTTTTATGACTGTAAGTTTGTGGCTGACGAGACTCATCTATGTGATGCGTCGAGCCCCAGAGAGTTTGAATAGTTGAGAATTAGCTGATGTCCAGCCAGAGCAGTAAAACTGTTTAAAACTGGCATCTGGAGAACCCGAGATGACGTCGTTGGTGGGGTAAGTCATTATAAATTGCTAAACTATTCCAGTGGTTGAAATGCTTTTCTTAAGATATGGTCACAGACTGAGACTCCAGACAGAAATCAATGTTTGAGATTCCTTTGGCTTTGTTTACATGTCACATGGTTATTTCATGGTTTATAGTGATTGATGTCGAAGGCCTATGTGGACTCAATATTTCAATGCAGATTGGAAGCCTCAGCTTCTCGTCAGTATTTACATACCACTCTCAGGTGACTTGTAACGAAAAGTCCATTAAATTTAACAATCAAGTGTACTGAGAGCGGTATATTGAGACACAAAACCACTGGAGACTATCACAGAGCAGTTTGTGTGTGTGTGTGTGTATGTATTTTTTATATATATATATATATGTCTGTGTGTACATGCTTCTACTGCATTTGTGTGGTTTTTTTTATTGATATGCAGGGTGTAGGTATGTATCATCCAATTAGAATAATATCTGTCACCGCATTAAATATCTTCAACTCAAAGGATGCTGTGGGGGTTGGGGAGGAGTACCGAAGGGGCTGCGAGTCCCTGTTGGAGCTGCCTGTTTTCCAGGTTTGCCTCTCTGCCAGGTGTTTGACATTGACTGGAGCTGGAGATGAATGTAACTTATGGCAACCCATGGAATTGACCGACTCCTGGGAGTCCAGCTTCCTGCAGTGAAAGTTTCCATTTTCAAAGCCCATCAGTTGCAGTGGGAGGGCTCCAGAACGGCCCATATGCCAGCATTGACAGTGAAGCAAGAAAACTTTCTCCTATGTGTGTATTGCTACACCGCTCACACAAACAAGTACACACACTCACAGTGGTCAAGCACTTTGCAAAGAGACATCCAAACCAAGAAACGTAATCGTAAACGCTGTGCTTCTCTCTCTCAGTTGGACTTGAATCCTATCAATTATCTGCATGAATGTCATTAATTACTTTCCAATTTTGTCATGTTTAGTTTGTCTATGAGTGAGTGTTCTTGCCTTTGTGTAGTTTTACAACAGCAGAAACTGCACTTCAATTAAGAACAATTTAGCTTTCAGTGCTCTTGCTGGAGAGAATGGGGATGGAAGAAGATGGTATGTATGAATGAGTGAAAGGGAAAAAAAAGCAGGCTATATTTTTCTCATCTCTCATACCACACACAACCTCCCCCTTTCTCCCACCCCCACGCCATCGTGGCAGGAATCCTTTGTCAGAGGTGTTCATCTGGAACAACTTTGCCACACTTGTTTTCATGTTCTTTTAGATTACAGGGCAGCTGGCCCCAGCTTTGAAGCTCCCCCTCTCCCTTTGTCTCTGTGCAATGCACTCTGGTAATTAACTTTGTCCTTCTTTTATTTGTTCCAGTCACTCGCAGTCCACTCTTCTGAGCATCTTCTCCCTGGAGTACCAGGTTAGAAGTTTTCTTCCTTTGTGAGCCCTGACAGGTGCCTAATTGAATGATGAATGTCCCTTTATTTCTTTGTAATTGAACTGCCAGCTCTCTGATTGGTTTGGAGGATGCCCCCCCACCATACCCCCGTTTATTTCACCCCCCCTCATCTCCACCCCCTCCTCCTCCTCACGTTCACGTTGAGGGCCCTTGCCTGCCTGAGCCTCAGTGGATGTCTGCCAAGCCTTCCCATCCATCTGTCTAATAACATCTAGCCCCTGCTTATTTGGTGGACCTGTAATAAATTATGCTAAACCATTATTATTCTGACAATAATAATTTCCCCGTGTAGTGCGGCTGCGTGTGCTAAATGTTTGCTGACTCGCACTGTCACTGCTGCTTTCCACGGCTGACAGCGGATGATGATAAATGGCCGCTGCCGCCAGTGGCAGAAGGCAGCACAGGCAGAAAATGGAGTCATTTATCATCCCCCTGACAGGTGTCAGTCACACGGCCTGTCTCTGTGGAATTACATTTTTTGTGTGTAGTAGTTTTTAAATAAGTTGTTTTTTAACCAATGCTCGTCCTCTCTTATCCCCTGTCCTCCTCCTTCTCTCTGAAGATTGCAATTGAATTGCATGGAAATGTCAGGGTGTGGAATGTGGAATAGGGTCATTGTTTGATCGAAAAAGGGGAAATGAATACAAGGTTTGAGTGAGGGAGGTGGGAGGGAATAGGGGGTTTGAACAAGGTTGCCTTGCACACTTTGACCCCCAGCAAACTTATTGAAATTAAATTACTCTACCCCAAGATCTCTTGCGCCTGTTGATATACAATAGAGCATGAAAGAAGAGCAGAAGCTGAATAACTGAACAAGTCTGCATTTTATTCAGGAGGATTGGAAAAATTTAAAGCCTTTGCCTTTTAATGAACAGTATTGTATGGAAATAAATTACCTTTGGTGGTTTTATAATATTATAATAATAATAATAATAATAATAATAATAATAATTGTTGTTGTTGTTGTTGTTAATTTTACGTCTGTGTCCTTTTTGTGACAGAAACGAACTAAAAGAACATTCTCAAGACACCATGCACCAGATGCTATTGAAAACCACTACCAAAGGTGCTGTATTATTATTATTCTGTATTGTTTTACTTTATTGCTCTCTTCTGTCTACCACTCTCTGTTTATCTTTCTACCATCTCAATAACTGTTTTTCCTTCTGTCTACCACTCTTGTGTGCTCTCTTTGTCTTCCCTGTTCTCTGACTGAGGAAAGGACTTGCCAAAGTCCCCTTCCTCAGTCAGAGAGTAGGTGGGCCACCATGACAGATATAATCTCCTCCAAACAAATCACCACCCTCAGGATTCATTCCAGACCTCCACTTGCACCTGCTAAGCTAAAGCTCTGTTCTCCATGTCAAATTGAAAGCAGAAAAATAAATAAATAACCAGCCTCTGGACATTTGCCTTACACAGGCTTATGATGGTATGATTATCTGTAATTCAATGAATAAGGATAAATTAAAAAAAAAAGAAAAACAGGCTGTAGGGGGGAAGCCTCTTTGCATATTGCAATTAGCCTTTATCTAGCTTATTAGGCCATTGTTCTGGGGAAAACAAGGCCGGATAATGCACTTCTAATCCACTTACAACAACAAACCTCAGAGATGATCTGGGTAAGATCTGAGGGGAGCTGCAGTTTTAGCTGGCGAGGGAAAAAAGGCTTTTTGGGCGGCAGGGGTTAACTAACTATCATATGCTTGTCTGGCTTCAAGGAAATTTGAAGCCCTTCAAGCAGTGCTGTTTTAACCGCACTGAGCCTGCCATATGCCACCTAGGGCAAAGTCATCAGGGACATTAGCATGTCTTGGCTAGCCCAGTCTAGTCCCCTCTACCCTTCTGTCTGCCTTTGTGGGCCATGTTTTTTTTCACTGCTGTTGTTGTTCTTTGTTATAATGAAGGTATCTGAGTGAAGCCAAGGCACATCCCACTGCTCCCGTCCTGCTGGAGTTGGCCATTGAGGTAATGGCATAACCTTTAGTTTTTCTATTTATTTATTTTTTTCTTATCTTTGAAAAAAAACCTTTTTCCCCCTAATGACTAGGTCGACGTTAGCTGCAGTTCTAGATTTTCTCCCTTGTCTGTTAGTCATTATCAAAATTGGTAAAATGGTCCGCTCCATTATCAATTATTTAATGTAATTAGCTCTCACCTCTATTAAGCAGATGTGAAAATACTTTTTGTGTTTTATCATGTAATTTTCCAAATTGCACTTCAGGCAGTGTTGCCACAAACTGCGGACAGGTGAGGGCAGGGTCACTGGTTAATTCTTCTCTTCATCACTTCATCACTTGTTTACTTTAGGGGGTCAATGTAGGATTTGTCCTCTGGTTGATGCAGCAAATGGTATTCATACATATAATTATGTGAGAACTTAAATCCAAGTTATTCAGGTGGTGGATGTTTGTGCGTTTGTTCTATAATCGCCTCATGCTTTAAGCACTTGAGTTATTAACAGGACCAAATGTCTGAATTTCAGTTAGCTAATGTGGCTAAACTACTATAGAAGAAAGCAATACATTGTAGATCATCACAATATTTTACATGTATGCTACTACTACTATACTGATGTTTTTTCGCTTCTTAATTTATTTATTTATTTTTGTCATTTAAATACATTGTTAGTCTTGCAGTTTTCTCTTATTTTGATTGTTAGAATAGGCTGCATGACGTTTTAAAATATTTAAATGCACATTTAAATTTTTATTGGTGCTTACATCAGGCAATGAGATTCGAGGGTTTCTTAATCTAAAATCAGAGTAGTTCACATGCATCAGTGGCACCTCAAAGCTAACTGCCATTATTCATTCTCCATTTAATTGACACATGATTTTTTTTTCTCCAAAGGATTAAATTCAGCTCAGAGATAACTGTCTATGAACCATTTAACTGTCATTTTAATATGCTACTTAACATTTAAACCAAGCACTCATGGTCTCCCAGACCGCTAATTGATGTAGTTTCATCCCTTTATGAGACAATATATCTCCAACAGAGGGAAATGATTAACAATGATGAAAACTATTCATGGATTTCTATTTTTGCCCCAAGAAGTCTTCCATGAATGAGGGTTCTAAACTCGACATTTGCTGTTTTTTGCATGCTTTATATGGAGCTTTATGTAAAGGTTACTTAAACATACAAGGTTTTGAGCTGGTGCAGTTATTCTGTAATGTATGTCACACCCATTAGCTTTGGGGACTAATAAAACCAGAGTTTTACTGAACAATAATTGTTTTTTACAGGAATTCAAGCTTCTGTGAATCTTAGTTACATGTTAAACACATGAAGCACTGCGGTCTGACTTTAGAATGGAGATGGACTCATGATTAATATGAAGATTAGGGAGACGCAAGTACCTGAACTAATCAGGTGGTCCTTATTCAGGCTGGGCCAGCATTGGTAATGTTGCCATTTTTCATGTGTCAGCCGTGATGCAAGTTACCAGGAATCTGATGCTCTCTCGTTATCCAAAGGTGTGAATAGTGAGTAGGCCAATAAGCACAAAGAGGAAAGGATTGAGAGGAGACAAGAAAGTGAGAGAAAATGAGAAGGGATAGGGAGAGGGAAGAGAGCTTCTTCCGCTGCAAGCCACAAATGCTAAGTTGGAAAAGCTATCAGAGGTCTTAATGAAGATATAAACTCTGTGTTCACCCCTTAATTATTATAGACATGTTTGGCCTTTTTACAAGCTGCCTTCTTAGTGCAATATTATGGAGATGTTAACAAATACTACTGCGGGTAAAAAGACATTGTTTAGAGAGAAGCTGCTCCCAGCGTTACCAGGAAGCTTCAGAGAAAAGATGAAACGCACCATTCTCACTATAGGCTGAGGGCAAATTCACTTTTGGTACCCAATTATGCTAACAAGAGAAAAAATGTTTGGCTCCAAGAACGTTTCATAACGAGCTGGCTAGGAATGGCAGTCTTCAAGCAATGTTTTAATTCCCTTCATACTGAAGAGGCTGTGAAATTTAGTAATGAATGACTTAATGTGTCTTCTTATTTACAGTGTATATATTGTTTAATATCAGATACAAAACTTTGAATCTGCTCCATATGCCTGGTTTAGCTTATTTATAAGAACATTTTGGACCTTTTTTATAGATGATGCCTGTTAACTGGAGTCAATAATTGTTATATTCTGCTGAACCTGAAAATAACTGTTGGTTTTTCGTTGCATACCATTCTAACACTTTCATGATAATATTATTTATAATGTGTGGAAAGAGTGCGCTGATAAGAATGTGGTCCGATACACACCTTCAGTATCAGTCATTAGTGCTCCCTTACCTGTCAGGGCTTCTCCCTGCCCTCAAACCAAAAACATTGCACACCTCTCAAGGTGTCTTTGTGTTCAAAGAGTTCTGCAGCCATAGGTTCTATCCTTCCTATTAAGGACTGCATTCCCACAGTCCCTCCGGTGTGTCCTGTTGGTTCCTGCAGTTTTGCCTTGGTGATCATCCTATGATTAAAGCTCTCCATTGTGTCTAGCCTGGGCATAGTGTGTGCCGCTTTTTCATACGAGATGAGAGGCTATGGTCGTCTGTTTGACAGAGGCGAAGGCAATTCAGCTGGGTAGCTTGGCTGCGTAATAGGCGATCCCTTGTTCCTGTGGGAAAGGTTATTGCAAAGCAAGGCTTTCAAAGACCAATTTGCACAGGGATTGTCGAAAGTTGGGTCAAGGTTTGGGACGCAATAATATCATTTAGAGCTATTACAATCATTATTATCTGTGTGACATCAGCCAAAGGTAGACTGGCCGTGTAATTTCAATGCTGTAATTCTTAGGCTCTTTGAAATATGTTCGCACTTCCAACTGGATATGCGGGATTTAGTCTGAAGGTTTGTAAATGGAGTAATTCTCCAGAGAGAAATAACAGGTCCACTGTACCTATTTTTTGAAGTAGCTTTTACTCTCCATAGCCTGTTCTTTATTAAGGCAAATTCTTTTTTTGTTGCTTAATCTATGTAAAGGTGGATCTGTCTCCTGCACTGATGGCTCGTATCATCCTGGACAGGTTCCTTCAAGGCTTGGAGGGTGGAATGCGTGAGTAACACTTTTCCATTTCCCACTCTGTCCTTTCTATCATTCCCCCCATCAGTCTTAATTGTAGCACTTTGTCTTTTGAATCCCTTTCTGTTTGAGTCCCAATTCCAGTTCTAGCTGCTGTATTTTCAGCCTGTCCAAGCCTAATGAGAGACAGACCACATTTAGTAGTAGCTGCATCTTAGGGCACATGACTGGCAATTAAGCACTAGGAAGACCACCCACCTCTCAACTGCAGTTTGGATCAATGCTAGCTCACCTCATCAGTGTTATTTATAACTCTCCTTATTTCTTTCCTCGCCCTCCTTCATCCCCCCCAATGCATCCACCCCCTTTCTCTTCTTCCCTCATCTCCTTCTCTTTCTCCGTCCCTACTGGGGTCCTGTGAGGAAACTGAGTTGAGGAAAAGTGTAGCAGAAAAAGCAAACCATTCCTAGGTAACGCTGATGGACATGCTGTGGGAAGAAAAATAATTCCAGATGCAAATATTTTTGCTTAACATGTCAATGAGATCGTCCAGAAATTGTGGTATTATTTGTCCATGCACATTCTAGTTAATGTCTTCTTTTCATCCTTTTTTCGAACTTTTTTTTACATTATCTTCTGTAATATTTTTTGGCACAAATACTGGCATAATTTGCAGTTACGCCTTTTAACGTGTGACATTTGGAATTCATACAAGAAACCCTTTCTTTCTCTCACACGTTTTTTTTTTCTCACTCGGGAACTCCTAATATCCCATGCACACATGGCTCCATATCATTTCAATAGGGCAGGCCTATCCTGAAGATGGTGTGTGTGTCTTTGCCGTAGTCTTTGAGAGTGAATCGCATGATGTCAAAAAGACGTGCTTCCAATTTAATCAAGAAAGAGATTAAAGTGGATGTGTGTTATTTTCAACTTCGCCACAGCACAGCCATTTGTCAAAGTCAAAGATGTGATTGCTTTGGACCCACCGTTATCCACTGCCTGTCAAAATACTAGTCTGAGCAGCTTGTAGAACAGAGCATTCATCCAGGAGAAGCACTCCGTCTCAGATAATAGCACACTGCATCCCTCCATCTCCATACAGTGAAAACATGCTTTATTATTGCTCAGAATAGATTTGTAGCAGATGAAACTTCTTGGATGATCATTGTTTAATTTCAAAACATTGCTGTAACCGTGTCGTATCTCAGTGTTTGCAGGCTAGCGAGTAATGTCGTGGTTCTTGTAGGGAGTGATTTCACAGAAGCTAGATGGCTTTTACAGGATAATCACTGATCCAAATCAGCCTAACATAGCCTACATGCTGTGACAAAACCCTATGATCTCTACTATTTTATCTGGTAAAATAGTTTGACTGTTATCTATTATATGAGTATGACACATTTTCAAATGATGATGTCATTGTACTGTACCTTTCCACTCTTGCCAGCTGTAAAGTCAGTTACTTTGAGTGTAACTTCTGTTTTGACAGAGCTCCTCTGCAATGTCCTCATGACCTGCTTGGCCTTTGCAAATGAATTGCTGCCCACATGGACTGCACGGTCAAATTGTCCAATCTCCCTGTGTGTATATTAGACTCCAGTAATGTGCTGCCATTATGAAACAATGCAAGGATAATTGTCTTTGCTGGCAATTAGCTAACAGGTTGGTTCAGTGCTATTGTCAGGCATATCCGTCATGGCCCCCTCCAGCTCCAGACTGCGCTTCAGTGTGCATGTGTGTGTATTTGTGTGTTTTTGTCGGACTCTAGAGGGAGGCCGGGCAGGCACATTGCAAAGATCAATAGACTTCTATATAAGGGACATTACCCCCAACTGGGTGAGTGGCTTGCCTTTGCCTAGCACCATCGTTTTTTTTATTCCCCTTCTCTTTCCCTTTGCATTTAAGAGACACAGGAATGGGGCCTTTGGGACTGTGGAATATATGTACAATCACTAGTGCTGGATCAATACAGAGTTTTAAATTGTTTTCTGTCCCTTCCTTGTTTTGTTTTGCTTGCTTGTTGTTGCGCCCCCTCCTTCCCTCCCTCCCTCCC
>NW_023339873.1:9422778-9426512 GCF_004916995.1 Morone saxatilis
GGAGATTCATCCTGTCCTCTTGTCTCTCTCTCTCTCTCTCTCTCTCTCTCTCTCTCTTTCTCTCTCTGTGTATCTCTCTCTCTCTCTCTCTCTCTTTCTCTCTTCCCCCCCCCCTATCTTCTGTTTTTTTCAATACGGGAGGATAAATTTAAAAGGAGTAAATTGGAAAATCAAATGAGGGCTTTAGGCAGCAGCAGAGATTTGCAGAGCTGTCGGCCAGCGTCGCAGAGCCTCATCCATCATGTCCCACAAGTAGTCAATTCCTCTAGTATCTGTAAATGTTTTCAGATATTAGCCAATTTATATGCTCCGAGATTCATCATGGAAAATCAGCTTTAGCGGCGCACATTATCAGGACCTGTCTCTCCCTTGCTCCATGAAGTTTGATGAACGAGTGCCCCTCCACAGCTCAATGGCTTGTGCATGGGGGGGGGGCATATAGAGGAAATGTGTAAGCACCCCCCTCACCCTCCTCCCCTCCCCTCCCCAGTCGTGGAAAAAAAGTGCTTTTTTTAATTAATAAACAAACTTGCAGTGGAGCTCATCAGTGTCAGGGGCAATAACAATCGTCATCCGTTATTGTTTATTACGGCCCTCCCTCAACAAATGTTGCTATCTAATGAGGTTTCTCAACATTTTTTGCGTTTGAGATAATGACTTTTTCACCCTAGCGGAGAAAGGAAGAGTAGTTACAAATGACACAAGTAAGCAGTGAGGAATCAAGCCAAGGTTATGTCGCTGTTACCTTGCCTTATATAGTTTATCTTGTTTTGGAGTTGCATATGAAAACAGGCTTGTGATTTGTTTACACTGGTTGTTTTCTTTAGCAAATCCCAATGGAGGCGTAGCGTTTCACATCTATTATTCCCCTCTTCTCTGTTCTTTCTGTTCAGATGTTGACGGTGTGATATGGTGCCTTAGTCAGAATTTATACCAACATGGGACAATTACAGTAAATTTGGTGAATGTTTACAAGGTGCAAAGTCGTGCTGCAGGGCTTTGTTCTCTGTGTCTGGTGTTCTTCAGATTATGCTTTTTATTTTCCTGCACGTGTTTTATGTGTGCGTCTGTGTGTGCCTTGAGTGTGTGTATTTAAAGAGCATGTTGTGTATGTGTGTGTGTGTGTGTGTGTGTGTGTAGCAGAGAGGAGCTCAGGGTGTCATAGAGGAGTGCTGCCGTGCAAGGCGGGGGCGTCTTTAATAAATGTATGCTGATGTTGGAGGCTGCAATGATGCGAGGGATGCAAGGGCCCTGTTGTTATTTACTGCTGTGTTTGTGCACAGCGGCGAATCCTGGGCCTGCAAATGGCATTACTGCCCGTGATAAATGAGCATTAGGGTAAACTCATTTTAAAAGCATCCTGATTTATTAGCGGCCTGGCCTTCCATTTTCATCAGGTCAATGCTTGGCTGAAATTCCACAATGTCAGCGCCAAGGTCACCTCTTTATGGCTATTTTTAACCCCATCGCTCAAAAAGAGCAGGGGAAAGGGATCCTATCACTTATTATGGCCATCTACCAAAAATATCAAGGGTCTGGAGAGACGAGGAGAGAAAGAGAGAAAAGCCTAGTTCTGGAAGTGTGCGTTTGTGTGTGTTATGTGAGAGACCAAAATGTGGTGGTGGTCAACCTCCAATTATGAGTGCTAGTAAGACAAGAGCTTTAATGGCTACCGTTTGCCTTCGGGGAGGTTTATTACACACTACTGTTTTGCAGAAGCAGCGTCAAATCTATAAAACGACCATTAGGAAGAGGGAAAAAATCAATCAAAATGCCATTAAAGTGGAATAAGTTGCCAATATTGCTGATGTGGTTGCGGGTCCTTTGATTTTCCTTCAGATTATTAGGCACAGTCGAGTAGTGACTTTGTTAAGGGAAACCAGTGTTGTTGGGGAGTAATACGTCTCCTGGCTTCATAAAGTTTGCTGCCTCATATTTCCCGCTTTATTGATTATCCATTATCATTTGTCATGAGGTGTCCTAACTCAAGGGGAAAATATAACCCTCTTTCTTCACTGCCGCCCGCACTGCACAGGAGCATGGTATGGATCTGCGTGTGAAGGTACCAATCTCTGAGAAAAATGAGCAAAGAAATAAAGCACAGCCCTGTGCCTTGCAGCTCTAAGAGGGTGTGCGAGGTTATGGGGTGGGCTGGGGGAGTCCCGTGACTGGGGGAGACTGAAACAGAGAGGAGGTAGTACAAAAAAAAAAAAAAAAGGTGGCAGAGAAAGATAGAGACAAAGAAGAAGAAACAGAATGAGAGGAGGGAGCACTGAATGGGCTTTGTTCTTCTCTACCCTCCTCCCTCTTTATTTCATCATAAGGTAGATGAGGGATCACAGCACTGTTTGTCCTCTGTGATAGTTTTCTCAAGGAGTAATGCCTATGAACAAATGCAAAGGGGAAAACAAGACAGAAAGGAAGGGTTAAGGGTTTTTAAATGTTCTTCTAAATCCCTTTCTATTAATGAAATTCATTTAACAGACACTTAATGATTCAGTCAGTGTTTGTAAATGTACACCCAGGTTTTTTCTAATTGATCTTTTTTTATTCTGGGGTTTTTAAGCCCCCTTTTTTATTTTTCTTTATAAATATAAAAATCTTGTTTTTAACAGTTACATACTTTGCTTTTTTTTTTTTTTTTACTTCGGTTTCTAGATGAGCTTGGGAACCTCTATTCAGTGTTGGTACAGTCACCATCCATGCCTGAAATGTGAATAGAAACATTCCTTGTATTGTCTGTAATGCCGCAAGTCTGTCAGGACCATGTATCACTAAAATGGCGTGCCTCAACCATTTCGTCACACAATGATACAATCCATTTAATCCAAATCTTTTTAAGAAATGATTTAAGGAATTTTTTGCTGTTGCAGTGCCAGCGAATCAATCCAGCAGGCTCTCCTTTCTGATTTATAATGTTAGTAGAGCGGGAATGGGGATGAGAGATGCAGAATAGTCAGCGTTCATAACATAGATAAACTACATGGGGCTCCTGTGCTCTGGACTGAAACATTTATCTATAGAAAATCTGTATAGACACCAAGCAGCCATCTAATGGACTAGTGTGGAAATACTGCACTAACAGTGGCATGGTGAATTACAGTATGTCAAGCCTGTCTTTTTGTCTGTATATTTTCCTAGTTTGCTCTCAATTCAAGGTAGCAATTAATTTTTTTAAAAACATTTATAGGTTATACAAGCTATAGTGTTTATCATTTGTATACTAATATTAATATGATTTTGTTTTTGTTTTCTCCCTGTCTGTCTTGTTTTCAGCTTCTAAAACAGTCCTAAACAGCATGCTTAAGGAGCCGTCGTTAATTCCAGACCAAATTTTGGCCAATAACATCTACCAAGTGAGTGTTTTAACATTTAAATTTGAGCTAAAATATTACAGGAAATCATTTAAATTGTGTGCTGTCATGAAAAGATATATTTTTAATTACTTCAATTAAATTTTCTATAATTTTATAAAGTTGTTGCCCTACCCTTTTCCATGTAACAAATCTAGTGCTTATGTACAGTGAGTTTTTAAGTGTTATTGTACCACCTGGCTGACAGAAGGCATCAGCCGCTCATGTTTGCTGATCAGGTCACGTGAGAGCCGGCGGTCATGCCTGCCAATCTGCCAGCATCTCCTGTGTTTTCTACTTTCCCGGCACTGTATGGGCTTCCTTCCCTCACCTCCCTTCCACCCACCCACCCACCCGCACGCCATAATATTTCTTCCCCCT
>NW_023339873.1:9426612-9446849 GCF_004916995.1 Morone saxatilis
CCTTCCCTCACCTCCCTTCCACCCACCCACCCACCCGCACGCCATAATATTTCTTCCCCCTCTTTTCAGTGCACAATAAATGACTGCTGTTATGGACCGCTGGTAGACTGCATCAAACAGTATCCTATCCCATAAAATTTTAAGCCTGAAATTGACGAGAAGCTATTGAAGGGGATGAGATGTGTCTGGCTTCACCTGACATAAAAGTTCTGCTTCACAGAGGAAGTGTTTCATCCTGCCTGCCATTGCACTATCACCGATACAGGGGCTGGAAGGTGATGGAGGGAAGAGGAGGAGGAAAGGATAGGCTGATCTAAATGCATCTCCATGTGCACAAAGTGGATCAGACCCAATGTTCTATGGTACAAGAAAAAAATTATCGTTAATAAGCCTTGGTGGCTAATGTGTTCTTTTGCATGGTTTTTTATTCACCCAGATGATTGTTTTTTTATGTTAATTAAAAAAAAAGAAATTATTCTTACATGCAGAATTTTGAAATCCTTTTTAGCTGGATTTTATTTAGGGCTGATAATTTATATACGATAATTCAGCACCACG
Source organism: Morone saxatilis (assembly GCF_004916995.1). Lineage (NCBI taxonomy): Eukaryota > Metazoa > Chordata > Actinopteri > Moronidae > Morone > Morone saxatilis. The sequence continues at coordinate 9,427,171 of NW_023339873.1, forward strand.
GAGAGTTCTGTACACGTCAATCCACCTTGAACTCTTAATGCTGAATTACTTTTATTTATTTTTAATTCAATCAATCAATTGTACTTGTGTTTTCCTTCCCTGCCTTGTCTAACAAATACCCCCTCCTTGTTTAGCAGGGGCTTGGCCTTGACTATAGGGGCAGAATTTAGAGTCCAGGCTATTTAGGGGCAAGCAGCTGGGTGGCAGACCAACTATTTCCTGGGGGAGGAGACTTATTTGAATGAGTGTACATGTGTATGTCTGTATGTTATTGTGTCCATCCAAGCTTTCGTGTGTAGTGGGGCTGACTCGTTCTGTTCATGGCCAGTCAACCCTGTCCCATCCTGTCCCCCTTCCACATCCCCCCTTTTTACCTTTCTTTGGTTGTCCTCTTGTCAGTGTCAACTTAGAGTCAGTTACTCCACCACAGAGAGTTCATGATAACCGCCCCACTACTATGTGCTTTGAAAGAGCTCCGTCCTCACATGAAAGGATGGCTTTTAATGCATTTGTGCCAATAATATGTATGTATTCATTAGAATTAATTTTGCTTGATTAGTGTTTGTTAATGACATTATAATGCCATAAGGACTTTTCTCTCTGTCTGGGGAAAAAACACATTTCCATATATAACATCAGGCCTCTACAATTGCAGCATTCCTTTCTGTAGAAATCAAGCAGCTTGCATACTGATGCAAAATGGCATTTATTTTAAAAGCATTTTTCTTGAAGGATTTTAGAAGAATGAGTGGAGCAGCTAGTCCAGGCACTCTATGCATTTTGCCAAATTGGCATTTGTTTCATCTTCCTCATTTAGGTAATGCACTTTGAAGATTTGTTGTGAAAGCAGATTAAGGTTGACCTGAAAACTCTGATTGTGCCCTCACTATACACTGGCAAAAGAGAAGAGGCTTTCACTTTGCATAGTAAGCCAATAGTGTAGGAAAAAAAATAGGTTCTTAACTTTGACTGATGCCAAACCTATGCATGCACAAATGAGCTAACATCACCTCACATCTGTGCACTCATGTTGTTACCACCAATTTTACAAGGAAAATGCCTAATTTTATTCCTGCAGAATTTTTATGAGAATTTTTTTTGTGTTCTTATTATGTTTGGACTTGGATTTAATTTAACATTATTGCTCCTGCTGAGACCACACTACCAAAGGTGTTCCAGTAGTTGTATAATTAATACTGCTGTTGCTACATGTTGGAATCCTTGACTCTATATTCTCAGCGCTATCGGCCAAGAGCATGAGGTCCTGCTTCGCGACAAACTGAAGGAGAGGAACCTTTCCTTTCTAGGTAAGCCATTTCCTGACCTTCTCATCTCATTTCGAAAGTCATAGCAGTATTGCCTTTTTTTGTAAGCTTAGTAAAGGAAGACCTGGACATGACTGATGCAGTGGATGTTATCTCCTATTGATTTGCTAACAACAAAGAGCTGTTATCATATATCCTTGGATATATATATGCACCAGCATACAATTAATATTTAAAGAATAAAAGCTTTAAAGGTAGGTCTTAATGTAACATTAGTTGTAATGTTTGGTCCTCTCAGGTTGCTGTTCAGTTTTTTCTATAAACATGAATATTATGTTAGTACCATTAAGGGGATATGACTGCAAATACTGTTGCTATTTGTTCTACAATAAGTATTTTGGGAGATTTAATGTTGAGGGGAAAAAAATCCTTATATGTGGTTGTAGTTTCCAGTATCTTTTTGTGATAATAAGATTGTTTTCCTAATATCTTCTTCTTTCTAACACCATTGTCTTTTTCCAACAATATTAAATCAAGGTAGAGTGTCCAGGTGTGAAATTGTAAAACAGAATTTTTTAACCCTCCCTTCCTACCATCACCCCCATCCTATCACCATCCCCTAGGTCAGATGAGTGATGAAGGGTAAAAGTCATTCCCTCTGCCATTAAGACCATATCATTTATTTGGACCTGGAGTGCTGACCTTTCCTCAGAGCTGTATAGAGGACTGTTCTAAAACTGTCAGAGTTCGGATGGCACGAGGGCCACTGAGGCAGCCTCACCCCATCTGATAAATGGATTGGAAATAAGCCACCCAACAGCAGGGATGGCCCATTAATTTTAATCAAAGGTGATGTAAAAAGGCGATCAGAGCCACATGACAATGTCAACAGCCTAGTAGGTATGAATATCCCATCCTAGCACATACACATCTACACCCACATTACCACACCCAGGATGCCCCTCTGTACCACAGGCCTTTGGCAGCTTCACTGACCTCACTCCACTCTCTTTCTCCCCCCTTGGCTGATGCTACCTCTTCACCACCACTGACACCGCCACCCTCCATCTCTCCTCCATTCCCTTCCATGCCCCATTAGTTGAGCTTGGCTGGAGACAAAGAGGCAGGCCCTTGGAACTGAATGACCTGGTCAGCCTGAGATTTAATGGAGAAATCAGGTGTTGTAGGGATAATGGCCGAAGCGCACCAGAAGTCAAGGACAATGGCTGCGGCCTGTGCAGGCAGGGGTCAGGCTTACAGAGTCTATAATGCCAACTTTGTCCCCTTGCTGTATATTTTATAATGCTCTGCCAAACCGCAAACTGGAGAGCAGCTCTGTAACTGGACTTTACAGGTTTTTGTGCAACGACAGCGAATACGTGACAGATGTAGTTAATGGTTTTACTGTGCTTGCTGTCCTCTACTGTTATTTCTTCTTTGCTAACACTAAGGGGTTTTGTTACCACCACCTTGGTGAGGTTGCCTGCTTGTGATTGATGTTACAGAACTCGTTCAGTGAAAAGTAAAATTATTGCAAAGTGTTAAAATTCTGTACTTTATCTCCTGTAGATGAAAACCAACTGAGAACTATGGGCTACGACAAAACACCTGATATCATCCTGGAGGTTCCCATTGGTTAGTATTTACATTACACATGTCAATATTTAATCTGAAATAACTGCCTGTTAGTCTTAGCTGCCTTGTTTCAAAGAGGAATATGCAGTTGTCAAAACATTGTCAGGTTAATGCCAGATCTTGATCTGTTTTTGATTTGATTTTTTGAATGACATGGGAGGGATGTAATTTGTGCCTTCTGTATCTTGTGTGGCTTTTTTGTCACTGTTTTCCTGAGTGTTGCTGTGTGTTTGTGTTTCTGAAAAGCTGTGGAAGGACACATTGTACACTGGATTGAGAGCAAAGCCTCATTTGGAGACGACCACAGTCATCGAACCTATTTGAACGAACAGTTCTGGAGCTACTGGAACAGGTGAGTCATCTTTTTGTATTCACGCCTCTTTGTGTTCTGTTTTCATTTGCTTTATCTAAATCAACCATATAACGTTGCAGCTCATACATCCCAGTTTGTGTATTGTTTTAACTTATCCTTTTTAACCACTAACCACAATGAGTTTTTTGTTTTTTCTTTGAGCGTATACCTTTCTAACAATGCTAACCACTTCCTTCCTGGCATAGGCCACACTCACCCAACACTTCCATATTGTACATCTTTACATCACAGTACTTCCACATCCACCCCTGTCATAGGAACCTTCTACAGCCTGTGTGGGTGACTGTTTTCCAGAGTACACATATTGTTTTTGAAGGGAAGCTGGAAAATGGGTGATTAATTCATTGCATCTGTTGTCATGAGAACCTTTGAATAGGAACGGGCCCTTGTGCTCTGATCCGGGAACAGAGGTGTGTGTATGTGTGTGCATGTGTGTGCGTATGAATGTGTGTGTCTCAATGCTAGAAATAAAAGACATGCTGAAAATGCATACTTATTTAATTGTCTCTGAAAAGAGCATATTTTTATCTAGATTGTTCCTAACCACAGGTAATCCTATCTTTATTTAATTTTGTTTCTCATCACAAGATGGCTATACAGTTATGATCTGTCATCAATATTCCATTTGTTAGTTTAAAGGCTAAAAAAGTGCTATAGTGTCCCAGCCACTGAATGAATTGAATAGGTCTTGCATAGACTTTCCCTATTAAATGGCAGCAAAATGAGCTAGGTCATACCATGTGTCATCAGCCATTATCCAAATCATTTAGCACAATACTCAGTGTTATAGGCTTCATTCCAAACGGAAGTAATCAGGTAGTGCAACTATTGTGTTGTGGCACACACAAGAGTAGGGGTCACCCGCACACGGTTTTCACATCCCTGCCTCCCTTGGTACGAGGTTCCAGTCACCAAGTTGAAAAGTCGGCCACACTGCCTTCATTCGCCTCGCTACAGCCCTGGCCCCCCTCAACCATGGTGTCCAGCTGACATGTTGTGACATGGTGCTGGAGCGCCAGGAGGTTCCAGACCTCAGGTCAGCACAGCCAGACTCTATCATTGTTTTTGTTTTCTTGGTGCATGTACAGTAGTTCAGATCAGGATCAGATTTCTGGATCTATCAAGACCACAACACAGAAAGAGAAGCTGTTTATCATGAATTAATTTCCATGTGTGTTTTTTTAATGCATTGTTCCCTGACTTAAAACAGTCCTTCTATTGTCTGCCTGAGATTAGATAGCAAAATACTTTTTAGGTTTTCCCTGATATAGATAACCAATATCCATTCAAAATAGCTTGTTATTTTTTATTTTGCAATTTTAGCATACAATATGCAAACTAACTTGGTAGTACACATTTATTTCTATTGATAGCCCCTTCACTCTCAACAAATAATGTAAATTGAATCTGTATTTTAAGCACTGACTTCTAAAACAGTTTTTTTAATATGTAAGGACTTGTAGTTTTTTGTGCAAGATGAAAGGAAAGTGATGGTTCCATATTCAAATGTTCCCCCTGCCTTTAGATGACTGACTTACTGATTTCACTCAGCAGCTTTTTTTATTTTCTCGGAGTAACATGGTTTTATTTGGAAATAGCCTGCTTCCAAAAGAAAAAGCTTTGTCTTTTTTCTTTTTTTTTTTACTATTGATGACATCAGGAACTAAAAGTCACTGAGGTGTGAATTTAAAAAGGCCCAACAATCTGGTTACCATCTTTTTTAGGCCTCATTAAATGTCACTAAGATAGTTGGTGACATAAAAGGCTTTGCTTAAGCTCCAGAACATTCCTAGACTTTGTTTGATGAGAAAGTATTTACATGATTGCTGTCTCAGTCAGTCAAACTTTAGATGATGTGAAAACAGCTCATTTTATCAGCACCACAGGCAGCATGACATGGAGATCAGATGTCTCCATAAATATTTCACTGAGTAAGTCAATTTTCTTTCTTTGTTTAGATTGAAGAAAGTGGCATTAATCTGTCTTTGGTCTTCCTCTTTGGTACTCGAGGCGCTGGTTTACAGTAGGTCAAAATATCAGAATACTAACAGGCTGATTGGACGGTTAGGGTTAGTCTGAGCCTTACATATTTGCCCACGGGTGTCTTTCATTGATATTCACTGGGGCGGCCTTGTCTGTGCGTATTAAGGAACTGACAAAGTAGATCCTGTCATGTCAGCCAGCAGCCCGGTCAGATAAACATTGTTGTGTCAAAAAAGAAAAAATGTCAGTCCCTTTAGACCCTACCTTTTCCAGCACTCTTGTAATTTTTAATTGACATTTACTGCTGACATTTGAAAATGTGCCTCATCTTTCTCTTATTGTTAGACCTCATGCATTACCGTCTGGGTGCGTGTGCCCATGTGCATGTTTGTTTGAGTTTGTAAAGTGAAAGGCAGTGAATTTTAGGTCAGCACTTTGTAGTCGCAAAAACATAAACCAGTAGAGAAATGGGGGACCAGAGAGTGATGGGGTGACATCATCCTCCTTTCACTTCTCATTAGTTGCATTCGGTTCATGAGACGAGCCTGGAATGGTTGATGTTTAGGGTGTTTGTCCATTTCTTCATTCCTCGAACTCAAACTCTAAACCTTTGGGTTTTCTTTTTGACTGCCCTTGGAATGGCACTGCAGTGTGTGTAATTACTTCATTGCCCCTGATTGACATTTCCAGTGATTTGCTTATTTTTCATCCGTCTTTGCTTTAACTGAACTGCTTCACCCATTGCTTGTGTTAATTGTTCTTGGTTTGCCCTCAAGCATTGCAGAGTGAGCTATGGGGACATGTTTTTGTAGACGGAAAGAAAAAACATAACTAATTTTCCCTCTAAACCCCTTACCAACTGCATTTATCATCCAAACAATAGTCTTGCCAACACACTAACCCCATAATGAACCCCTCTTCAGTGGAGTGAGGGGTAATGACGCTTCACCTACAATGCTCCCAAGAAAAAAGATAAAAGGGGGGAAAAAATGGAGAGAAAAACGGTCTCCTGCAGAATCAAACGGGGTGTTCAGGCCCAGTGCCTGGATGAGATGGCAAAGCAGCAGCTATTGGTGTCTTCCAGCCATCAATCTTAGCTGGTGGCGTTCCAGAGCCAGCGAGCCCTCTGCTCTGACGGATGTTCAGATAATTGAGTTATCCATCTCACCCAACTATCAGAGTTGCATAAAAATTATTCACCTGCTGGTGAATATTAAACACATAATGAGCCTCTTGTGTGTTTTAGGAGAAGTGGGTAAGGTTAAACACAGCATGTAATGAAATATGGACCCTTGTGTTTTGCCACTTTAACTGCCCCTTCTTGATTATGGTGTACTTAAATCAATTATGGTTGGCAAAGTTCCTTCCATAACTCTCTCAGCAGCAACTAAAGTTCTGCCCTTGTGCATGTCTGATTAGTTTATCTTATCAAATACATAATTCAGAATACATTCAGATAACAAATATTTGCTGACTTCTCCTGCATATTTGTGCACCTGTGTGTGTGTGTGTGATGATGTGTGTGTGTGTGTGTGTGTATTTGGGTTTTTGTAATTGCTTATTGCAAATTATGTCCATGTTACTGTTGTGGTCCCTGTGAGGTTTCTTTTTTACTTAATATGTTGTTGTCAGTCTGTGGAGTCCTTTTTGTAAAGGCAGTGTATCTGGAATGAAGGACAAAAGACACTAGGGAAGTTTTGATACTTGATGGATGGATAAATAGATGTATCTATAGATAAATGATTGGTCCTCTTTGTCAGGAGAACGTGTATCACAGCTTGTCCAAAAAATACTAAACAAAAATCAGTCAAAACATTAACACCACATCAAAGCACAGTTACAAAGAAAACATCTGACAAAAATGGCTACATGGGTACCTCTTAAATTGATATAATGCTTATCATTTATGTTTTTATTTGTCTAGTCTTTGCTCGTTGCATAGTCTCACTGCATCTCTTTTCTGAGAGAGTCCACTCATTATTAGTTTGTCAGATTATGAGGGATCTTTGTGGCCCTTAATTGCCCTCCATACAGCAGTTCTGTACCATGAAAGAATCAATAGCCTAAATCAGAATATACTGTTTATCACAAAATAGCTTTTCAGCAACAAAACTACTTTGCACTGTGGTATAAACAGATTAAAAAAGAAAATCTAGAGTTGAACAAATAGATTCAGAGTCCGTTCTTCTCTTTGCTGTTTCCTATTTTCCCTCCCCCATTCCACCCAATCCAACACAATGGACAGCCTGTGTGGAAATGAGCGTAGACGCCAGCGTGCCCCCTCCCAAAGTAAATCAGCTGTGAGATTCGTAAACTGCAAATGTGTCAGAGTTGAAAATGTTAGCTCTCTTAATGGAGGCTTGAAAAGGTTAGATCTGATAAAAAGCTGTCAGCCGTCCACAAAAAAATGATTTATAGCAATATAATGGGACAGTATGCCTCATTTCTCCCTCATATGAAATGGGGGTTAAGACTTTTGGGTTTGCTATTATACATCATCTGGCTTGACCACTTGGAAATTTGTTGGGACTTGAATGCACGCACATGCATTATTTTTCATCTGGCTCTTTTGTTTTACTAATTATGAAAGTCAAGGCCTGATGTAATGCGGATAATTTATGTCCTCCCATAATTACCAGCAGAAAATTCTCATGCAACAAAAGTACATATCGATCTCCATTCAAATGTGTTTCGCGCAAATGAGATTAGTGCTTGTCCTTTGTTGTATCACTTTTTTGATGCACATAATGGAAGCAAAACTACAATTAATGAGGAAGTCATAACTCTGAAGGCTCTCACCAGACTGTTCCTACAACATCACTAATCTGCTCGCTGACACATTGGCTAATGAATAGACACAAATCTGATTTATGTGATGTTTTATATTAGTTGACACAGCTGCAATTAGACATCTTGAGGTCTTTGTGAACTTTTTCCAATTATATCTGGAACTGTATGCTGTAGATTTTACAGCTGAAATTGCATGGTAATTCTGTTATATTCTCAGAACCGTCAATCCATTTGCGACATGAAATTAATTTTTTGATTCAAGATATTGTACATTGCCTTCCTTTTTTAATGGACATGTCCATCATTTTTTGTTGAACTTTCCAAAGCAGTAACGACGGGAATGTGTAATAAGTGGAGTGTAATGACACGATATGTTGTAGGCAACCCTTATTGAATTCAGCAGATTATACCTGTATCTTTAAACAAGGTTTTATGCCTCGATCCTTAGATGTCCATATAGATAGATATAGTTTGCTTTTAAACATATGACTAAATAGGAATAAAGGCATTTGCTCATATTTAGAAATGCTTGCATGTGCGTACCTAATATGTGTTTGCTTGCAAATTGCCAGGTTATATGGTCCTGTTTAATCCAATAGTAGTATACGAGTATACAGTAAAAGCCTCAGCAGCAGCAGCAGCAGAGACATCATAGAGCCAGAGCAGATAGGGGATGTCACCTGAGAGAGGGCGCCCACAGGTCGTGGCTGCTGCTGATCCAATGAGGCTGGACATTACAGAGCCATCCCCGAGGACAGGTACTGGCGCTTCTGGGGTGACAACGCAACACCTCCAAGACCTGTGCCCTGCCATACTTTACCCCACTTTCATGTCAGAGACGTGCACAACAAAGAAGTGGGGAAATAGGAAAATCTCTGCTGCCATAGTGGCCTTTAAAGAATAACTGATTTTCACTAGAATTATAGTGTTCCAATATGTGAGTAGCTCCATTACTTCACCTACCAGCAATGTGTTTAGTCTCTTATATAAGCCTTTCTATTGTGATGTTGATGAGGTAGCTTCTCAGGGTTACATGGTGTTAAGGTTGTGGAGTTTTTGTTTACTTAATATGCATGGAAAATTCTAGTTAGAGCTTAATTTCCTCTGTTATTTGAAAGCACAAATATCAGTTTTCCTGGTAAACGTAAGCGCCTCTGACATTGCCTTCCTCCTATTTATAGTTATGCATACCCCATGCAGTGCAGGAACGTGGCCTCTTTTATTGTTTCCTTTGTTATGACATCCTCTCGTAGAATATTCCACAGCTAGAAAAATAGCTATCCACAATGGTGGTTCCTTTAGGGCTTTGCAAGTGTTTGTTTTAGGGCACATCAGCACACAGAAGTGAAATGCTGGCCCCCAAAGCCCAAGAAACTTGGAATATTAATGGCAAATGACAAGTCGGCTCTGATGCTTCAAGGATTTCATGCTTTTAAGGATGCACATTTGGGTGCATTGTTTAAGGCGTCTGGGGTGTAATCCGCACTCTCAGGTCTCCAGCAGCCTCAGGATTTAGCTCTGGTTAAGCCTCCATGTCTCCTATTTATTTTTGTAGGGTTGTATGTGTGCATTATCCAAATTTGTCATTTACCATTGAGTGTGAGAGCAGCTTTGACACGGCCGCTGTGTGTATAAACGAGGAGCGGGACAGAAAGCGGCACCCCAGCGATACATATCCCTCCTCCTGTCTTTCTGCTTGCCTATGACACTGTGAGATGGAGAAGAAAGCCTCGGGTAAAATAAGGTGCAAGCATGTCTACTCCGTGAATTCCTGTTTTGCCATGGAACTTTTTAAAAGATTAACGTACATTTTTTGTCAGCTTTCACACTGTATGCCATCAGACTTACAGACACAGTTCTTTCCCCTCATTTCCCCCTCCTGCTTTTTTTTCTTTCTCTACAGTGACCTTCTGGGTTTCATTCCAGGAAGAAGTCAGCAACATTTGTCAAAAGCACAGAGAGTAGTGGGTAAGGATTAGAATGGCTCTTTATAAAACTCAGTCTAACAGAAGAATTTCAATGGCTGCCTGACCCTCAAAAGACATTCATTTCCACATTACACTCAATGTGATCTAAAACCTTTAGTGATGTTCTCTTGACACTGAGATCGCTTAGAGTAGTTGATTGCACAACGGTGCTTGCTTTGCAACACACAAAGGCTTGTGTTCACACTTATTGCTGCTGCTGATATCTTCGCATCTGTAGAAAGTTACAGAGAGATAACGAGAAATAGGAAGCTAATTATAGGGATGTCTGTTATCATACAAAGGTTGTGCTCTTGTATTTTACTGGATCTATCGTAAAGGCTTAAGGTAGTTTAAGAGGATTTTTATGAACGCATTTTCTCCACATATACACACACATTTAAGCTCAGTAGACATAAAGCCACACCACAAAAATATAATGCTTTCTTCAAGGACCTGTGGTTCACAAGGCCTTTTAAGTATTTTATTACATGCACCTCCACAGCTGCTTCAAAAGTGTCTTAAAACTGGCCAACTAAAAGGCTTAATTGTGTCTTAACCTCTCCATAGAGGAGGATGATGGAAGCCAGGAGTCATCAGTTGATTCCTCCATTTTCCTCCCTAGGCCTAAGGAGAGCACTGGACTATGAGTCCTGTGGCCTCTCAGGAAATGAAATGAATGCGACCAAGAAAAGCACTGAAAAAAACAAGACATTTTCTTTACTAGTGAAAAATTCCAAATTGAAAGAAAACAATCTGGTCTTTTGTTCTTCTATCAACCAACATGGTGTTCACTTTTTTTTTCAAGGAATGGCATTTGGTATAGAGGCTTTTAGTCTTTCATGGTTCACATGGATAGAGAAAGAATGCGTATTTTAGTTATGGACATGTGATTTCATGACATTGCATGTGTTTAACAGCTTTTTGAAGGATTACAATTTCCTTGATTTTTTTTTAGGGTTGAGTTGTCTCACTGTTAGTAGCATTGCTGCATGTATGGTATAGGTTACTTGTGCTCATTTTCAATAGTATATGTCAAGATTTAATTGAACCGTTATCAAGAGCTATCCGAGGTCATGCTGCAAATTAATGGTTTGGTTTAGTCATCCTATCTTTGCTTTAATTTATATATTAGTCAGCATTGTCTTGTGTATTTTTGAGCACAAAAACAGTAAACACTCTATTTCAGACCAAGAATAGAACGAATATTTCTTACCAAATGACAGCCAAGGAAACAATGCTTCATATTTCTGCCTTTGTGTTTAAAGAGCAGCTCTGTGTGTACCAGATAATGTGCTGGTACTCATGGTCTGTGGAGGCCCATCAGTCACTGTGTGGAGCTGGTCGCTTGTGATAAGTGGTTCCTTATAGATAATCTAGACAGTAGGCTTCTTTTTATAGGCCCACTGTCCCTCACATAACCTTGTTTGTTGTTTTTACCACCCATGCTTATTTTCTTTCTTCCTTTTTTTTCCATGACACTTTTTCTTAGTCTTGTATTTCCTAACCAGCACTGAATGAATTTCCATGTAAACAATGGTAATCTAGAACAAATATATTACTAGCAAAAATGTAATTCCATATGTAAGATAGAAACACACATACAGTACACGTGTATACTCTTGCGTTGATGGTACAGTATTGAGTTTGACCTCTGTGTGTATTGACTGCAGAAAGATTCTGATAAAAAACCTTTTGGTGATTTATACCCATAACAAAGCTTTTGATATTCTAACTACAAAGGGCAAGCTTTTCCTCTTCTTGGACTAATTCAGTAAATAAAATGTGATGATTTTTTTAAAGAATAACAGAAAGATTTTAAACATATCTGTAGAAACCTGCATAGCAAAAAACACAAACCAGCTTCTGTATCTGTTCCACAATGAATTACATCAAAAGCAGAAATGCTGTTCTGAATTTACGCCCATCATTCTACATTTAGTTTCTACATTAAGGATTTAAAAAATGTTTCATTCACCGCCTGACCTCATCCTTCGCATTGATACCATTGGTTTATGGTTTGAATTGTTTGTTTCGCTATGTAAGACCTATATCTGATTGTACCTCATGGCAGTCATTTTGATTGATTTACCATAAATAACCGAATTTAAATACCAGATGAAGAGGCATTTGTTTTCGTGAACTTTGCTTCATATTTCAGTATTAATTCACTTCATTGCGTTGTTGCCAGAAACGCTGAAAGAGATACAAGCACATCTGAGTCTTTCCTCACCGGCCTGGCATTTGTTAAAGAGCTTCGTCAGGACCCTCTTCCCCAATCTTTGTTCCCAGGCAGCCCTCCTCCTCTCCCGTCTCTGGTTTGAGTTTCACGTCTCGCAGCGGTCTGATTGCCTGATAGCTTAAACATCTCTGCCTGCCTATCCCTTAGTGGGAGTGTGTAATCAAAGACACATGAGGAGCCTGTGTCCAAGTGCTGACCTTCTGATTTTGCTCATCAATTCTAGGGGTTAATGTACAAGATCTATCAGGTCAACAGATTTGTCTTCGCAAGCTCTGTCAGGTCTGTAAATGATTAGAAAAAAAATGCATTTGGCCACTGAACCCTATTAAAACTTCTTAAGAATAAATGTGCACTCAATATGACTGCTAATATATTCTTTCCACTCTCTTGTGTTTATAATGCTAATATGTTTTTTCTCTATTATGTATTTTAAATGAGCACCATAAACCAAACCTTTGTGACAAGGGTTTAAGGAGTTAACAGTTTAATGATATGATCCAAATTCCATCTCTGTCTGCCGTCGATGTAACGTTTCATCATAGGCGGGAAGTTGAAACAGGCGATACCCAATCCTTTTCCTTTGGACTGATGTAAGATAACAGAGGCATACATTTCTGAACAAGTGAAATATAAACTCTGCGCAGAGTTTGGAGTTTTGAGCCGCCCCCTTTGTACGGCCGCCACAGAGATGTCGGAGAAATCTATTTCTCATTTTGAGTGATATCTCCATCAGCTGGCACATTCGCACCATGAATCTTCCCCCATGTTAAACCCGGAATCTGTCTCTTCAATGACGGCTGTGTGTTTTAAAATGACCACTCTTATTTTTTGTAATAGGCATCTCAGTGTCATAGAGGTTACAAGTGAAAGGGCAAAATAGAGCTGTCTGGCGAAAGGCCTCTGATAGAAAGTGCCACTTCAATTTGCGCACAGCTGCAGCTAAGCCTGGGCTGGCTCACTGTCCGGCCTGACACGTCACATTCTCTTCTCCTGCGACTGGAATGGATGTGAAAACTATTAACTTTAGACAGAGTTTTGGCCTGACCAGTTCTGATCCCTTCCCCTTATTCATTGCTTATCTTCAGCTTGTTTTGTCAGGAATGCACACTGACAAAGACTGTCTCAGACACCATTTACATTTTTGTTTATTTAAGTTTGCTGAATCTTTGAAGCCCTTTTTTTTTTTTTTTAAACTTGGGCTCAATGTCAATTTTAAAACCAAGTTGTGACTGCAATATGCCCTTGCAAAAAACAGTAATCTTACTTCCCTTTTTAAGTTACTTTTCCATTGAAGAGGCCATCGGACTACACCTCTCCTAATTTGGTGATGAGGGGGTTTAACAGTTTGAGGAACTCTATCCCCGGAGCTGCTGACAGTCCTCAGCCCCCGAGTCCCTGCTAAGGATGGAGCTCGCGGTTTGTAAAAAGACTACTGGCTCTGTTTTAAGTATTCGTTGTGGTTTGAATTAGAGAGGGGATAAATTCTCTGAATAATGATAGCAAAACTTTTAGCTTCAGCTGCCCGGATGAAACAAAACACGCTTGAGTGAAACTTTGAACTACTCTTTCTTTTTTTGTTTTTTCTGCCATTTTGTTTTCAAATTGCAGTGCTGAGTTCATGGGAAACTCTCTGCGAGGTTACCTGCGCCCCTGCAAAGTGATGGAAAAAAAGGATTACAGCCACAAGAATGTTTTTGCAGTTAGTTGAAATATTACTAACCTTGTCAAATGTCATTTTGAATGAGAAAGCAAGCATATTTTAATCAGGGTTTTAAAGACAGAGTTTTTCAAACTGTGACTCTATGAGAAAGGGGTCAGCTAATTGCAACATTTGATGTCATGTTTGGTCTCTCTCTCCGTTTTGATGCCTGCAAGCACGCTTGCTCTCTCGCTCCGCTCTCTGTGTCTCTCTCTATGTCACACACACACACTCTATTACACACACTCAAATGAAAAACTACTGAAAGGTCTTAGAGTTCTCAATGCTGTAATCTTCATAAAGTCTTTGCTTCTACTTCCTGTCAGCCCTCCTCTCAACTTCAACCTCTAACCTCTCCCTGTATGCATCACTGAAACACAGACCTGACCATGGTGAAATTTAAGGATCCTATTCATAATTTTGTGAATGAATGTGTCTGGGCATGCCGGTATATAAAGAGTAAGGTATGTAAGTCCTCAGTCTACAATCCATCTCAGTTTCCTTATTAAAATATGAATCCAACTTGGACCAAAGATATGTGCAAAGCTTTCCCACCCTCCTACAACAGCGTAATCTTCCAAACACACAGTCCCGAATCTCTTTGGTTCTCATAATTACTGTTTTAACAGCAGCAGTCGGGGTAGAGGGATATACATTGTAAATTATGTTTGACAAGGTGGGGTTAGTGGTTTTGTCGTGGCTTGTCTTTAGTTATTACTCACACTTCCTCCTGCCATAGATAAGGTCTGCTGGTGAACATACCAAGGTGAGCGCTGGCGCAGGGCCCTTATCGCCAGCATTGATTTAGGGCAAGAACCTAGTGACAGAGGTCATTGTGCAGTAAAGCTATCCATCATTCAGGTTTGATTTCTGCTCAGACCTGTCTCCAAGTTGTCTACACGTAGGCGAGTCACAAGAAGTAGAGGCCACAGAAGGGTTGGACTGGTGGGAGGTGGACATATTGAGGAGAATTGGATAATGCTAACTGTGTGTTAAGAGATGACAAGAATTAAGCATTTTAAGACTGTGATTACAGGTTTACTCATATTTAAGAACGATGTTTTGATATATTTTAAATTAAGGTAACAGTGTAAACTTAATTTGATCCTCTAATTATTATACAGAATCCACAAACTATTTGTCTAACATTTATAGCCTTGGATTTAAATGCTTATAAAATAAATGTAACATTGATATTTTTCCACCAGTAGCTGATTGCCTGTCTTTCCACAGTTTATTTTGCAACTCACAGTAATCCTCCACGTGTCCCAGACATTTTCTGAGTATGTGTTTGAGACACTCACATTTTCCCAGACGTAAATTCAAGGTAGTTCTCAGCCTGTGGTAAATAAATTTACAATCATAAACACAGTTTTCCCCCTTTGCAGGGGTATTTTTTCAGATGTCTGAAGATGGGTATTTACTGCTGTTAATGTTGTTCATGGCCTTCGTGGCTAGACTTGTAACTTTTGGCTTAAATGTTCTATTTATTCTGGCATCAAATTGGGGAGCTCATACTTTCAAATATGTTATGAGTCATATTATTGATTTGTCATGAAGACTATTTATTGCACTTTTTTATCCCACTAACTTCTGCAAAAGTTGGAAGCTGTCAGGGATTCTCCTGGAGTGATTGCATGTAAATGGTTATAAACTGGCTGTGCAGAACCCTGAGGGTAAAGGTATTCCTGTAGAATCTGAAGCACTCTTTAGTTATGCTGAAATAGCTAGCTACAGTAGTCGTACTGCTCACTCCAACCTACCAGAGGATAACTTAAGTAGCTAATTACACTTCAGTCTGTAATCAAACCCATGTCAGGTTGTCTGAGAAGCTGGATTTGTGTGGTGGATTTCAGTTAAATACAGGGGCAGCTTACACATTTTATGGTTCTCTCCTCAAATTAAAGTTTTTTTCCACAATCCCCTCTACAATGTGTCATATCCCATTACACAAATTTGGATATGGTAAATTAGCAAGTATAGTGCTTATGCTCTGAATATGTTGACTTTTTTTCTGCTGTGTGCAGAGGGTTAGCTTGCTGGGGGTAGGGGATGTCTTCAACTCTAAAAAGTTGTCTTGGATTTTTTCCCCCTCGTAAGATGATGTGTTTTTGCAATTCAAATATTTGCTCATTCTCCTCTCCATTGCAAAGCTCCCTTTGAAGCGGAAGAGTTCTATCAGGACCAATGACAGTGTGAGTGTACAGCGTGACAGCGCAAGAGGCAGTGCTGGACTATTTCTAACTGCATATTTAAATAGCAAGGAAATCCAAAATCAAAAATGTATGCAAATGATGGCATGTTTTGCATGCTGATATTTTTATGATTTGGGGCTTGCATATTCAGGTGGTGTTCAGTGCATGCCTAGCTTTAGCAACATTAATCAAAATTACTTCATGTCTTCACCACATCCTTGATCTCCTTCTAAACAAACATTTCTGGGGGTGGAAGGCCTGCAATTTGGCAGATTTACTTTTAAGCTTTGCTTAATGTTTTTTGTGGACTATTTTAAGTGGAAAGACATACTTAAGGCCTTAGGCTTCATAGGAAAGTGCGTAACCCAGAAACTCTCAAATACCAGCTTCTTAAGATGATTCTTATCCATTGCACATGGACGACCTAATTACCTGATCCTTTACATTCATCACAGCTGTATTTACACATATATATATGCCTTCTTCGTGTTATGTGGAAAAGCTTATTTTCACTTAAATGAAAATGAAGATTTTTGATGTATTCGTTATATTGAGCATATACACTATGATGCTGTGTGTGGGTGCTTTGGGATATGTACATGTAGCTGTTTATGCAATGAGCAACATATCAAGACAAAGCCCTTGAAATGGGCCTGAGCCCCGTCTGCACTCCTTAAGGTATAGAAAATACAGTATAAAATAATTAATTGAATTGTCATTTGTATGAGCAGCCCTTGCTCTCTGCACCCTATAATTCCAACCTCTTTCTCCCCCTTCCCCTCGCCACATTTTTTCCCTTCTTTTTTTTCTAAACAGCAATTAATCTCATTTTTAGTCCAATTTCCAGCCCTCTGCTGGAGTCAGAGCGAGTCCCCTGTTTTGTTCCTATTTGGCTTGGTTCCTCTGCATAGTCATTAAGGGCCCAATTAATGTCACCCTTTAGCTGAAGAGTGCTCATTTTTATTGGGGAGCTGACAGTCACCGCCATGAGTGCCGCAGTGTAATATGCATTAATTGCCCCGTAACACTGGTAATTACCAGTTCTTCAAGCCTCTCAGTAAACTGTCATGCCCAGACACGACTGCTTTGAAATAGATTACTCATTAGGGGGACCTGCCCTGTTTTCCAATGGGGGCTCGCTGGGTTGGCATAAAGATGAAAAAAATCTGGTGCTTGAACAAATAGTTGCCAAGAGCAATTTCCTATTACAACTTCCCGGTGACGGCTTCTCTCTTTCTTTCTTTCTTACTTTCTTTTTTTTCTCCTCGGATGGCATTCCAGCCGTCACTTGAGGTAAAGATCAGAAGTAGAGTTAGATGTCCATCACAGATCTTGCTGATAGCAGTTGGTTTGTGTCTCTCGTCCCAGTTTGACTGAATGAAAACGTGCCTTGGGATTTCACCATTTGGCATTTTGCCTTGGTTTCAATCGAATTCCTCTGTGTTGATTGTATTTTGTTCATTTTTTTTTCTTGTCTTTGTACAACATTGCCTTGAATGCCCATCAACTAGTGTATAAGCGCTGCATTAAAAGTGTCAGCATTGTTGTTTAATGTGGGGCATTTCAAGGCCTCTGTACATAGGGTCAAGGCAGTGTTGATGTGCAGTTCTTGTTCAAATATTGATGCAAACTTTGCTTAGGTCTTGTGTTTGCAAACTGTGGAATCGCTGTTTTAAACATTAGCTTGTGCTCCACGGTTACTAAAACGTGTCCTGCGCACCTCGAAAAAAAGAAATTGATAGTGAATGCAAATAGATGGATTTAAAGAAACGGTTAGAGGACAAAAGCAGGGGATGTAGTGTGGGTGTCACCGTTGCTTTGCGATAAGATATTATAAAGGAGAGACCAAATCAAACAATGTTAGCTATCGCACATCCTCTGCACAGAAAGGTGTTGGCCTGTTTAGTCACGCTAGAAACAATATTTAGATTTCACCACAGCTTTGTAAACGCTTCTAGTGTGCGCTAGGCCGACTCCTCTCTGGTCCCTGTGCCTTCTTTCTTTCTGTGTTTTTTTTTCCAAAGCACTTTTGTGTCATTACCTATTTACCATAGAAAGGAAAAGAACAGAATGTGAAGACCAGGGAAAAATCCTCTCACACAGACACACACAGAAAACACACATACGCATGCACACACAGAGCTTCTGAAAGGTGCTGCTTTTGTTTTATCTCCCTTATAGCACCTGCTTCAGGCAATCTGCTCCCACTCGTCTCAAATGAATTTTGTCACGGCCTTTCAGATTCTCAGCCAGCGATGCACTAATGAAAGGAGATAGTACAATTTGAACTGACCAGGTAGCAGCCAGCAGTGCACAGCTGAGAGCAAGGGATGGGGACACACCCCTCCTTGAAACAAAAGACAAGTCAACCGTCCGCTGATATACCCATTACCCTTCTCATTAATACCCTGCAGACCTCAGTGTGTGAGTGTGTACGTCTGTGTGTGCTTGTGCGTGCGTTTATCTGTTTGTGTTGGTCGAGCACTTATCGAATTGTTTATGACAGGCCTAATTGGGCTAATTGAAGACATTAAGATTACCTGTCAGCTGTGTGTATCCAGACTCCCTATCTGTCTGACAACTCCTGACAAGTGAGGGACCCCGTAGCATCCGTCATGATGGAGCATTCCCAGGCCGTAATAGGGACAATAGGGGCCACTCTAATTTGATCTGGACAGCCATAGCTGCACGAATCAGCCTCCCTCTGTGTGTGTGTTTGTGTGTGTGTGTTTGGTTGTGTGTGTGTGTTAAGTATAAGTGAGAGTTGGGGGCTCTGTGCATAGCCAGTCTAATGGAGTCCCCTTTGGCAATGTGACAAAGTGATGAGGCATTCTGAGGGGAAAAGTGAAAGGGGTCTTCAAGTGTTTAAGGACATGAGAGGGAAGGTGCTCGGGGTGACGGCCTTCACAGATTGAGTGACAAGAAGAGAGCGCTGACATCTGTGTGTCTGTGTTGGTGCAGTTCTGGATGGTCACCCATACTGCTCTATCAGATGCACCAAAACTTTTTGACATGGGGAAAGACCAAAATGAAACCGATGGGCTCTTTTTGGTTGACCCTCTTTTGCATATTTGTGCATTCTGTCATTCAGAAAACTATTAATAACAAATGCCATGCATATACTGTACTCATATTTAGTCAATATTTGTTTTAGAATTGAACAGTTTCAGTGGCGATGTCATCTAGTTATTGGATATTTCTTCTTTTATTTTTTTAAGGTGCAGATATTCAGAGATCAGTTTTGCCAGATCTTAAGGAGAGCACAGTCCTATCTTCTCAGGCTTAAGGAATGTGCCTCTGCATATCTGTATCACCCCTCCCTCCCTCCTTTTCCTCCCCATCCTTCTCCTCCCCATCCTTCTTTCCCGTGTGGGCATTGTGTGGGGCTTTGCAGTGTCATCGCTATGACAGATTGACGCTGTCAGCCCAGGAGATCCCTCTGTTTGTTTGTTCTCCTCCAAAAGGGGTTAAACTGTCAAGTTGACAACTCACAAGACCCTTAGACTGCACTACTGCCTCTCTCTCTCTCTCTC
>NW_023339873.1:9446917-9463423 GCF_004916995.1 Morone saxatilis
TCTCTCTCTCTCTCTCTCCATGGCTCCCTCCCCCCGTCCACCTTCATCCCCAAACGAGTGAAAATCAATACCAGATTGCCTGAGGACCACTGTTTGGTGTGGGCCTGACCCCTAGATGTCCCCCACTCTGCTTCTTTCATTACATGTAGCCCAGTATTTAACTTCCATCCTGATCCCTCGCCTAATTAGTTTCGATAAGCTCAGAGTCTCTCTCTCCCTCCCTCTCTCTCTATCTCTTTCTCCTTCTCTCTTACACGTGCACTGACACAAGCACCGCAAACACAAATGGACATATTACTTTCTTGCCCTTTGAAGGGACGCTCTGGGCTGGAAGTAATAAAAAGACAAATCCCAACACGCGCACAGAAGCCCTCAGTGATTCTGGAACTAGGATTATTGTTTTGTTTGCATAGCAAATTGTTAAAAAATACAATGAAATTAGATTTGCACCCCAGATCATCAGTGAAAACACTGGGGTTATGCTGTGTTGTCCAAAGCTAATGGTGCTCTGTGGTGGGCCTGTTAGAAAGACTACAGCCACACTGCTGTGGTTTTCCACTAGGCCTCCTTGTTAGCTTGTGTCTCTGTTTAGTTGTCCAAGCACAGACAAAGTAGCCATTGATATCATGTAGAAGATGCTAGTTGACTCTTTTTTTTTTCTTATTACTAAACCTGGTAAATAATTGATTAGCGCAATTGCAGATAACAGTTCCAGTGATTAGTCTGCTGGAGGTCTATGCCTGTGTGTTTTTATGTACCACCCACATGTCCAGGTGCTGCCGCCACTGCGCCGGCTGGTCGTTGACCACTGACAAGCCCCAACGACATGTCGCCCCCCCTGATCTGCTCCCCCCCAAGGGCTAAAATTACCCTCAGGAATGTAAACAGACTGCAGAGTAAGGCTTTCTGTAGCCCTTTGCCTGCATCCGTCTCCAAACTCACCCCCCAAACTGGGACAGTTCCATTTTGGACTCAGAGGCCAAGGTTGATGGCGAGTGTACCTCAACCTGGATTCGGCTTTTTTGTCACAGCAGTTCTCTGTGCAAGTAACTAATGCAGTGTTTCTGCGTCATTATCATATTGACAGACTCCAAATGTTCCATGCAACAGCTGAGAAAGAAATATCTTTATTTTTCCTCTTTCACCTCATATCTCCCTTTCCCTTTTCATTCTAGCAGACAGATGGGCATTCACACCAATTCATTAGGTGTGTGGGGTAGCTGCAAGCGGTAGAGTCTGGGTGAAGAAGTTCACTGGGCCGGGCGCTGACATGTTGATTTAGTGGTGGTAACACGACTGCACTTCCAAAGGTGCTGACTTGGACGAAAGCCAGGCCTCTTTTTCTCCCAGGGAGACATTAGAGGCCACACTCTAATTTTGGGGCAGGGTTCTACTCGTGGATGCAGAGGCCAGGAGGCCCTTCACAACAAACATTCACACCTGCCTTTCCATGCCTAACTTTTGATTCAGCCCTCACTGAAGTGGCAGCAGAAGTTAAGATATAAAACTCATTCCTGAACCTGATGGAGAGATTGAGCCATTGGATAGTAGGCCTTTTCAGAATGTAAATGCAAATTCCTTTGCAAAATAAAGAATTAGGGGTGACATGTAGAATATACAAAGTGCATATGCCATTTTGTTAAAATGTTAACTAAAATTAAACGTGAGAATATTTTCATATTTTTTCTGCCTCATTAAGTTTAGATATTCACAAAATAATCTATGTTCGAAAATAGAGCCCTGATTTTCATTGTTTGTATTCCATTCATCATTAAATGTTTAGTTTAAGTGACTTGCGGCATCACGTTCAACTTGCTTGTGGGAAAGTGTTCGATGGTGCTGTTGCATAGCGTGTGTGTGGATGTTTATATGTTTGTTTCAATAATATAACAAGATGTTGAAGACAAACAGTATCAGGCACACATCCTATGACCTCATATATAAACATGATATCATCCATATATATACACACATAACACTGTTCCTCTGCTGGACACACCAGGTTTGCAGGCGCCCGGTCAGGCTGACGCTGCCCTCGCAAGGGCAGATAGGGTTACAGTACAAACTGTTGTTGATTAGGGCCGTGCCTGTAGTGGGGGATCATCCTAAATTGAAAACACATTAGCTGCCAGGGTTAAGGGCAGAACTAGGACCAGGGCTGCGCGGGGTGAGGAGCAGCGGCAGACACAAAATGGCTGTCCCTCTGCCTGCCTTTGACTGTGTTTCCCAAGAGACAGGTGGCAATTATCGGCCAGGGCTGCTGGGAGTTCACAATAACAGGTTAAAGGAGCATGTATCCCCCTGACGCTGTGGTCCTCTCCGTCTGCAAACGCTTCCAGCCCCCAGCCTGCGCGCCTGCCACCGCGGGGAGCTTCCTGTCTCCAAGCAGAACTTACAGACATGGGGACTCATCAAAGGCTAGAGGGACTCTCTAGACACATCTCCAAATTAGCACTGTGGCCAGTGTTTGGCTTTGGAGACTAATAAGCCTCATCTGAAAACAGTAAAGGCCTCTGAGACCTTGTTTCTTCTGTTATTTTTACTTCTCCTATCAGATATAATGAAGGTCATCTCAATCCTGTGCAGCGCATGCATTTAAAATGTATTTACAGACTCACAGACTCAAGATTATTGCCTCTTCATGATTTTAGTACAGTACTTGCATTGGAGACACCATTTGCAGCCATTGCCATAATAGAATTTAATAATATCTGCATCAAGTGTTAATGAATACCCACTCAGTGTGTCATAACTGAAGAGATCAAGCCATTTTCATGATGTAGAGGGTCATTATAGGGGATGGGGAGTCGATATCTGAGAAAAAAATCAGGTGAGCTCAGACCGTGAGAATGTTAACCCTTACACAGCCAAAGAATAACACAGAGCAATTCTTACTATTACGTTCATATTCCAAAGGCTGGGTTTAAAAACGATACTGTTTGTAAATGGGGAATGGTGCGTGGAAAGTTTTTGTCTTAAGTATAAGTTGTTCCATAACTCCAACCTAACTTTAATATGGATTGTTCTGGTGTCATCATAGAGCTGTCGTCGGGTAGGGTGTTTTGTCGCACGCTGTGTCCTCGATGCTGTTTGGACCAACTTCAGAACACTAAACAGACAAAGCCAAAGCCAGACCACACCTTGTTTGGTTTCGCTCCACATCCAAAGCAGACCAGCGTGTGTCAAAGCGTGTTCGACCATGACGCCGTAGATCTAAGAGGGGACCAGTACACATTACACACACAACACACACTTGTCCCTCAGATATGTGTTGCTAATGTGGTAGGCGACATGCTCAGTTAAGGGATTTAACGAGTTCCAAACACTGATTAAGACTCCTCCCTTTGGCTGGAGGATGTTTGGGAAGCATGATATTGTACAAACGGATCCTAACCAGGACCAAATGCCGTTGCGAGGCAGTGCTTTCTATGTCTTGCTATTGTGCTGTCAAAATAAAAATAAGGCTGGTGCTTATGTGCTCATTCACATAATCATGTGTTAGCCGAGTTATCAATCAGGTGATTGATATAGAGTCTGTCAGATCGTGTGTGTGTGTGTGGTGTTGTGTGTGTGTGTGGTGTGGTGTGTGTTCGTGGGTGTGCTGCTGTGTTGTGTGTGTGTGTGTGTGGTGTGTGTGTGTGTGTGAGGTGATAAGATTTAGGTTAATCTGAGAAGGTGACTGAGGTGATAGGAGGTTGTGAGGGAGACCGGGGTCAGAGAAAGTGATAATTTGTTAGTGGGAGATAAAGACTCCCACAGTACAGTGGTTTTGGAGCAAGTAAAAAGTAATGTTTATGAATAAAATAGTAAGAATAAATAATTTGTATTGTTTATCATTCTGAAAAAGATAAAATAACTAATGTATTGGAAAAATATTGGATTCATTTATATTAATAAAATACTTATATAATAAAATATACTTAACAGTTTGATCTTTGGATTTTGCTGTCATTTGTAGTGTACTCAATTAACTGTAAACTAAATGTTGTGTATTTTTCTTTAGTGCATGTAAAACAATTGTTCTATTTAGCCACAGATTTAAATGCATTGTCTTCTGAAAGCACCAATGGTCAACTCCCAAATATTTTATTATTATAGATAAACAGGTACACAGAAACTGTCATTGTTGCCTATTTCTTTTAGTCAGTATATCATAGCCCTATTTGACAGGTAGACCTTTGTTTAAAAAAAATAATATTTTTATGAGTTTGGATGGTATTACCGCTGTATTATAGTAAAGTGTATCATAGTGTTCCTGAGCTAAAGGTAGATGATGTTGAGCGTGGACCAATTTTGTGGTGGGTCAGAGAGCTAAGAACATGTCCTGCCACAAAGGTTACAGTTGTTGCCAAGGTTACCAGATAAAGCACTGGAATCCTCCAGTTTCTGTTCGGGTATCTCACATCAGTGAGCGTAAATTAGAGCTCCTAGTGCCACATACAGCTCACAACATACTGACTTGACCTGACCTCCCACACCCTTCATACTCACACATTACACCTCCACACCTCCATGTTAAACCTAACACTGCACTACACAAACATACATACACATAAAAAACCCTCTCTACCTCCAACAGCGTCAAAGACGAACCGCATCCGCGTCACGTTCCATTTCCATACCCCATCGACAGAAAACATAAAAATGTCGGAGAGAATTACACCTGGCGGAAGATTTTTTATTGCCCTCTATTCCACCTTAATTACGATGCTTGTGGAGGTTTGGGGCGACTCATTTAACATACGATTGTGTGCTACTGCTGCCTTGTATTTGTGTTTTACATACCTGAGCAGAATTGAACTTTTCCTCGCCCACAAAGACGAAAGGGGTGGTGGAGAGAGAAAATAAGGTGTTCTATTCTTAGCTCTAGTCATGTTAATAACTCGTCTGTGGGAGGTTAACTCTCCCATTCAACTCCTGTTATGTATGGACAGGTGGATGTATAGTTTGTAGCAAGGGATTATTTACCTCTCTGTTTGTGCGACGCCCCCTCCGGGCAGAGTCAGCCTTTAAATATCCTATTTGTGTGCACGAAGGCTTGTGTTATCAGGGCGTCTTCATCGTCAGGCTGCCTGACTTGCTACAAACAGCTACTGCGAGGCCATTAAAATACACAAGCTGGATGTACAGTGATCAGCTGCAGGGCCATATCACCTGGCATGCAGGCTCTGGGTCACTGCCGCCCCCCCCCTAAAACTCCACACATACAAACACATCACACAACCATTATCTGACCCTGTAAATAAACTCATATAGACAGCCGCCTGTAGCATGGACTGACCATAAAAGAACAAGCCATTTGTCACTAATACACACATTTTATCTCTGTGTTTTGCTATGTACATAGTTCTGTCTCCAACACAGAGACTTTTAGTCCTCTATACCTCTCCCCCCCCCAATCATTCTCAGTGCTGTCTGTCTTAAAAGACGTTGAGCAGGTTCCATACCTGCATTTCAGGGAGCAGAGAAAAGGCCGTCTAAAGCTAATGTTTGGCAGCGCTTTAGTCGGCCTACCTTGTGACCTGATGTATGGATGCTGAAAACAAAGAGGTCTTTGTGGGGAGACCTCAGAGACGCAGAGTTCACCCTCAGGTAGAGGCTTATGCTGTCTAAATTATTGCCGGGGCGTTTGTTTAAAATGGGTCTGTACGGTATGTAAAATAAAGTGATGGTGTTTTAAAGTCAAGCGTAAATTCATCTTGATTTTATTGATAATTCATCATGTCGTGTAATGTGTTTTGGCAGAAGTGCGCAGGCCCCAGTTTTAGTAAAGCTTTTTCTCACCAAATGTGGCAGATCAAATTAGCCTTGATCTGTGTGTTGGGTAGAAATGTTAAACGTAGAGGGTTTTTTTGGGAGGGGCGGAGGGGGAGCGTGCTGTCTGACCTTCAGTAACCTCAGACTTCTCAGAAAATGAGAAGGGCATAAATAACATCAAGAAAGCAAGTTTGCACATTCTTTGAAAGGCACAGTTTGTATTTTATTGTTATTTTTTTTTTGTAGCTTCTACAGTTAATATTTAATATTGCTCTGTGTGTCTGTGTGTCTGTGTGTCTGTGTGTCTGTGTATGGGTTGTGCATTTAAGATGAGATTTTATTCAGTGCTCAGCTCTGTGTGAGGCTCGCCTGCATTGACTCGCTGTGTGTGTGTGTGTGTGTGTATGTATGTGTGTGTGTGTGTGTGTTTGTGCAGGCAGACACTAATAACACTCCCTCTACTCCGTTCAAGGGGTTTTTGTTCCTGAGTGTCTTTGCTCTCATTAAGCTGCCGTAGTAAGCTGCTTGGCACCTGCTTTAAATGCGACCACCACCCGCTCATTAACACTAACGAAATCGTGGCTGGCAGCCGCAATCCACGCCCAGGCTTGTCAAGTGGGCCCATCGCTGAAATTAGCTACATTTCACAAACAATTTCCCCAACTCGTTACATAGTTAGGTGTTTATTGGAAGATGGCTAACTCTGAGTTAGAGGTGGTGTGTGTGTAATAAGCACACGCCAGGTTAAAATGAGGCAGCCCACATAATAAACCATAATTTGCCAACAAATTCAAACTGAACTTTCATTCACTTCCACAGGAATTAAAACACACAAACTTCAGACGTATTGTATAGTAGTATGGGGGTTACATACTGAATGTTTATAATTGCTCTTTACAGTGTCTGAAAGCTGCTTGGAACTTTTTCTTAGGAATCTCATACTGTAGCCATCAGGCTCAGTCTTGGCCCCCTGACCGTTCCCTTCCCCCTCACTGTTATTGTTTGTATTCCCAGTCTCAGGTTTTTACCTCAAGGTCCCTGTAGTATTGACTTGTATTAATTCTGAGTGGGATTCAAAGTCCATTTATTTTCTTTACGGTATGGAAAGGCCTTGGTGACATGGCTCCCCTGTGTTTATAATTTTGCTTGTTTCAATTTGTGCTCGGCCTCCCCTGACAGACCCGGGACATGATGTATCGTACACCGCTGCCTTATCTGTTGATGTACAGTTTTAACCTTTTCAGAAGGTTGCCTCTCTCCACTCTGAGCAGACCGGTCTCCCTTTTTCTCCCCTTTTCAGTCTCACCTCCCCATCCAGAGCACAGGAAATACATACAGCACGGCGGCTGAATAAAAAGAAGAGCATAACCCCATTTCCAAAGTCATCTAATGTAAATGTTTAGGTTTTGTTTCCATAACATTTCCATATTAAGAGTTGGCGGCCATGTGCAGCGGCGGACCATGGAAACGATGAGAGTTTAGGGGCTTGAGCTTTGTGCAGTGCTGAGAGGCTGAGCTATGTGTGTGACATTGTGGTGAAATTTCAGTGTGCATCTGTGGGCTTTCTCCAGGGCTGTTAGCTTTGGCCTTTTTGCTCATAGATACAGCACCGTAAATCACACACTGTAAAACTTAGAATGCGGGGATGGGGTGCAGAAGCATGTACTGCTGCAAGGGCCTCTTAGAGGGAGGGGTGTACAGTCACATATTATTCCATGCATGTGTCTGTCTCCATACAGGTAGTGTATGTAGAACATGCACTGCCTGAAGGCCCAGTCAACACAGTGCAATACGCATATAGCTGTGAACTTGCATTTATAATTTATGTGGTTAAAATACCTTGTTGAAGTTGTAAGGTCAACCATCTAGGTATTCATAATATGCTCATAAATTATAACCATACAAAAGAGTTAAGATTCCCATTTTTATTATTAAAATAACACCATAGGGTGTTTGAGTTCGTATTTTAATATGAAATGATTGATCACAGGTTCAAGGTTTTATGCACTTTACCTTGGAGCTGAACTTCTGTTGCTCTCCATGGCCCTTTGGCTAGCTTCCTGTCTAGGTCTCCAGAGGCCCCACAACATTGTTAACTGTCTGAGGATAGAGTGTCTGGGATCGGAGCACTGTCAACCCCTTGAATCTGGTCTTGCATGTGGGGGCTGAGGTGCTCTCCGTTCAGAGTTCAACTGTGACATGTCTTTATGCATGGCAGCTAATGTTCAAAGAATAGGTATGATCTATATGAGGCAGAGAGGGGCCACCGGTGGCTCTTTGGGGCATAATAAATAGCTTGAAAGATGATTTATTGCCTTTTGTGAGGAGAAGTAGTGAAATAACGTTGCACATTCCCTGCAAAGAACTCCTCCATTTGAATTGTTTCTGCACCTTTCAGCAGACCTTCAGGTGTACAGTAGCTAGTGTCTATAAGACACAATAGCAACAAAAGGATGAGAGGGAAGAGAAAAAAAAAGATAGAGGTAAGGAGAAAAAACACCTTATGTTTAAATAGTCTGGACTTGACTTCTCAGTTGCTTGGCAAGTCATTATTTATAGCTTTTAGTAACAGCAGTGCTCGCCAACTAAGGCAAAGTTGCTCTGGCTTTCAAAGTGAATGTGAATGAAACAGCTGGACACTGTTGGATTGGCTAACATTAACCACCAGATGCAGTGTGTTTAAGTCTCAGACTTTGTGTTGAACTCTGTGTGCTCTGCTATGTGCCAAAGGCTTCCGATGACAGGATGCGGAGGCCTTGGTGTGTAGAGCTTTGTTATTTAACAGATTATTGTTATTTCACTGCCATTGTAATGTGATCAAGTGTGTATCACCCTGTCAGAGAGATTTTAATCTTCCTGGCGGCTTTTTTGTTTGATTCAACGCAAGTTTCCTGGATGGTGATCAAAGGAAAAATACCTAAGCGACCTTATCTCTCATAGATCAATCTCACTGGTGTCCCATCTTTCTATCTCTTTACTTGCTTATTCCTGATTTTTTTTGTTATGCCTCCCAAATCCAAAGTCAACAGCTGTAAGCATTTGGCAGATATGAATATAAAAGCAATGGTATAACTCATTCATAGCTACTTCAGAACTCTCCGAGATGACAGCAGTGATGTGCTAACAAAAGACTGTCTTTGTTTCTTTTGTTTTGCACCACAGGTTTGGTCCAGGCCTTGTGATCTACTGGTATGGTTTCATAGGAGAGCTGGACTGCCAGAGAGACAGAGGCATCCTGCTCAAAGACTGCTTCCCTACAGACATTGTCACCCTGTGCCATGCTGCCCAGCAGGACCGACTGCCACAAGAGCCAGAATAAAGACAAAGAGTGATGAAAGATGAGGAGTGGAGCAAAAAAAAAAGAAAAACTTAAGATGGAAGGATGAATGGAAGGAAAGAGAGCGGAAGACGAGGAGGCGGGAAGGGTAGAAACAAGGGTGGATACCTAGATCCGGAAGCAATTTGGCTTTCCTGCAGTGTGAGACTTCTGGCAAAAAATCTGCCCTGAACTCCACCTGACCCTTTGTCTCTGTCTGTATCTCCCTCTCTTCCACCCTCTCTGTTTCACTGCCCCAAAGCTACCACATATAAATACACACAAGCATTCTGTATATCTGACAGCACAGGGTCAAATTCATACCTGTGTGTGATAACACCGTCTTGGAGGCTTTCCTGGTTGTGGTCAGCTCCTGGCCCCTGGATGGCCTCTCGCAACGGACGGCCAGGGTGAGAGCTAGGGCCAAAGCAGGACATATGGCCCTTCCTTATCACACCCAAAGCCCTGGCCTTTGTCACTCCTTCCTCCTCTGCTCCATTGGCAGATAAGAGAGGTGCGGTCTGGGGGCTGGGTGGACGCCTGGCTCTCACCTGCGTCACTCAGTGCCCTCTCAGTCACTCTCCAAGCGGGTAAACAGGATCATTTCTGATTAAAGCTGGTCTTATTGTGACCTTTTTTCACTTTTTCTATTTCTTCTTTTTTTTGACCACAGTGGGTTGAAGCAAGGGTTCAAACCACAACTAAATGCCAGCACAGAATTATTATCAACACATTGTGTCTGCATCTTTAGTGTGAATTATCTTAATTAACTATGATAAATTCATTATAAATCTTCACATTTTGGATTCAGTTTCTCACAAGGCTCCCATTAACCTGATGTGCTAATGCAGTCAGAATATCACAGAACATATTTCTGGTTTTCTCCTTATACTTATTGTCTTGATTAATGTGTTCAATTTGATTAACTGAATATGTTTTAATTCTTCAAAATACAAAACAACAGAAAATCACAAAAAGTGCCCATCCCAATTTTGCAAAACTATCAATTCTCTCTATCAACTGCGGCTTATCATTTTAGCATTGATCATAGTTCACAAGTTTGTTTATTAGCCTAAAGTCTGTACTGAATATCTATATTTGAGACAAAGTGCTGGGGTCACAGTCAAATAAAATGCTAATGAATATGGTTTGTATGTCAACTCAAAGAGTGCACTGGAAGATTGTAAAAAGAAATGTTCAGTCCTTGTCACGTTCTGTCCCACATTTTACCTTGTGATGTTACTGTACAGTGTGGTTTTATAAATGTGTTTATTATTAATAAATACATTTTGATAAATGATTTTAAATATGTTGTACTCATGAATATTAACACCATACACTTTATATCCGTATTATACTTCTTTAATTTAAGCAATGTGAGTGCCTACAGGTACGTATAAACACCTGATTTCCATGTAAAGGTGTGTGCCTATCCAGCAGTTGTCTATTGCACATCTTTACAACCCCAGTACCTTTTATGAGGAGACACCAATGGAAGAAACACAGCCCGTCTAGGGGAACCAGAAGTGAACATAAAGTTGAGTGATGCTTTTAGAGGCAGATATGCACTGCCTATAGGAGGTCCCTGTCGTGTCCTCTTCTTTATGGCACAAAAAAAGATAAGAGGAAAGAAAGTGAAAGGGTGAGGAACCTGCCACCACCTCTGAGAATGCATCGTACAATAAGAGGGGATCATTTTACACATGTATTGTGCCCCCTAACTGTTGGTATTGAAACTGAGTTAATATCACAATATCACCGATCATTTAGTACACAGGCTTCGTAGCTGACCATCAGCGCTCACCTATTGTCCTGCAGAGACTTGAATCAAAGCAGTATAGTGACATATGAATGAAATTATGTTGTCCTTGTCTTCACTACATTTTTATCTTTCCTAAACCTGAGCCACTCCACTTCTGTTCTCTCTTCTACAGAGAACTCCCCCATATAAAATAAAAATAAGTGTTTCTATGTTTGTTCTGCACAGTTATGCACCCCTCACGCAGTTAGAGAGATATGGTATGTGGGGGTTAAATACCATTAAAGTGTTGCTTGATTTGTTACCCTTAAACCTCTAACCCTCAGCCGGCTCCCATCTAGGCCTTGATCACTTCATGAGGAGGCCAGTGGGTCACCGCGAGGTCGCCAGGCGGCCATGGCTTCCTCTGTCAGGCCCCCTGCTCCATGTGGTACAAAACAACTGTCCCCATGTGTCCAGTTAAACTCAGCCCTATTGCCTGGCCATGGAATGCTTAGACATCAGTTTATGGCTCCTGTTGGACACAAAAACAGGGCTATTTTACTCGGGGAGGGAAAATTCTCTGTTGAATACGAACAGAAAAAATGGAAAACAGCAGATTCAGTTCCTCTCAAGTTTCAAGCCTTCCTGCCATTGTTTTCCAAGATGGCTGTCGCACAAAAGAGGAGCCAGGGTCAACTCCTATAAATTAGGTTCCGCACACAATGCAAACTAAATACAGCTTTTTTTAAATCTACTTCAAAGGCGCAGGCTGACATCGGTGTCAGCTGATATTTCCATGATGTTAGTGCAAATATAGAAGAAAAAAAAACTTCCATCTGATGATTTTTAAGAGCCAGACATCTTTATTTTGTGTTTTCCTTGCCCTTGTCTCTCAGCTCGTTTTAGATTCATTGTTCTTGTCACAACAATGGGGCACTCGAGTCCTCTCCAAATAAGGCCAGTTTGGAGAGGTCGTTTCCTGGGGCCAGGAACACCAGTGTTCTGGAGAAATTTGATCCTCAAGAGGCATCCAGCAAGCAGAAGAATACAGTATTTTTTCATTAAAGGAAATTTTTGACTTACAGTAATATATGAGGATTACTGATAATCAATTTTGTGCGAAGGAGAAAAAATTGAAAGCATATTATTAATCATGTTTTTTCCTATTTCAATAGTGCCAAGAAACTACATGCAAAACGATTTAGTTACACATTTTATTCAGCATTGTAATATTGGTTACAATTCTTAAATCTGTGACTCCCACGTGTCAGATTAGTTTGATGCAGTTCACAGCATCCACTCTGTCTGGCCTGGGCCCGCAGGCTATTGGAAGTCCACTATCCACTCAGATGTACATCTTGGCCCAATCTCTTCAGGACCCTGCTGTTTTATGCCTCTTCAGCCAAGCTGCTTGATAGACCACTGAGACGCAGAGAATGAGAAAGAAGGACAGAACCAGAGACAGACTGATGGGTAGGTTCTATCCCTCCAGCAGACCACCAAACGGACTTCCTCCACGCTCCTGTGTTATTTATGTGAAGAGAGCTCTGGCCTGTTTCTGCCCGAGGCAGCATAGTACTTTTAGTCGGGATCCTCTCAGCCTCCCTCAGCCAGCAAGACATCACAGGGTGGAAATAAATAAAAGTTCTCCTGGAAGAGTCAGAGCAGCCAGTTTGAAATTAAAATAGATTTTTTTTTTTTTTTTTTAGAGGGCTTGAATAACAGCACTGGGAAAAAAGCAGCCTCTCTGCCCTGAGCTGAAGCGGATACGCAGAGATTTCATTTTTATTTTTAGGAAGCTCTGCCTGCTAATCAGAGGCTGTTATTTAAAAACAACAATGGATCATGAGAAAAATGGTCTGGGGGATTTTAAATGGCAAAGCAGTGGATGTTTGATTGACAGGATGGAGGGCAGATGGTATGTTTGAGGAAAACTGAACAACTATGACACACTAATCCACTCAGAGGGGTGGGGTGGGGGGGGGGGCTAGTTTAGTTTAGTGATGTATGAGTCACCGGTAGTGCGGGACAAGCCTAGAGCTTAAAAAAAAAAAAAAAAATTTGCTCTGAACACCCTACAAAAATCACTCCTGACACTGACGTGACATCGGATCACATGCACCCAGGGCCCGGCCATTGAAATCTTCCATTTTTGACAGCCCTAAATGAGCAACTTAAGTCACTTTCTGTTAAAAGAAACAGCTTGGCAGTGGAAACCTAAATATCTTAGATGGTATACTATGTTAAAGAGAAAGGTGTTGACTGGGCTTCTTGCTAATTGAGGTATTCCATTTAGAGCCAAGCTCCCATTTGTAAAAACAGTGGCGCTCGCCATGTAACCCACGCCTTCAGATAAATCCAGGAGGCATATTTGGAGTTCCTTCCAGTGAGACCTGATACACCATGTGCCCGTGGCAATCGCCGAGGCCTGTGTGATGGTCCTGAGTTTAGCCAAGATGGCATGCATCAGCCATATTTTACAGTGGCTATTTTTGTTTGTCAACTTTGATTCATCCACATTGTTTTAACATGTATTGTCACAGAATAAAAAGGAGGAGGTGAATAAAGGAGCAGGGGAGTTTGCAAGGAAAAAAAAAAGGTCTGTCGGTAAAATGGAGGGAGCGTGCGTTTGTGGTTGGAACCACAGGGGTGACAGCCGTGCATGGAGGCTGCCTGCTCTAGCATCGGCAACCGGAAAAGGTCAGCCCCCCTGAGTGGCATTTGGACTGTGACAGAAGTGACCCAGAAACTGTGTCATCTCCTGTTCTCAGCAAGGGTCCAGAGGAGGCTCAGTAACATCCACAGGTACAGGTACCAGGGCCAGCATGGGGACGGGCGGGGGTGACGAGAACAGCAGGGTAGAGGAGAGGTAGAGGAGGAAGAGACAGAAGCGGTATGAGCACCAGTGACATTCTAAAAGATTAGAGCTGTGTAGTAGGAAAATATGACTGCGGAGGTTGTCCGGGGGTAGAAAAAGGTTAGTTGCAAGAGGCTGGAGACAAAATCTGATTCAGCCAAAACAAACCCTGGCTCACCCTTTCCCTTGTCCTCTATTTGTGAGCATGATTGCCTGATGAGAGCTGTCGCAAGCTTGTTATTATGACAGTGCACTTAGGAGGAGGTGGGGCTACTGTACAGGGGTGGCGGTGACCATGGAGACGAGCGTAGCTATTATGGGATGCATCGACCACAGGTTTTGATTGGTGCTGAGAGCGAAGCTTGAATACAGGGCATAATCAGAGCCACTAATCCAGTTGATAACAGTGGATCCAGCCCTGCATACTCCGCCGGCCCTGCTCTCATTCAGAAGTACCGTTGCATTTGTCAAAACAAGCCTTATGATCATTTATCACACCGCAATAAATCCTGGCTTGAAATCCTAACGCACAGATGAGACGACTCCTCCATTATGTACAGACTCAGCTTAATTTTGGAAATATTTGAAAGAGCAGATGTGATTGGTTATTTTATTGAATTGTTGCCACTGGCAACATAATATTTGTGTGCTGGGAAATTGCAGAGGGCAGGGATGGAAGCAGCATTTTAGCCTGGAGGAGTCGAGAAAAAGAGGGAGAAGAGAGGAAGAGCTTGACTGGACTAAACTTTTTTTTTTTTTTGTGATGCTTTACGAGTATTTTGTTGGGCCTTCACTGTGCTGAGCAATTAACTGTTTGGCTGAAAGCACAGTGCCAGCTCTAGTGCTCCTCAGCTAGAGAAATGTGGGCCATTTATCACTTTTACAACTCATTTTCACCCCAAAACACTCCACTCTTGGGCTGGATACAACCTCACTGCTGCCATGTCCTTGAGTTCCTGGTGACAGGTAAATATACACTTCCATCCAAACACATGTCCCACATCGTCTATATTTGACTTATGGGAGGTCAGCCTGCGAGGGATCGATGTTGCAGTTCATTTTTAGAGGCTTGATGATGTCATGTTGCAGTGTACTGTGGGTTATGGGTCCATGAACCTGTTGCTGCCTGCAAGAAAGAAACAGCCTCTACAACTGACTGAGTCTGTGATGAGCAGACAGGGGTTTTTTTACGCACACTTTGAGGAGAAACTCGAATGAGCCGAATCTTGCTTGCTCTCTACTGTAACTTCAGCACATCACTCCACTGACAACATCCCAGTCCCGCAGGGATCATCGTCAGGTCACACAAGAGGGAAGAATGAATGGAGCGATGTGATGTTGTCATTCAAATGCAATGGATCACTTGAACTCCATTGCCCTGTTGTAATGACCCTGTGTAAGGACCTGTAATGTGGTTTTCCCATTGGGTTTGAGAGAAACCCTATGCCAGGCCATTCAGGTGCGCAATAAAGTGCTTTTCACTTTCTGAGGACTTCCTGTCTCCAGTGGCGTTCTCCATTAAGTCCTCACAGACAGACAAGAGCCCTTCTATTGGCCCAGACACTCTTTATCACAGCAGTTATTCCCCCCAGGTACGGCGCTACCTGGCCCGCAGATAAGATAGGATGCCGGCTGCCTGTCATTATTGGCAGATGAAGGCTATCTGAATATTGACAACAGTTTACACTCCTTGTTGAGAAACAAAGTTGGACTTGTGAGACAGTGGCACACAGGGCTTTTATTGTGCAGAGGAGATATGAAAACCCAGGTTCCCTGTGGTCACACACCCAAATAGCCTTATGTCACAGCTTGCCCCCCCCTCCTCCTCCTCCTCCTCCTTCTCCTCTTCAGTTGGCTACTATTTATTCCCACCAGCTGCAGTGATGTGCTAAAAAAGTTCTTGACACCAGCTATTGCTTTTCATCACTGCAGCTTCCGATTGCTAACAGGGTCCATGGTAGCTTTTTACCCTGCCTCTCTCACATGCTGTGTGCTAAAGGAGATACTCTGATACAGAAACAGAAACACGTACATTAAAAGTTAACACAGGGAACTTGGTTTAAGCGTCAGTTATTGAGGTTCTGTGCATAAAAACGCGTGAAATTCCAAAAGCAAACTAGACAGACCGACCAAAACAAAGACGGAATGCTGATGTGGTGTGGAGACTTTTTAATGGACGCGTTTACATTTCTTTGATCCGAAGAGAGAAATTCAGTTCCATAATTTACAGTCGTTTCTTTTTTTTATTTTTTGCCCTTTTGATATCACAAGGTTATGTCTACAAAATGGCTCGATATCAGTCTCTGCCAAAAAGACTGAGAAAAAAAGAAAAAAGAGAGAGGAAATATGGTTGTAATTTTTTTCCCTCCCCAAAGATTAATTTTAGATTTTCTGCTTTCGGGTCAGTTATTTAAAGGTGATAAGTTGCCACTTGGTCACAACTAAAATATGTCGAAATATTAATAAAGCCGTTACCTCTTTTAGACAAATGGAGGACTGACTTTTTTTTGGTTTCTTTTATTTTATTTTACCGATTTTAAGATGTCAATGCCATTTTTATTTGTACATAAACGCCAAAAAAATAAACAAAATGCGTTATTTAGTTTAATTTCCAAACGAAATAATTATAATTCGTTTTTTTATTTTTATAGATTTTTAATAATGTAGACACATTATAAAAATATGGATGATAACTAGGTAATAACAATACAATTATACATCATAATTTTACTTATTATTATTATTATTATTATTATTATTATTAATAATATTATTATTATTATTAATATTAATAATATTAATAATATTAATATTATTAATAATGTTATTATAATT
>NW_023339873.1:9463523-9465484 GCF_004916995.1 Morone saxatilis
GTTTTAAGATTTAAAAAGGAAAAGGGGCTTTGCTCCATGCGGTAAATTGTACAGGAAATATGTGTGTGTAAAAGTGATTTCAATTACAAATAAATGTCACTGTAATTTTCAGCACTTTTTTTGTTTGTTTGTTTCTTTTTTTCAAGGACCAAACAAAAGCCAACAGTTAAATAAATACATAAACAGGCCTATATAGCTGTTAGATAAACAAATCTGTGTTTGCAGAAATTTAAAGAGTTGGGCCTAATAGTAATTTAAGATCATTTAGATTATTTGCAAAGTAATAAATAAAATTAATAAATAAAGGATAAAAAAAAAGCCAACTGCTAGAAAAGCAAGAATAAACTGAATTTATAAACAAAAATCCCAGCAGGCCAGTCTGTTTTAGTGCAGTAAATACAAATAATAAAATATACACACACTATTATTTTTAGCATTATTATTATAGCATTTGCCACGTCTTATATTTGTTGATTCACACATGGGAACTAAGTAAGTGATAAGCAGTGTTCGTAATAAAAAATTTAAAGCAAAAAAACTGAAGAAAAAAATATTTAAGGCCTTGAGACTCGACATAGCAGATGTTTAAACTTCTGTGTGAAGGACAGAAAATATTTCAGCCGAAGTGATGTTGTCATTTCTGGTTTAAGGCTATGATCTGGATGGCCGCGGGCAAACACAGGCAAAGAGATAGAAAGGACAGAGGAGATAACCCCAACTGTGTATCTCCTGGACGGCGCTGCCACATTCGGCCGACAGGCGGCGCTGCAAAACGGCAGAAGCGAGCAGAGCACACACAGACAGGGCCAGCCATGATTCTTACTACAGGAGCAATTACACTGGGGACAAATCCTTGTTCTATTGTTTGAACGTCAGGCAAAGAGTGAAGGGTGAATCCATCTTAACTAAATTAACTTTGTTTTCCAAATTAAAACCTTTTTACGAAGGCAGAGATGTCTAAAATATTATTTCATCTACATTTTTATTCATTTCTAATATTCTATTTCTGTAAACAGCAAACCGAGATGTTTTCAAGGAAATTAAGTATAAAATAAATGTTATACAGAAAACTTAGTTTATTTATTTTTATTGTGCTATTTGTATCCTTTATGTTGAAGAACTGGAGGCCAATGTTGACCTTTTCTATTTACCACTGCTGACAGTTTATCTTTTGGACTAAAACTAAGATGGCTTGGTGGCAAATTTAATGTGTAATTTGCACCCTTCATTTGCATTTGACAGTAATTTATAATTTCAAGGAAATAAATAAATTGCCATGGCAAGATACATGTTAACCATAATTTGTTACTTTGTCATTTTAAGAGGGCATTCAATAACCAAATGGGCAGTCATGCTTAAAATAAGCTATTGCAAATAGAGTGCTGGAAAAAGTGGGAACTTGACTGTTGTATTTTTTCGTGTGTTTTTTTGACCATTTGCAAAAATAGAAATTAAAATTAGGACCTTGTTGACAGGCAATAATGTATCCAAAACATGTTTTCTGAATAATAACAATAAACCACTTAATCTTACTACTAATACTAATGGAAATGTAGATAAAGACTCTGTTTATAACACATATAATCACACAAAAATCTAACAAAAATCAAAAATGAAATATTTATTACAGCATTTGTGACTGAACACCTTTTAAACATTACGTCACAGTCCTCATACAAGTATTTAATGTATTTTTGACAAAGCTTAAGGGAGACGGCATCTTATCATCTAGTGAGGAACACGTGCTGAAAAAGGAAGGAATTCATGGACATACAATATCAATGCCACAGCAGATCTGAAACTAGCAAAAACATTCTTTTTCAATTGAGGTAAACACATAGAATATCTAACATGAAACAATTAATAGACTGAACTCTGTACGAAGTTTGTTACAATATTCTCTCAGCTTTTTTCCCCCCAAAAGCATTGAGTTCATAATTTAAGTTTTTTGTTTTTTTTTT
>NW_023339873.1:9465499-9471014 GCF_004916995.1 Morone saxatilis
AATGCTTCTCCAGTGCCACAGAATCAACGTTTGTGTCAGTATTGTCCTTATGGCAAGAGTGTTGATCCGCAGATAAAGAAGCGCCGTAGGATGTTGCTTTTCCACTATTAAGCTTCCTTCAATAGGCTCTTACCAATGAGAGTCCAGGGTACAAAAAAATAAAATAATATTAAAATAAAAATGTATAAAACCAACACAATCCAGTGCTTGGGCAATTCAAACAAAGAACTTTTTTTTCCTTTAAAACCTACAGGGCAACATTCATGTCATGAACCAATCAAAAAGAGGGGCATGACAAAATGTTCAAAACTGAATCTTCTGGAGAGAAATCCGGTGTCATTAGCAGCCTTGTTCCCATCATGCCCTGTTCTTATAGGGGGACAGGAACCTGTATTGCCTCCTGTGGTTTGAGCCCAATTTTTGAGATGTTCCATCTTCCTATATTGTTTTTTTTTTCTTTTATAGTGCTGTGCTGCGAGACAGTTTCTCCTCCAGGAAGGAGCACACACAGTGTGAGAGAGAAAAGGTTAACCTTTAATTCTAAAACTAGCTCAGGAAACATAAACCATGTGATCAACGAAAAATGCACAAGTTTTAACTTATTTATCTATACTTTTTATACTACAGTAGTTATAACTCTTGGAGTCTTTCTGTTGTTTCTTTTTTAAATCTTCCAGAGTGATTTTATTTTAGAAGCGTCACATGAAAGTGTACTGAACATGTTTATGACGGTGTGTGAGTGAGTGTGCGAAAAGTGTGTGTATTTGAGTGTGTGCGTCTGTCCATTCTTTGCACACGTGTATGTCAAAACATCCTCTGTTGATCTTTACCAAAAGCCCAAGACTTTACAAAGTGTTCTTGTCAGCTTGGTCCTCCGTTTGGATGAAAGTAACAAAATTGACAAGTCTTAAAAAAAAAAAAAAAAAGAATTATCACAGCTCATCTGGAATTCTGTTTCTTTAGTGTCAAATTCTGGTCAAAAGGGTTCGCTTTTTATTCTTAAAAATAGTCTCAAAATAGGATTTATTGTGGGCTGCTGCTTTCTTTTTTTTTAAACTGTTTTCTTGTAGTAGCTGCTGTTGTCGTGGTAGCAAAGTTCCCTTATACTATTGGGCATGGATGTCCAGGCCTTGTCCTCCAGTACTGGGGTCAATGGGAGTGAGCAAAGGGGGTCTCTGTGCAGACATGGTCATTCCTGGGTGCGACGAGGGTCCTCCATGCATCAGCATGGCGTGGTGGTGGGGGTGGTGGTGAGGATGGTGGGCGTGGGGGTGGTCGGGCAGGTACGCATGGAGAGGGGGTCCGTGTCGGAGCTGGGAAGGGTGAGAGGTCATCTGATGGGGGTTGGTGTAAGTATGCGGGGCCATGCTCATGCCCATAGGACCGCTCTGAGGTACGTACTCCCCTGGCATGCCTGGCAGACCTGAGAGAAAGAGAAGAAAGAGAGAAATGAATTTACGCTGTCAATAAAACTATTTTCTCAATGCACTTTGATATGCTCCCTCTACCATTAACAAGCCGTAATTCAATTTAAAAACAACAAAGAGCTTAGCAGATTTTTATCACATTGTACAGCGCTTTTAGCTTCAACAAGTAAAGACAGACATTATTGCACTGGGCTATTTTAGGCTATGGTGAGTGGTTTACAATGCCCAATAGCGTTGTGGTCAGGTCTCAGGTTGGAAAATGATCCTCAGTCATCCACAGACACTGTAGTCCTGGAGGATGTGAGGAAAAACCAACCAGCCGTATTGATGTGGAGAAGTGCTAATACTTTTACAAGTGGAACAGTCAATTCCCCAGCTGACTTTAGTGACAAACCGAACACGCGCTCTCTCTCATGGGGATTTGCCTCTGTGAACATATTTGATTTAGAATCCCTTAAAGAAAGTTATTAAATAATTTAGAACTCTGTTAGTTTTATCACCAAGACAGTGAGCATTAAAGGCTTGGTTCTACCCCTGATTGAAAGGATTTTTTACGCAAAACAAAGTAGTGTTCTTAGCTGCATGTAGAGTGGGTTTTGGAAGTATAGAAAGAGAGCAGCAAAGATAAAAGGAAGTAAAAAAGAGATAAAAGAAAGGAAGAGCAGGTGGGGCATGATGTCCCTTAAGGTAGACACTGCTTCATATGTGTAGAGACCTCAGCATGCTGGCATCTCTCATACTGTGACAGAACCCAGGACTGAGAGCTAGCTCAGCAGTGCCACTATTTGGCTTTTCACACGGCTGTTAGTTGTAACCAGAAAGAAAAAAGGTAAGATGTTTGGGGGGGGGTGCGCTCCTGGAGCCAGGGACTGGAGTATGGGAACATGGCTGGTCCAGAGGCCTGGACCATGGGGAGAGAGAAGTGAGAGCAGGGGGTCCCGCTGGAGCCAGGGGGCCTGGGTCTGGGATTGGGTCTGGGCCGACCTGCTTTGTAATGTGAACCCCTGGGGGATTAGAAGCTGTAATAGGAGGGGAGAGGTCGCTGCAAGGTCACTAGGCATGCTCACTCTCTGCATTCCTCCACCTTAGTACACTGCAATTAAGAAATTACACTGGAGGGCCCCGGTGAGGGGAAGAGGAGGAGGAGGACAGAAAGGAGAGAGGAAAAGAGGGACAGCAAAGGCCAAGATTAATGACCAGTCTCATTGGTTGAAAGCTGTGCCATTTTCTAATACTCCCCTTCCATGTCAGTTCATTTGAAATGCACATGTTTGTCAGAGCAGGTCTCTTAAAACCTCACTACTGGGGTCATAAAATAAATAAATCATTTGGGGTGTTGGGGTATGATGGGTGCCCTCACCTCCATATAACCTAGAGCAGCTCCTGTTAAAAGGCCCAGCAGATGTTTTTGACACTGTAAGCTGGTAATCTCCAGTCTTGTAAGCTGCAGTCATTCCGTTAAGTAGATCTGAGACCCCCCTCCTTTATTAACAAGAGTGGTAAAACCATCTGAAGACAATAACTGAGGACAGACAGACTGGGCCTCTCTCTCCATCTCTACATGCCTGCCTCCCTTGCTGGCTGTGCTGCACTCTCTG
Source organism: Morone saxatilis (assembly GCF_004916995.1). Classification (NCBI taxonomy): domain Eukaryota; kingdom Metazoa; phylum Chordata; class Actinopteri; family Moronidae; genus Morone; species Morone saxatilis. Next base: position 9,468,525 of record NW_023339873.1, read on the forward strand.
TTATGGCACAGCAGTCCTGCTCAATGGCTGGCCATAATTAAGTACCAAATATACCATATTGTGTGGCTGTGTAATCAAATCAAGAGAGGATAATATTCCTCTGTATTAAGCTATTAATGTAATTGGTCATGAAGCATAAAGTATGTTACGTAATTAAATAGTCTCAAAATTATAGAGCCCTATATTAAGAATTAGCCAACCTGAGCAAATGTTGTCTCTGTGTGGCTGTTTTAGGGAACATTGCTTCCTGATTTTTTTTTTCTGCTGCCATTAGCAAAGACAGGAGGGGATGAGAGAGTACGAGCGAGAGACAGAGAGAAACAGAGGAAGATAGAGAGAGAGAGGAAGCAAGGACTAGAGGGGTGAAATGATCTCTGTCGGCAGAATTGCCGCTGTGACCCTTTGGAAAATCCAGTCTCCATTTACATATAAAGGGTTCTTTTAATCAAGGTAAGTGTTATTATATTGTGCCTCATTGGGCAAGGGAGTTTATGTGTTAAAATAAAATCTCTTCTGCCCTGCCGCCTTTGGGATGTGATATGTCTTGATTTTTCAAATGTCAGCACTGTGGCACTAGCGGGAGGTGGAACGACCAGCTTAATCAGACTGCCGCCATTAGGCTGTATAGAGTTTGTGTGTGTGTGTGTGTGTGTCTGTGTGTGTGTGTGAGAGAGGAAGAGAGAGGGAATAACCACAGAATAAAGAGCTGAAGTGAAATTTGAGGGGTAAAATCAATTCATTTTAATTTTGAGTTCAATTTTGGTCAAATTGACACACATTGTATACGTTCGTTTACACAGGGAACTGAGAGTTGAAGAGTCCGAAGCTAAGGAAGCTAATGTAACTTACTAGCTGTGTCGCACCATTCACATTTACTTAACCCTCCTATAGTATGAGTATAGGCTGCTTCACAAAAGAATGGTTTACAGAGGGTTATGAGACAGGGGTTGATTGTACAAATTTGTTTCTTGAATAAACTGTGAACTTATTGCAACCAAGCTAGCTGTCTTGCTAACTGAGGCGTAGCTTACAGAGAGTTGCGAAGCAGGAGGACCTATTGTGGGCGACCCCGGGGAAAGAAGTAAAAGTCTTATTCCTTTACTTTATAGACAATGTTAGGTTACTCATATTTGGAGCATTTTGAATATTATACTCCATTTCTGCCAATAGAGCCTCCTAAATGTTACACACTGTCCGTGTAAAGCAAATCCAGTGATTTCTCTATAAACACATTTTGTCATAAAATAGCTGTTAAAAACATTATAAAAGACTGGAAACTATGTGGTACTGAGTTGTTGAGTTTGAACGTTTTTTGGGTTCAGGGTCTTTTGGGCGGGGCGAAAAGTATCGCTCGATGACGCACTGGAGCCACCCACGCTGTAGTAGTATCATCGGTGGTTCTCTGCAGAGCAGCTCGGTCACTTTATTTCATTTTCCGAAGGAGGATGCTCTGAGGAAGAGTTGGACCAATTTTGTGAACAGCTACGTTGATGGAGAGGTGAGGATCAACACCAACACCCCTGCTGTGATCATTTTACACCTGGTAGTTTCACCAATTTACATCGGAGACAACTGGGGTTCAGGGATGATCCGTTGTTACTGGTGAACCGAGCCGTTCGTCTCCCTCCCCGGACTTCATCCTCCCGCCCCACCGAGACCACGCCCGCCAAGTGTAAGTAACTCTAAATTATTATATATAATAATGTAATGACACACTAACACACTGTTAGTTAGTTATTAATAAATTGTCACAAGTTATTAATACATTATTAATAAATAACTAAAATATTATTTTATAATAAGTCAACAGAAAAACAGAATACGTCATCTACTGTTATAAAAGTCGATTAGAGTCCTTAAAACTTTCTTACAAAATGTCATCAAGCAGGTGTGGGTGTTAATAAACAGACAAAGTGTTATCCTGCAAGAGGCTGAACAATCAAACCAAAAGTGCTATTCATGGCTTACAATAAATAAATAATAAAGCCATTTGTTATAAACCTTAGTTCTTTATAAAAGGTGCCTTATGAGAAAGTGCTACAGTACCTTTCTGTGTTCCATACACTTGTTTTTCTAACAGTGGTCGCATACTTGCAAATAAAGCTAATTTGAATTTAAGCCCTCACAGTAAACTGGTGAAGTGAAACTCGTTACACAGGCTGTACAAGACTGCAAAGTACTGACAGAACAATTAATCACACACACACACACACACACACACACACACATCAGCGCACACAGGAGAAAACATTGGAAGGTGCCTACTGTGTGTCTGCGGTCCACTCAGAATAAAAAGAACTCCAACTCAAGGCTTCTTCAGTCTGTCCTCTTCCCTTCAACACACAGTATCTGTCCGCTTCACAGCCACTGGAAACTAGTAATGTGTGAGTGTGCTGCACCGTCATTCATACACCATGTAAGTGTCATCATACCAGCTCTGACTCAAGAGGAATAAGCACCCCCCCCCCCCCCCCCCCCCCCCCCCCCCCC
>NW_023339873.1:9471114-9472716 GCF_004916995.1 Morone saxatilis
CCCCCCCAGCGTTCATTCCTCCCTTTACACAGCTCAAACCAAACCCCGAGTGAAGGATCGGCCATGTCACCCACGGCCCGTATATCTCGCTCAGGGACCGTAATGTACTGCGGTGTTCCCGTCTTTGCATATAAGATAATTTGGGCATCAATCCTTCCCCAGACAGATTTATGTCACTCGGAGGACAGTTTCACTTCTCCTTCTTTATCGCTTCACTGGAGCCTGCTTAATTTCTCCCCGTCAGCCCCTTCCCCTGGAGATGTTATTTTTTCCCTAAATGTCCAACATTTGCATTGGCTGTCCGGGACGGGGAGAGCGATGGTGCTGTTGTGATAAATAAATTTGAGCATGCCATGCCAGGTTGTTTCTTCCCCTCCTTCTTCTGTTGTTGTTCCTGTTGTCTGGCGCCACAAGTCGGGTCCTCTCTGTCCCAGGACAGTTCCCCCCTTTTCCCAAGTCTTCAATTCATTCTTGGCTACTGTGTTCCCTCTACCTCTTAAAGCATGTTGCTGAAACACCCATGCATGAGAGCTCATAGTTGTTGACTCTAGGGGGTAGGGGTCGGAGCTTGCTGCAAACTAATGGCCAGGGTAAGATGGGGTAGTGTTTCGTGAAGTGAAAGGGTGAAAAAAAAAAAAACCACAGCCCCAAATTGTAAAAAGAAAACAAGGAAAAGAGCCCAGTACTTACTTCCCCCTTTTTCTTTGCGTTTTGCTTTACAAGATGGAGGTTACATGTAGTGCCATTGCCCATCCATGCCCATATTCATCCCCATTCCACTCATAGGCCCTAGAAAGAGGAGATAAATGCCAGAAAAGGGTCAGCAGAAGTTTGAATCACAGAGAGGTCAAAGGAGACCGACTGATTGAGAGGATGAGGTTGGTTAGCTTTAGATGGAAAATGATGAGGGAGGGGAAGGATGTAAAGAGGTGGCATAAGTGTTTTTGCATTGCATCCCACAGATCCCTTTGTTATGATAATTTGTGAGGCATTTCCCCAGATGTGTTAGATTAGAGGCAAAAACAAGCAAGACAGGCAACAAACAGTCTGGGGAATGGTGAGGGGACTTTTAAAGAGAAGTGTTATTGTGGTTGTGTAGCACTTGTTAGTATTAGGTTCACATAGCTGACTTGGGGACCTGCTCCGTGCTGAGGTCGCTAAATCTCATGCTACAGACAAGAGGATCAGTAATGATCAGCTCTGCGATAACTGAGGGTGAAACTAGTGTCTGGTAAAGCAAGCATGATGGAGGGAAGAGGGATGAAGAAAAGAGGGGTGGACGGACTTACCAGCTGGTCGGATCCCCATGTGTTGCTGACCGTCCAGCACGAAGCTGCCCATTGGTTGGCCCTCTGGACTGTATGCTGCTCCTTGGCTCACTGAAGGATCAAGAAGAAAACCTGATTGTAGTCAAAACGTGGACATGAAAAAGGGAGGGGGGAAGAAGAAGAGAAAACACACCAGACAATCAGCAATTGTCCCAGCTTCAGCCCAAACATACTGTAAGACATTGTGCTCATGTTTGTGGACCGCATTGACTGACACGTGGCATGCAAACACGCATACAGTAGGTCCCCATGCATGCAAGCACGCACACACACA
>NW_023339873.1:9472743-9495646 GCF_004916995.1 Morone saxatilis
ACACACACACACACAGCCAGTGTCATTCAAAACCACACTTACAGGAGATACTTTGTTCTCTAACCGAGAAAAGAAAGCATGCAGTTTGACAGGATAAGAAGAATGTCTGCCATGGCAGGGAATTCATCCAGTCAGTATTCAAATTAGTAGTCATGTACTCTTAAACATAACATACAATTCTAAACATGTAGATAATCCCAAATCTGCCAAACCATTCAATATTTTGAATGATTTACCTGATTATCTGCCATGTACAGAAGATGCAGAAGCAATCAATTTGCTCAGTTGTATCATGTTTTGCCTACTATTAGCGCTAATGAACTAATACTCTTTGGAAACAGTGTATTCTAGGACTATAACAGTATTATCTTGGATAATCTGTAATTCGTAAAGATTAGGGGGAGCTGTTAGTCATGCTGTTTTTGTAGAGATTGTCGATTGGCACACATTTGTCACATGCTGACAAATATTCCTCACAAGAGTGCAGTAATTGTAGAAAGAGGCACCCACATTTGTAAGTACATCTCATTTTATTCATGGCTCATGTTCTTTTGAGCAACCCTCCACCCTGGTGTGTAGGGACCTTTTCAAGACGGGGAGCTTGCTAATCAACAAAAACAGCTTTTCCCTCCCTGAGACAAATTACTTGGCTTCTTTTTGGTAATGCCATAGTCAATGAAGCTTAGGGTGACTAAATCATTCCACAGGATCACACAGTGGCGTGTTTACTACTCAATTTGTGCTTTTTGTAATCTGACCACAATAGATATGGAAAATAAATGTGTTATCAATTAACAATATAAAGCTTTTCATAATCTGTTTTAAGAGAATAGAAATCCCTCCCTGGACTGGCACTAAAGCAAAACATCAGATCTGATTTAATCAAGCCATCGTGTAAAACTCATTCTCCCTCCTAAGGGCAGTTTTCGTGACTAAAAATACATTAATTGATACTGTTAAACTGAAAAGTAGCTCTGTAGCAGTCTTGATATTTGAAATCTGCTGAATGACTACTTCAGATCAAAATTCAGAATGGCAATTCTTGAGGGAACAAAGTAAAAACGCAGCAGAAAAAGTGAGGGGAACCCCTCCTAACCCTGGACGGGAAAAAAATTAAAAACAAAACAGCCTAAAAAAAAAGAGATAACTCATAAAATGCTGCTAGCGTTTCTGGCACTCCTCTTGTGTCCAATTAGTAATTCACAGAGAGAGTGCTAATATACCTCTCTCTCCACTTAGACTGGGAAATCTCCAATTAGAGTCAATCAGCAAACGGCCCGCACCACTGCTGAACGCATCTCATAGAGAAAATGGGAAAGGAGATGAATGGAGGGAGAGGAAGAGGAGGGAGTAGAAGGGATTTTTTTTATGGGGAAGTAGATGTAGGGTGCCCCTTTAAAAAAAATCTGGGCTCCAGGCATGATATGCATGCCAGTAAAGGATTTGGGAAGAGTGTCTTAATGTAGGGAGAGGGAAGAGAGCAAAGCAGTACTCTGCTGTACGTCATCTGGGTTCTTTTTTTTTACCTGCTCGATTTGACTGGTCAATCATGGGCTGTACTATTCTTCTCCTGGCGTTAATGAACCTGGCAGAGAGAGAGAGAGAGAGAAAGAGAAAAACAGAGAAGAGAAAAACAAACGTTAAATCACCCTGCATTCACACACAGAGAAATTCATCACAAGCCACCACAAAGACAAAACAGTTTTGCATGACTTAATGGCAACATTAGCCACCGAGTCCTTGAGAGAGGCGCTCACAACAAAACAGCAACAAACAAAAGGGCAATTGTGTGCTGACTTGGGAACCCAGTGAGGGATACTTTTAATGTTCCTTATGATCTATTCCCCCCTCTTTTAATAAAGCTTTTGATTACGTTTGGTTGCTATGGGCACCAGGGAGACATTCCTCAAGTATTAAGTGCAGCTTGGGCACAGAAGAACCCTCATCGTGGCACATCCCTCTCTCTCTCTCTCTGTCTTTTTTAGTCGCTCCTGCAGCCAGTCGCACACAGCAACTGTATATGTATTGTACAGTATCCCGTCTACAGTTCCTCCAAAACAACTTTGTTTCTGGAGCGCTATCACCTAGTGGAATTTCAAAGTAAGCTTTAAGTTAGCAAAGTGCAGGACACAAATGGTTCCTTTCATTACTCCCCACCATTCCACCCCCACCTCCACCATTCCCCTCTGTGGGACCCCCACTCTGGCTGCATTGTAGGGGGTTCTGCTCCCCTTCCAGCTGTCTAGAAATGAGGACCAGGCATGGGCCACTCCGTGCTTTCACAAGGTATTGTTATGTCAGCGAGCCCATCAATTAGGCTGTCTGAAGTTTTATCACCACCACAGCAGCGAATAAGTGCAGCTCCACAAAGCCTCCCCAGCCGGCCTTGCTCCTGTGGCTTTTCTAGTGTAGAGCCGGAGGTCATCTGGAGGTGACTGCCAGCCAGGGGCAACCTTTTTAACTTGGAATGGGATGCCTTGGGCCGCGTCAAACGTAAACTGGCCACTCAGGCCGAGCAAGCTCTTCAACCTTTCTTTATTTCTTCTTCCTTTACCCAGTTTTCTCTCTCTGTCTTTCACGTACTAAAAAAGTAGCATGGACTTAGCACTACAGGTACCACCATGTGGTTGATATTAAAGAGGGGTTTCAAATCACATTGGAGCTGTCCAGCATGGAGTCCTTTTCTGGTTCCAAAAAAGCAGAGGAGAGGAAAAAAAAGGCCCCACCGCCCTCTTCTAGTGTACGGGGCATAGCACCATCACTACGGCTAAAGAACTGGTCATTAGAAGGAAGGGAGAGCTGGAACCAATTTGGGCTCCTAATCCCCCATGAAGCCCTGATACCTGCCCTTACCTTCTCCAATGAATTTAAACGCCTGTAATCTGCCCGGCTCAAAGTGACATGGTTAAACGTACAAAATGCACGGTTGGGAAAAGAAAGACGCGGTGCTCATTTGCCAGGGGGCATCCAGAGTGCAGGTACGCAGGGGTGCTGCGGGCCCCTGAGAGAAAAAGATGAAACACATCCATATGAGAATGAGAGAGAACGAAAGAAGAGGACGGGAGGTGGAGTGGGCGAATGAGAGAGCTGGTTTGGAAATTATATGATTGTAATGCATGATTTGTGATTTAAGAGAGGAACAAGGCTTACGTTTTATTAACTGTGAAAGTATTTTTTGATAGAACAAAGGGGACAAAGCATTCTTAGATAGCTATGCTGTCAGAAATGCCTGCAGTGCTTTAGAGACGAAGACGCTTCCAGCATCAAAACCAGCTGAGCGAGTAAACAGTAAGAAATTCCTGGTATCACACTCCCTCTTTAAGCTCAAAGTGCAAGGCCTGCCAAAATATATGTCCGGCTTTCACCCTTTCTAGACGCACCAAGGGGCTCAAAATCACAACCATGTGCATTCTTACCTATTCTGGGACATAACCATAAACACATAATATTAGGAATGTTCTTCCAGGTGCTAAATTTGCCCATACTGTCTCCAGTGACTGCAGAGGAAATACTCTATGAGTATGCTGTATGATCAAAGTGCTGTCTTTTTTCCCCCTAAATGTTCCCTTTAAAAACAGTGTTCTTCCTCTTTTGTTTTTCCCCTTCTCACAGGAAATGTATGACATATACATAAGTATACAGAAAAATGTTTAGCTATCAGGGTGTTTGTCCTCATTGAAATGGTAACTTTTGAGTATGAAAACAGCTCACTGACGTGTACAAAAAAACATATGGATATTTTAATATTTTCCGCACAAGCTGCTTCTGAGATGGACCTGCTTCTTGTCAACATTCCCTATTCCCAACCTCTCTCTCTCTTATGGCCAGCACCCACACAGGCTCTGTTTGTCTGTACGCTAAACCAAGTTGCCACAGTCAACGGGAGGGCCCGATGTGGCGCAGCCTGGAAGGGGGGGGTGACCAAGGGCCCCTCTCGTGGCCTTAGAGCACCTTTTATCAGTCTGAGTAAAGCCAATTGAGATTATCAGACCCAGGCCTGATAACACTGTTTTCCCTCGACCCGTGAGCTGCTAATGGTGTGTGCTTAGAACAACACAACTAGGAATCTTCCAGAGATGAAGGCCAGTCAACTGGGATGGACAGAATAGATGGATGGATCTGAGGACCCAAGGCCCTGAGAGAGACACAGAGGTTGACCACAGGGACTCTGAATTCCCAACCACTCGCTAAAACATACGTGCGTGCTGTAAATCCACACATCGACACCATGGACATGACCACAACCACCGCCAGTGTGTCTGTAGGCTAACCAGAACACAGGAGGCTCACAGGGGACACTAGCTAAAAACCTCCAACCGAAAGCCCATGTTTTATTATCTACATCTGGTGGTCTAGCTTATTATGGCCTGCCTCTGCTCAATGTTAGAGCACAGAAACACCAACGCACACACATGCACACACGGAGTACCTCTCAGCATGGGAACTCCATGCTGTCTTCAAACAAATAATTAAAAGCAAGGTTAGAGGGTCATGTGGAGGTCATTTCTTGGGATACAGCTCAGAATGTGTACATTACCCCAGGAGAAAGCGGGCCGGTGGGGGCAGCGGCCCACTGCTGTTTAATGTGGCCAACTGTTTTCTTCTAGCCAATAAGGCCTTAAACACATTTTCAAGTTGCATATCAAAAACTGCTCTTGCAGTGCTAAGAATGCTTTGGAGCGTGCATGTGAATATCTATGCACATGTCAGTCAATATGTATGTGCATGTGCATGTCAGCGCATTCTTCACACACTGCTGCCAATTGGCCTAAAGTAGCACTTCCCACTGACATACCCTGAAACTGCTTGCGCGACGTGTGTACAAACACGTATGTATGTGCAGATACAATATGCATCTCCACTGGAAGAACCCTGCTCCATGATGATATAAAGTGCCAAGTTTATTAGTGCTCTGAGTGTTGTGGCTGCACAGGTCGCAAAGGAAAATAACAGGCAGATATGAATGATGGAGCCAGGGCAGCAGGAGTCCACTTGACACAGGGTCTCCGCTAGGCTGGATCAACACGGCATCCCTGGTTACTAATATCTGCTCACACACACGAGGGGGGGTGGACTTCAGAGAGTGTCTGCTTAGGTGTTAAATACCCTGGCTAGCGTACAATGTTATGCTATACCCAGAGTGTGTGTGAGTGTAGGGGATTGATGGTAAGGAGTGGTCAGAGAAAGAAGAAGAGGCTTGGGTCTAACAGGGAACTTACATAATCCTAAAACATACCATGTGGCTTTTATTCAACTTCAACTTTATGAGACTTTAATGCAACAAAAACAATTGCGTCATCATCAAAAAGGAAAGGACCTTATAAGTTGACGGATACTATAGAAAGTTACTGGAAGTTTGAAGATAAACACATCAGCTTCAAAACACCAACACAGCAAACCAGTCTGTCTGACTCAGTGCTTGTATTTCTTCTTTTTTTTTTTTTTTCTTGCTTCCTCATCTCAATCTGTCAGAAAGGCCTTGTTTCTGGTTAACTGACTTGCAGCCACACCTGGTAACTCGCTCCTGTTGTCAGCATTCCTTCCCTGAGAAATCGTCATGCCAAACCACCCTACCCTGGAGCACAGCCAAGAGAGAGAGAGACCGAGAGGGAGGGAGACGAAAGAGAGAAAGAAAGAGAGAGAGAGAGAGAGAGAGCCTCGCTGCTTGGCTGGCCAATTGCTGTGGAGATCGGAGGGAACCCAGCCAATCAGGAGTAGGGTCACTCGTTTGACGAGTTTGTGATGAAAGAAAGAAACCGAGCCAGAGCAAGAGAGAGACAGGAGAGAGAAAGAGAGAAATACTAAACATGTCTTCTCCAAGAAATGAGCACCAGACTGCTCGAAATGTAGCCCTGTAGAGCTTGCAAAGAGAGGAGGCAGCTTTGAAATTGTGACACAGAAATCGTTGACAGTTTATTGCCTTCATGGCTGACCTGCATATGCCCATTTTTTGAGAGCTCATATGCCAGGGACAGGAGGGGGGGCAAGTTTGCATTTGTCAGACAAATCCCTGGGCCCTTGTCTGTCTTTGCAGGAAGATTACATGCAACACAATCTGAATAAGAACGTGCTGAACTCAACCCCTGATCACTGCTTGCAAACATGACTGTCCTCTGGTTCCTATTAGAGCTCATTGCTTCCATACTTCTGCTTCAGACAGAAACAAAGATTCCAAACCCCCAGCGATTGAGTCACAACTCACTGGAATCAAAGGAGGAAGGCTTTAGTTTGATGCTAGCCCCACCAAAAAAGAAAGACGGGCAGAAAAGAGTAAAACACTCAGTGTCCTTTGACCAGGAAGTGCATGCAAATTAACCCCAGAAGGAGGGTGTGTTTAGTATAAGCAAACACTAATTATGGTCCAGTCAGACAGTGGGGCAGTCTGGGGCTACTGAACCTCCAACACTGATCTACTGTAGTGTCAACAACACTGATTGAATCAGCTCACATGGTCCTAACAGGCCCCCTGCAACAGTTTATATATAGCTTGCCACCAGACTGAACCTACAGTATCTGTGGATTTATCATAAACTATTACAAAGAAGCTTTTCACAGGCTCCACTCCTCCAGAATGGAGATAAAGAACAGGAACGAGGAAGCTTCCTTAAGCTCATCCTATCAGAGACAGAGTTTCCCTTTTTCTATCCGTTCTTCCCTTCTATAAGTTAAAACAGGAGTCAGCAGACATAAGCCGGGCGAACATTACCTCACCCCCGTGTTTGATTTAGTGCAGATGTGAAGCGGAGCGAGGCAAGATCGTTTTTTAGGAACGTCAGAGAGGGCCCACGTTTAGGGCAGCCACTGTGTTTACATAGTTTTACCTCTGTTTCTCTCTCCCTCTCTCCCTCTTTCTCTCATCCACTGTGCCTCCTCCATACCCCCCTCCACACTCCTTTGTCTGCCTCTCAAAGGGGGACTGTTTCACCTCTCCTCCATGGACTTTCACTGACCTGTTTTTCTTTCCCTTTTTATTACTCCACTCATTGCCCTTTTGTGGCATCCCCCCCTCAGCCCTATATGAGTAACATTTGCACTGCTCTGTCAGTCTAGCTGCAGAAGTCATTCCTCTCTGAAACCCGGGGAGTACGAGTCATTAAGACTCGAGTGGAAAATCAGACAAAGAATTATATATTTGTGTTGCAAACTGACACGATTTAACGAGCAGCTAATTAAAATAAATCAATACCACTGCGGCATGTTCGCTCTCTGTCTGTCTCTCTTTTCTTGCTCTGATTTTCTTTCAGCACCAAAGAGGTAGAATACTGCAGTGTGCAGTGCAATGCTATTCTAGTGATGGTTTTACCCTTAAAACCAGGCTTCAACTACCACCTATGCATTGTGATGAATAAGTGAGAACTCACTGGCACGTCACAAAAGAGTAAATATCTTACAGTCCGACAATTTGAATGATAAAAATATATAGTAATAATCCCTGAAGTAACTCAACAGCAAGATAAACAACAAAGGAAACAAACATAGACATCTCTCCCTCTATTTACCCTCCCATCTAACACCTTCTCCCCTCTTCCCCCTGTCCAGTGAGGGCATGTCACCCCTGGGCCTTGCAGTCCAGCAGCCTGACCCCAGCATGGCGGGCTGTGCAGCCCCAGCTGCTGACTGTCCGTCAAACACCTCCAGAGCAGCGTTGGGCCAGGAAGACCACGCTTGTTGCCCCTTTGATCCGGCAAGCAGCAGCTGCTGCTCCACACAGCAGCACTTTGTTCCTCTGTCTCCTCACCACACTCTGTCCTACGGCACAAAAACACTGAATCCAGTGCAGAAGTGGAGGGAGAGAAAGGAGAAGAGGAAAAATGTGGGGGATATTTGGAGGGGGGGGTTAAAAAAAAAACTTGCCCGTTTTTTCCTCACTAAAACATCAACAAGCTCTGACAACGGCAGCGGGGGTTTTTCTTGGCCCCGACACAGCTCTTAGGCATGTCCTCTTTGACGCTTCACCCTCCCTTCTCTTTTAAGAGATATGATAGTTATTGTTCAAATCAGCCAGGGTGAATGGAATGGACCGAGGCCAAGCCTGCCCCAGGCGTCAACACACCTGTATGAAAGAGACCTTATTGTAGCAACCCAGCATGGCTAACCTGCCCTAGCTCTACCAGTTTTCTGGTGTTAAGAGGGAGGGTGGAATCATCTCTTCTTTCTCTTTCTCTCTGTTTCTCCCACAGTCCCCTAATATTTCCCGTCATTAACCTCCCTTTCCTCGGAGGCTGGCACCTCTGCCCTGGAATGTTTTTACTAACACTGTTATTTTGGAATATCACCGACAGACAGGGGGATTAGGGAAAGAGTTGATCCACATCTCCCTTGTTAGCGAGGTCCCCTTGTCTCTTACTCTTGCCCTCCCTCCCATAAGACAACACCTTATTATCGTGCATAGGTGCGCCAAAGGTATCGTCTGCCTGCCCAGAAGCTGAGGGACCAACAGCTGTGTTTTCCGTTGTTTGAAGAGAATCTGAAAACATCCAGCATATGTCAATATTAGCCCCCCGTCAAAGGTTCCAGCACATAGCGCATGACAGGGGTCGTCAGCGCTGGAAGGTAACACTCATTCCTCATAAACAGGCTTCTCACCTTTTGGGTGGGTAAGGACTTCCTGCTTTCATGCTGGGCCAGCAAGAAATAGAACAGAGACATGCTGGCAGGCTGGGGCACACAAACACACACACTCACACATGGAGGAGAGAGGGGGAGAAAAAATGAATCCAGCACTATCATTACCCAGGCCTACCCATCAGCCCTCCTGAGATGAGTGGGTGTGCTTACAAGATTTTCTCAGTTGTGAAGACTGCCACCCCTATTACCCAGAATTCTCTTTTTCCCACAATGCCAGGCCTGTTGGGCTCTTTTGTATGTCTCTGTGGGGAGGGCAGGTATAATCTCCATTTCCATCCACTCACTGCTACCATACAAATGTGTGACTTTTTTAGCCTTTCTGACTCCCTCTGCACTGTCTTTCCATTTCTATTTCTTTCACCCTCTCTTTGTCTCTCGCTCCATCGTCTTCTGCTCCCTTTCATTCGCAACCCTTTTTTCCCTCTCTGCCTGGTAATCGAGTGAGAGATTCCACGACTCTGTGACTCCCCCTTATTGTCAGATATCAAACAGGGCGGCTTTGTGGATTACCAGGGGAAGCTGATAATGACATGATAGAGGCGTGATATTTCAAACAAAATTGAGTGTCAATTGCCTGAATCGTCTAGGCAACACAAGTGTCTGTGTTGCAGCAGCCAGGAAGGAAATAAGGCCAATCTATTTCCTTTGCTTCATATCAAACATCTCTTCTTCTCCCTCCTTTACAAGACTATAATGGGTTCAGCTCAAAGAGGAGAAGAGGGGTCTTGCCAAGATGAGCTTCAACAGTTACGTCCTAATGCAACACACATAACATGGTACACTTGTGAGCATGCATGTGCTGTATATCTACACGCACACACTTGCGCTCCTGAATCTTAAATACATTATCAGAAGTCAGAAAGCAGAGCCAATGGGAGGTTGCACAGGGAAGGTGCCCCCATTTTACCACCCCACCCCCAAATATATATACACACGCACATGCTCTCTCTCCTCTTGCCTCCTCTTACTTTTTTCTCCTCACACTGCTGTACTATTAACCACGAATTTAGGGCAGTGAAAATGCACAGCAGTTTGAGCAATTAAAAAGTGACACCTAAACCTAGTGGATAGACTGTCAAGATTCTCTAATGCCTGGGTTTAGGTGCTGTTGCACTTCGAGTCTTTAAGAGCAAGACTACTGGGGAGTACATGACCCAGAGTGTGTGAGGGTGCGTGTTTAGAAAGGGATTCTCCCTCCCACTGGGATGTCATCATCTTCTCATCATTGTCTCTCTGGCTTGTGAGTGAGTGTTTCCACCATGCACGTTTCCATGATGTGTCTGTGTAAGTGTGTTTGTGTCTAGCACATATTAGTGACCACGAGAGTCATTGGTCAAATGTTGTCAGCTTGCCTCTGACTACCCTATTGAATAATTAATCTGAGTTTCAATTGCACATAATCGCTTTGACATACATAAGCGTGAACACAGGCACACAAACACACATGTGAAGGCACAGTCAGAAGCAGAGTTTAGGGCTAAAACGCCCAGCAGCAGGCTAGTGATATAAATAGCTGTTGTTTGTGGAGGGGACTGCTGGCAGAAGCAGCGCTGACACTGTGGAGCGGACCACAGGGACTCTGATGTGCCTGGTGGCCTGAAGCTAGCCCTCTGCCTCTCAGATCAGCTCTACCACTGACTGTGTACAGCTTTGACTGGCCTCCTTCATATGTGACAGCCCGAAACAAATAAAACAATCTCTGTGTCTCACAAAAGCCACATTCAATTCAGCCCACACTGCAGAATATGGTCCTTGAATGTAAGTCTACAAACTGCCATGAGTGATTCTTCCTATGAAGTGTCTAGTAATAACCCTAAAATACAGATGACCCCATTCTTAAAAATGTTATTATGTTGTAGGATAAAATATCCCTAACCAGTTTTACATTGATATCTGCTATTATTTCAGAAAAAGTGTAACTTCTTATCAAATGGCAGATATATCATTTTGGAGTCTTGCTATTTCTTCACCTCATACCTTTCAAAGAGCTGAAGAAAGTCTGCCAGTATAACAAGAAGATGATAAAGCAGATATGTCTTGGGGGGGCTACAGGCAGACACCCTGCACCCCCACTAGGGAAAAGACATTCCCACCGCCATCCCTCCTCGCGCACATGCTCACAGAGTTTCCCAATTGAAACATCATCGTCGGTAATGGGAGGAATAAATATTCATAAGGCTGGGAAGAGAGAAACCCTAGATTAGGGTAATATACTCCTCATTGTTCTCCCCCTTTCTTTCTCCAGCTCTTCCTCGGTATCTCTGCATCTTGTTATGCATGTAATAGTGTTGGCTAATGGTAGCTAATTCCTCTAGCTACCTCTGATAACTTCATCAAAGTACATGTGTGCATGGAGAGAACGCAGCAAGCTGCACCATTTATTTCTCACCTCTCCCAAATTGCAAATTACCGGGTTTGATATCTCCAAGATTTTGGGCCACTTTCCAATTAAGATTGGATTGTTTTTGGGGAGAGCCCTTGCAACTCCCTCCCCCCCTCTGGCCTCTCCCTCCTCTTTTCAGCTTGGCACAGACTCCACTGATATCTCATCCATAACAGGCCTGAACTGGGGCAGAGCATGGCTTAAACAAACAAAAGGCTATATTGATTTATAGGGTCTTCCATGATGGGCTTATTGGCCCGCACCTCAAAGCCACAGAGGGCACCAGGCCATGAATCACAGCTTCAGAAAATACACACAAACATGCACACACTCACAACAGGTAGGAATAATACATTGGAGCATTGTTAAGGATGTGATTACAACCCCTCTCCCCCTTTGATAGCCAAAAACACTCACTTTCATTGTGTCTTAAAGAGAGGGAGGAAGGTCAGTGGAGGTGATTTTTAATGTGACACCACACAAACAAAGCAAAGATAGAAGAGCATGTTTATTTACATGCTGTTACTGTATATCCAAACAGAGGGATAGAGTGAATGCAAAGTGTGAAAGAGGGAGGTAAAAAAGTAACAGAGAGAAAGAGTGAGAGAACGAGCATGCCTGGACAGAGAGAAAATACCTTGTAGAGGTTCACAGAGTTTAAAGAGCTCAGCCAAAGAAGGAGCTCCTGTCCTCTCTGGCTCCAACACACACACACACCCTCGAGGCCATTCTGTTACACCTGGTCACCTTTATCCCTTTTAACCCCCCACACCACCACCCCCTCCTTCCATACACATACACCATACACCTAAACACATACACAACATTCTGCTACCCCAAACACATCACCACCAAGATACACACAGCAGCACCCTGTGGCTAACACACAGCTCCTTCGGCTATCTCCCTCAGCAGATAAAACTAATTATTCCAAATCTACTCTGTCAGGTTGTCTGATCCTCTGGGGCCTCAGTTTAAATCTCTCTCTCTGTCTCTCTGTCTCTCTCTTTCTCTGTGTCTCTCTGTCTCTCTGTCTCTCGTCTCCTCGCTCTCTCTCTCTCTGCCTCTCTGTCATAAGCCACAAAAAGACCAAAAATCTCTGCCAACTGACCTCCAGAGTAAAAACATAAACAGAGTGACTAGCCATAAAGACACATATAGCACCATAGCAGCTGAAGCACATGGCTTTCTTTGTGAAAACAGGCCATTACAAACAACTACCAGACTCACCTGAAGTTAGATTTTTTTTTTTTCTTTAAATGCACAACTACGACACTAATCAAATCCAGTAGAAAAAGCAGTGATCTAGCCTGGTATTCTAAACAACGTTGAAAAATCACAAAAAGTGCATGACATCATCTAGCATACAATCCAAAGGACTTATGCACCTATTCAGACGCCTAGTCCCTCTGTTGGCACTTGCCGTTGGCACCCATGTTAGGCTTTAGAGCTAAATAACAGGCCAACATCCCAGGCTTTCCAGCTGCACGCCCTGAAAGCCCATGGAGAAACCATTCGTCCCAATGAGCTCTAAAGCCAAATGGAAGCTCATAAACAGAGACTTGACTGTATAGACTTTGCATTTTATCTTTCAGCAGTTTCCCCTTTTATGAGCCAGGGACCCTTATAACGGGGAGAGGAAGGGAGGGATGAGCACGATAGGAGGATGGCAGGGAGAGAGTAAGGATGACAGTGAGAATGTTAAGGAAGAAGACGATGGCAGAAAAGAGCAGAAGAATAAGAATGAGGTACAGGTTGCCAGGATGAGACAGAGAAGAACTGGGGTCACAAATCTTGCTGCTATTCTAGTACGTGACATCTTCGCTCGTTTGCGGCTGCTCATTAACAAACAATACTGCTGTGAAATTGGTTTAATGACAAAGTAATAAAATTGCTATTCTGCTCACAGATGGCCTCAGGCACAGGGAGATTCTGGCAGGCTTACTGTGGCTGCCCGTGTGCATTAAGCTGCTTGTTCATGAAAACAGCATCCTACACTTTCTTTCTCACTATCACCAACCTTTTTTTCTTTTTAAGTTCTTTCTCTTCCTGCAAATTAAATAAATTAACCTACTTTCCTCCCTTGTATTCTCCTTGAATTCTCCCTCTCCCACACTTTCACCCTCTTGCTCTCCCTCCATGTCTCTCTCTCGTGTATTGTCTATCTCGTTCTCTCTCTCTCGATCTCTCTCCAGTTCTCACCCCTAGTACAGAAATTACCATCTTAAAATAAAAAAAGGAGGCTCGCCCACGCAAACGCAGCTCGACTTCATTTCAAACGCAGAGCCCTTGTTATTAAACGACCCACCAATAAAACCAAGCCGTTGAGGAATAAAAGAGCCAAAAGGAGCAGAGAAGTACAAAGACCTCCCTCCTCCCATCTCTCTCCATCTCTCTCTAATGCTTTCTCTGTAATGCCTCTTTCAGCTCTTTGCCTCTCTATCTTGCCTCGTCTGGCTTCGTTCTCCTTGTATGCCGTCTTTGCTGGGAGAATTCCACAGCCTTGGAGAGTCTCAAGCTTGTAACGGGAAAACAAGTAAAAAAGCATTCATTTTTGTGCATGATCGCCCGACACTGCCAATCTTATTAAAGCACCACCTGTTTTTCATAACTCTAGACTCACACAGAGGTGGGCACTGGGCTGCTCCATGGCCACGGTGGGTGTCCATGCCATGCTATGACCCAATGTGCCCCTAGTGCCTGATAAATTGGGAGTGGGGCCTGTTAATCACACTGAGCGCTTCGACAGCGGCATGTGCTCAAGTACTCACACA
Source organism: Morone saxatilis (assembly GCF_004916995.1). Taxonomy (NCBI): domain Eukaryota; kingdom Metazoa; phylum Chordata; class Actinopteri; family Moronidae; genus Morone; species Morone saxatilis. The sequence goes on from NW_023339873.1 coordinate 9,486,529, forward strand.
CAGCACATATAATGTGAGTGCACACATAAACACGGTGGCGCACATTAGCATCAGCTATTCAAGACTCCCATGGCTTATCCTGTGAGTACAGCATGTGTCTAGATTGCACCGCGAACAGATATTTGGATCTGTAACAACTGCTGAACAAAATGAAAAACAAAATGAAACCTACTACAACAGGGAGTCTGTTCTATTTTACTCTGCCAATAATGAAAATATGTTTTTCCAAATGTGATTCTCCCTCCAAAACAGATAAAATGGGATTATTATTACAGCATCAAGAAAGCAGCCAGATCAAATGAACTTAGTGGGTAGGGGGTGTTGGTAGGGGGGCTGGCACTTGGGATCTGACAACAGAGTCAATTCTGCTAATTAACTGCCAATTAGCGGTCCCTAAATGAGAGGGATCATGATGCCTGTGTTGGCAGCGTCCTGATAGTCTCTCTCTCTCAGTCAGACTCACATATACACTCATGCTCGCACACAAAGACACACCAGAGAGACACACACACACACACACATTACACACCACGACACCACACACACACAGCCACAACCTCTCCACACTCCAGCTGTATATTTAGAAAGCCAGGGGCATAAGATGGCCACTGCCGGGAGTCCCTGGTTGCAGCCAAAAAAAGGCCTGACATTTCCATCTGGGTCAAAGTTAGACGGATAACCAGCAACTTCAGTCAACTAGCCCACCAATGTGGCAAAAATGAAAAGACAGAAAAGTAAGGAATAAGCAAGGATATAGAGAAGAGTAAGGAGAGGGAAAAAGGACCTCAAAAGCTTCTGTGTGAGATTCATAGGACTTAAATACTTATAAAGAATGTGGAAAAAACTGAGGCGGCTGGGCCAGTTTCATAGCTTTATTTTACATTTGGAAAATATTAGTTATTATTTTGCATTTCATAATAGGCTTGCCCGCCAAACCAGAGGATCATAAAAAATCATAAAAAAATCATAAAAGCCAGTGTTCCTAAGTGTCTCATTGGACTGAGAAAGGGGGTGGAAAATGCTTTGCTAAGTGGAGGAACAAATTTGGCTTTGGTGTTTCTCTTTCTTGTTCTCAGATACTACAAATAAATGGGCTTGACCGTTTGCATGTGAACCTGCAGTACAGCTTCTATGAGTTAGGTGAGTCAAACTTTGAGAAGTCTGGAGGGATCCATAGAAGAGAGAGAGGGAGGAAAAACGAGGATCTGAAAGGGAATGGGAAACACGCTGTGAAGAGAGTTTCAGAGCAGTCAGTTTAGAGCTAGCTAAACTCAGTTTATCTGCATGCTGTGCTACAGCAAGATGCAATCTGGGATTCTGCATAGATGGGAAGACATAAGAGTGTAATGACTTTTTGAAAAGCTAGTCTTTTTTGACTGTAGCATCCTTTTGACCTCCCGTTTTAGCTCTCATTTTATTGTCCATACAGTTTTCCATACCATTGGTTGCATATACTGCAGTTTCGTTGTTCTAGTCTTATAAAGTATTCTAGGGTTGCTCAGTCTTAAAACAATTACATTAAATATCTAAATCTTAATGTAAACATATAGTAAATGTACAGTGAGTGATATGATGACTGTTGCAAAAGGTGGAGTTTGTTCTCCTGTGAGAACAGATTCTAAAGAAAGGGGAAAAGCACAAAAAACAATCAGTGCACCATGCCCTGCCCTGAATGGCTGGAGAGATTGAGCCTATTTCATCTCCTCAGTGGGCACAGGCTGCTTGGCGCCGTCGTCTGGCGGATATCCCTCTCTTATCATGTGACCTGTACTCCGACAGGGGGCAAAGGTTGGCTGCGATCCGCCCCTGTGTCTTAATAACTCACTCATTGTATTCCTTTCTGCCACTAATTAGAGCCTCTCCCCTGTGTGTGTGTCTATGTGTGTATGTGTCTATGCATGTATTCCCCCCTGGGCTGTAGAGAGGAGGCAGAGATGTAAAAATAGAGTGTGGCTTAGTGCCCTCTTTATTGTTATTAGTGCTCCAGTGGCACAGCAGTCAGTCATCATAGATGCCAAGAACTGACATATATTTGCTCTCTGACTTGCTCTGCCTCTCTCCTCTCTCTCTCTTCCATGGAAATGACCAACTGGCTGCCTGTGAGATGAGGGAATAATGAGGGGACGATTTCCTTCCTTTTTTTAGATGCCGTTTCTCTCAGTCATCTGTCATCGGTGTCATCTCTCAGGCCCATGTAATAATCCTGCATGTTATGTGTGTTGTGTGTGTGTGCATTGCCGTAGTGGTAAATAACGGCAGGATAGTTGGTGTGTGTGTGTGTTTATGGCAATGAGTGAGAGCACATCGTGCTGGGTCTGACGCTGAGACATGAAAGGATTCGGTCAGGCCCCATTTAGCCCAGACTGATAGCAGGACACCAGGAGCTGCTGAGGCAAGCAAATATACCGCTAGATACTGTAAACTGTAAACGCTTCTCCAGCGAATAGACACCTGAGTCTGCCGTTTCACCTACTTCATTATCCCAGAATGCCATGTGTGACATGGCCCTCACCTTTTCCCACAATCTTAAACAAATGTAATTACATGTCAGACCACTCCCCGATTCTGTTAGCATGACGCCAGTTGTCTCAAATGTAAGCAGAGCAAACACACTGCCTAATGGTCAACTAATGGTGTCCTGACACACTGTACACACATACCATCTCTGAGAGAGCACAGTTGACCATTAGTAATAATGTGCATAACCTGTGCATACACACACACTTATGCACACAGAGGATAATAAGAGGATAATCAAGTCCTCCTCCTCATCTGCTCAACGCCAGCATAGTGAGATTGTGGACTTTAACCTTTTCCTTTGTTCCTTATTAACATCAGAAACAGCTAATGGGGTGTGGGCTAAAAACAGGTGAGGCTGCTTGCTAATGATATATAGAACCTGTTGGAGTGCTTCTTAAGGTACAGAGACAAAAGGGTTGGACCAGTTGGAAGTGTTCTACTATGGGTTTTGTTTTCTGTGTGTACAGGTGAGCTGCAGGTAAAGGGAGGTGTCAGTTGGAGGGTATGGTTTGGGGAGGTTTGATGGGGCAAGTTGGGAGAGAGCGAGATGCACTGTCTATTGACTATCACACAGAGCACCCTTGTGCCCTCGCTGGGCTGCGATTGTGCCGGCGGACAAAGCCCTGATTCAGCACATCCTTTCCCCGAGGGAGAACTCTGGAAACCGAAGACGGCGGCCATCCCCTCCCTTTTCCCCCCTCTCATCCTCTGCTCCTGTCTCTCTCTCCCTCTGTCTCTATCTCCTTCTCTTTGGCCAGAAACATGGCAGTGGCCATGCATCAAAGGGAACTACAGAACAATGCAAGGGGCCAGCCAGGAATTTGAAGAGCTTTTTTTTTTTTAAACAGGAATTTCATAAGGCAGACTTCTGTCATATCCTGGGTGGACCATCTCAGCAGTAACCAAAAAACCAGTAACCAGTAACCAAAAAAAAAAAGCAAGTCACAACCCAAACAAAGCAATATTCAACCGTAACTCACTGTCCAGTCTGGTTAAGCACATATGAGGGGAAAGAAAACTTCAGCATCCTCTCTCTTTCTCATCTTTCCCTCACTGTAAACCACTGTAATGACTTTATTTGTGAAAATTGATTCCTGGTGTGTTTTTGTTAACACGGCTGGTGTAACATTAATACATAGCTCCATGACCACCTATGTGTATGTGTGTCTAAGTGCGTGTGTGCTGAAATAAGGTTCATGAGGATGTTACCCAGCACGAGATTCTTTCAGACCTCTTTATAAATGGATCTGAGGCATTTCAGCGCCAGGCTTGGATTTCATGGCCTCTGAGAAGGCAGGAACTCTTCCTATATCTATCTCTGTCTCTGTCTATTTCTCCCTCTCTCTCTCTCCTCGCAGGTTTGCAGACTATTTCTGCATTAATCACCATGACACAGGCAAGGCAACTCAATTTTCTGCTCCTGTAGGTAAGGTGCGTGGCGTCCCGAAACGGTGGCACGAGGCATGAAACAGGCAAGCGGGGGCTAATCTTTGGTTACTGGTGTAATTGAAATGCTATCCACACTGTAGGGTGCATTAAAGTCTGATAACAGCGGTTCCTGTGGCCAATTTAAGTAGCTTGACTTCCTTTGGCTAGAAGGGAATAAAGAAAAGGGTGAGAGACACAGAGAGGGAGAGAGAGAGAGAGAGAGAGAGACAGACAGAAAGAGAGAGCGTATGTCAGGACGAAGGGGGGAGGATGAGGGAGGGGGCTGATAGATAAGGCCGACAAACCAGGCTAATTCTCCAGGCATGTTTCTCATTGTGATCCAGAAAAAATGAGGAAAAAAATGTATCACAGAACCAAAAAATCAATTGACCCTCGGGTGGCTTGTCAGGCTGCGAGTCTGATAAACCTAAAAGCTTCGTTAATGTCGGCCTGCCTGTACCCAACAGATAGAGCACTTTGTAAATGAACCCGCTTTGATAAATATATTAAGGAAAGCTGTGAATAAAAGGCACAGACTTGTCATTTGTAAATAGAACCCCCGCTACATGGAATTAGAATGATAAAATGGGGTTCCATATAATTAAGTTTGTGTAAGACCTGAAATCCGTGCAAATACCTTGCCGGAAATTTGAAAGGAAGCTGTCAGTTCAATTAATCTGAACATCACCCTGAGAATGTACTGAACAAAATTAAGCTGCAGATAAAACCTGGGCTAGTATTTTGATAAGTAATTCCTGTATCATTTCTTTGCTTCTGTGATCATTTTATTTAATCCACCACCCCCAGTTATGTGCTAAGCCATCTACAAAGGCCCTGCTGGCCAGGCCACCAAAACCTTAATCCACCATATAGCTTGTGTAAAACGGGGAGGGGGTGGAAGGCAGTTTTGCCTTTTGTGGGGGCACCAGTGGCGGTGCTAGGTATGGTTTTGGATGAAGGGGTGGGTTGGGTGTGAGGGCTGTAGGGGTAGCTTATGATCTCTGCGTTTCTCCCTTAAATATATCCCACTGAATACATGTGCATCATACCACAAAGACCACTGACTTAGCCGCAGAACACTTTGCCGATAACACCGGAACATCCTAGTGGCTTACATATAATAATGTTACAAAGGTTGTCAGTGTGTACGTCTACGTGCGCGTGCTATCTCTTCATGTGTCTATATGTGATGGGGAGGGCTGTACATAAACGGTTTTCACACTTGGTGGGGAGAGGGAGGCGAAGGCTTTTGAAAATAAAAGGCAGAGCGATGCTGGTGGTGGAGATAGGGCGAGCGGAAATCTTGACTCACCAGTTGTTTACTTGTAAGATGGTGAGGCCTGTGTCTTGGGCTAGCTGCTTCTTCTGCTCTTCAGATGGGTATGGGTGCTGCGGGAGCAAAAAGAGAGAGAAACACACACATGAGCCTCTTCGACATACAGATTAACAAATATTCACGCATGTAAGCACTCATAAAGAAAAGCACTGGAAAGGGAACATGCTCCGAGTCAAGTTCCTGGCTGTTACTGTATGTATTCAATATGTTTTTCCGTGTTTGTTGCATTGTGTAACCCAAGACTGCACCTTATTGTGACCTCCACCCAACCCTGCCCCTCCCTTGCACAGTATAGACATTCAGAACATACACGTGTCCACCCACACATCAACACACAAACACACACAAACACACACACAAACACACACACACACACACAACTTAGTGCTAAACCTGTCAGAGCTGGCCGAACAAGTTTGTCAAAACTGACAACTGTGATAACCCCCTTCCCTGTCTCCACAACAACATATAGTGTATGCACCAAATATATGCACCAAACAAAACAAAAAAACACACTTACGAGTGTGCACACACACACACACACACACACACACAGACACTGACAAACAAGACTTTCCAGCAGGCCTAATGCAGATATTGTGGTGTCTGAGAATCCCTTTATAATACCAAGCAACAGAATGAGTGGGTGCAGATTTGCAGCGAATACATTTATCTTTCCTTGAATGTCTGACATGTATCCTGGTGGTGGCTCTCTCATAGAAAGCAGCTGAATACAGACTAATGCTAAAAGAAGAGAGTGCTGTGAAATCTCCTCCACAGCCCTGCCAAGATTTTTACCTGAAAATGTAATTCTGCGACCAGGGCTGCAATGATACTATTTGTGTCAGGTCCAATCTAGAGAACATGGGCTGATATAAATGGCAGACCTTGGGCTGCCTTGCTCCCCCTGGGTCCGTTATGAAGCATGACAAAACAACAGTGATCGCTGGTGACAGATGTCTTTAAGGGCCAGATTAGGAGTCGGGGCGCACGCAAACGAAACAAATGAGACACTATGTATTTCATTCAGCCACTGTAGACAGAAAGCATGCTTGCGCACAGAGTTACACGTTCACACGCACACAAGCACCAACAGAAATGCACACAAGCACCAACAGAAATGCATACAGACACAAACATTCATAGACATGACACCTGCAAATCACAAGACAAAAAAATCCTTTTAACAGGTGATACTTAAATCCTCTGTTTTAGGGTGGTTTCAAACTCCATTAACGCACATTCTTCCCCTTTATGGAAAACACCTTTAGCCTCACAACTTGTGCCCTTTTTTTCAGCTCCATTTCTCCTCCACACTCATTGCAAAAGCAAATTTCATAAAGCTGTTAATGTCCGCCTGGCTTGTGTTAATTGAATTCAGTTTTAACATGAAATGATAACAGTTGCTCAAGAACTATTTTCTCCTTTACTGCTAAAATAATTGATGTAATTGAGGTTTCATATCAGCAGAGAGGAGGATTTCTCCTTTCAGGTGGTACTGCCTGTCTAAATGTAGTCTATTTTAATTAAAGGAGAAATGAAAAAACGGTTTGAGGAATGTGCTCAATTAATGACAAACAAGGCTGAAATTGGACAAATAATGAGTCCCGGCTGCAGAAAGGGATTAATCTGATTTGTACTTGTGTACGTAGTTCCTTTTAATATGCTAAAATCATTAACAAAGGAAAGATGATAATGCTTGCATAGAAATACATTTTTTGATTGCCAGGCGCTGACATTTCCTTGGCCGGGGAAGACATAGAGCAATTTCTATGGGTAGTGTGTGTGTGTGTGTGCGCGCGTGTGTGTGTCCGTGCACATACAGTATGTGTGCACAATATCCAAAGAACACATATACATATCTACATCCCCATGTGCGTGTGTGTTTATGTGTGGGTCTGCTCTGGACAACAACATGTAATAAAGAGTACAGCCTCTCTTTCCTTCCCCCATACACTCCTGGGCTTCCTTGGCGTTTTCACATTAGCTATGACCTCGGTCACAATCAAAACATGCTCGCAAATTTAACAGAACACACACACCCTCCCACTCATTTTTATGCACACAAGCTACACAAGCATATACACACATGCACAGACGCACAAAAATTGAGACGTAGCTAAAGATGATGGGGTATGTAGGTGTGTGGAGAAGAGCAGCCTAAATTGGAAATGGGAGTGGGTCATCTACATTGTATTAAGGCTTCCTCAGCCTCTCAGGCCCAGACCCGGTCATCAATCGCCTACTGTCAGCCAGAGCGCGCTTTAGCTCGGTGATAAATACGCCGGCCAGCGGCATAGCTTGTCCAGCAGCCACCACGTAATGAATGGTTTGAACAAACAAGAAAGATGTCTCATCAAGGAGAGTGGGGACGTTAAAGCCCCCCTCGCACACAAAACCCCTGAGTAAGGAGATTTACTCTGACCACATAGACACGACACTAAAAAAATCCTATTTCGTTCAGCTCATAGCCCTCCCAGCCCTTGCTCATTCCCCACTCCTTGCCTCCCTGTGTCAGACTAGATCTCCCCCCTGCAACCCCCAAGACTTGCATACACTTGCACGTACTATGCACTGAGAAGGACACACACGGAGGAGCAAATTTCCAAACACACACATACAAACATACACACAGTATGCCCGGATACAACCTTTCCTCATCTTCTCTTCATCTGTCTTCAACTCTCTCTCTTGCCTTTCTTGCTGACCCCCCCTTCCCCGACACACACACACGTACGTTTTTATGGCTGCGACTGCAGGCCACCCACACTTTACGCTGTAGCAGCTTTCCTTTAAGCAAGGCGCTCTGAAATCTACAGAAAATGGTGTGTGGTGGCAATGGCGACACACACACACACACACGGACATGGTGGGCCTAGTGGTTACAAGGCTGCAGCAGCCGTGAAATTGGAGAAGGGCTATTTAGACCTCTGAGTAACCTCTTAATGTTAATTGCCTCAGTAAAAGAAATATATGTTAGTAAATCACCCAATGAGCACAAAAAAAATCTGATATGAAAAGAGTAAACGTGAGATGAATCTGTAAATAAAAATCCAACAAATCAGATAAAATCACAGTGCTAAATCTGTTCTAATGTGTTTCCTCCTGGAGATGTCCTTCTCTACCCTCAGGAGACAGTATGACATGGTTATTTAATGGATGAAACACAAACACAGAGCAAGATCAAAGATGGTATTGATAATTTCCCCACTAGCTTTGGATCCGCTCAATATGTTCAGTTATAAACACCAAGGCCAATATCCTTAAAAGAGGACTGACCGCAAAATGTAAAACAGCCAGTCTATAAATAAGCAAGAAATGAGCAGCTTCAATTTGTTGTCCGGGCAGCATTGGTCTCCGATCGAAACAGCTCTGTTAATTATTCTAAAACCTGTTAATGTGCACAAGCGTGCACTATCCTGATGCACACATGTTGTCCAATTCCTACAATCTGACCTGAAAAAGCACACATAAACAACACATAAACACATACGCAGGTGGATCACATTCTGCCAGTCATTAAGAATCGAGCTGTGTGTGTGTGTGTGTGGATACTGAAAAAGCACAGCCAAACCATCAACCCACAGAACACATAAACACATACGCAGGTTGGATCACATTCTGCCCAGTCAGTTAAGAATCGAGCTGTGTGTGTCGTGTGTGTGTGTGTGTGTTTTGGTGTGTGTGCTGTGTTGTGTGCTGAAAAAGCAGCACATAACCAAAACACATAAACACATACGCAGGTGGAGTCACATTCTGCCGAGTCTTAAGAATCGAGCCTGTGTGTGTGTGTGTGTGTGTGTGTGTTTTGTGTGTGTGTGTGTGTGTGGGGTG
>NW_023339873.1:9495671-9520877 GCF_004916995.1 Morone saxatilis
TGTGTGTGTGTGTGTGTGACCGACTGCTGGCTAAATTACAGAGTGTGATGTGCTCTGTGCTCTCTGATAGTGCTGGATGTAATGGCCCCTGTGGTTGCTGAACATTACAAGCTGAGGTAGCTCCATCATCCGCTGTGTACAGTCCTTAAACCCCCCCTGAGCCCAGCTTGGTGTTTCTGCATATACAATAACCACATCTACTGCTGGACCACTCTTACTTCACACCACACCTTTCGCACACACTGAGTTCTATCTACTCATTCAACATCCAGCTTGTCATATATCAGATTCATACTCTCCTGACACGTATTTGCTGGCGTCGTCAAATCCCACAGCCCGATCATTATCCCGACCGTTCCTATTCAACCCCCACCGCTTTTCCCACTCTGCCCCTTCCCCTCCACTCGCAGAACCTGCAGCCCCTTGCCGAAGAAGCTGGTGGACCCCATTGATGAATGACATCATCAGTGTGTGACATGAGTTATAGAGCCAGGTCACAAGGTTGCAGTGGCTTGCAAACCTATCCCATGCTAATGACTCACAGGAAATCACTGGCCATTGGCTGTTTACCCCGGTGCCATGGAAACACAAAGGATTTCCTGACTGACTCATCTGGTGTGATTTAGCCCCTGCCCATCTTTGTCACTTGGATAGGGTTATTAGGTAATTGCATATATATATTTATATATATATATATATATACAATTGTTATTGTTTATTTGTTCTAAAGTTAGTTGCTAAATAGACATAATTCTACTTAATATGATTTTCCTCTGTAATTCTTTTATGTGTTGGGAGCATTTGATGGGCTTTATTGTGAGTTTGTGTGTAGTTTTACAGCAATATTGTATCCCGGTATTTCCTTTCATATATGCCTTCTTTGCATTGATTGGAATCTTATTTGTTTTTAATCAAAGTGACTGGAGGATGATAATAATATTTACTGTCAGAAATGAACGCAATCAAATATAGGAATGACATTTTAATATGGAATTCTGCATTGAGTTGGGGTAAGATTGGCACATTTTAAATATCAAGTTGCCGTTGTTAATAATGTTACAACTGGCTTCTTTGACAAATGACAATGAGATTGAATGCATATCGGCATTACTGGGAGATCAAACAGATATGACAAATAATTCCAGTTGGGAGTTTTTGAATCCATCGTGAGTGTTTACGATGCACAGAGGAATATCTGGCTTTTTAGCTGCAGTTTTCTGACAGATTTTGTGGTTTAAATTGAAGGATACAGTTAATGATCTCTGTCTGTAAACATCAAATAGATTGACAATGGACAATTCAAAAAAAGAAAGGCCTCATGTTTCCATGACAATAAAATAATGTATTTAAAATTATCATTATTAAATTTTGATGATGATGATTACAGTTGTTAATAAAAGTAAAGTATGATTTCCAAGATCAACTTGATTTATTTAATCATTTATGAACTGTCTGGTTTACTCTCAAACTTAGCTGAGCCCATTTGTAAAGATTACAAATTGAGTAAACCGGTTGAGTTGAAATTCTTACCAGTGTGTGTAAACTAAAGTTACACACACACACACACAAAATATTGCTCTCTTTCCATCACTATCCTCATATCAATCTCCATTTGTATCTCTATGCTCAACTTCTCTATCTCCATTGCTCTCTCTCTCCTTGTGTGTTTTTGGAACAGGCAGAGGTTGGAGGGAGTGGAGAGTTTTTTGGGTGTTTGTTTTATTTTACTGGGAAATACACTGCTTCCTGACAACAGTCTGCAAACAGGCAAGAATGCCACATGATTCAATGATTCAACCCTGCTGCTCGTCCTTTCTCTCTCTTGATTGCACACACACAAACACACACAGATAAACAGATACAGCCAACTTATAAACAGAACTCACATGATGCCAACCTACAAACCGCACGCACCGCATGCCAACGTGTGATAACAGCAAATGAAAGTACACCCCTATCTACACCTCACACAATCTGCATTCAGAACATACCACTACACTTCTGTCTCTCTCACTCCAGACTCCAGAGCTTCCACAATAAGTATAAGGGCTCTCAGTGGACTGCCCTCTGACAGTAAAACAGTGATGATTGCAAATGCAAGGCGGACTGGCGAGGCCCACGGCATCTATTATAGAGCAAAAGGGCCCCCAGTCTGTCTGTCTGCCTCTCTGACTGGCTGGCTGGCTGGCTGGTTGGTTGGTTGGCAGTGCATCAGTACTACTACTGCTGTTGCTGCCATGGCCCGCCACAACAATCGCTGGCTGGGCTCCTGAAGCCAGCTCTTGGCTCTCAGCCAGCAGCCTGTTTGCTCTACACCATTAATTTATGTTCACTGGAGATGGTGCAAGGTTGTAGAGAAGCTCTACGGCATAACTGCCTGCTCGCCTGCCAAGCTACAGTAACAGTAAAGTGGGTGAGGGGAGTCGGAAGGAGTGAGGAATGAATGGAGGGAGAGGGTGAGGAAGGAGCCCTGGAGGATATGTGAGATATAGGCATCTGATTGTACCAAGCTCCATGAGGCTAAATAGCAATCACTCCCACACAATCCCAATGCACCTCCAGACTTAGCGAATCGACCAAAGAGAGAGATGTTTTGCCAAATGCTATCATGCATAATGATAATAAGGTATCACTTTTATCCAATAAAGAGCATAAAACTGGAAAAAAAGCGGTGTTCATTAACTATGCAGAAATCAAAAGACTCCCAAACGAGGATCAACTGAACTCAACCCATAGATCTATTGGAGTTTGCCAACAGTTACATACAGAAGCTGTGTGTGTGCTGTGTTGTGGACCAGGTCTCATTTGTGGCCTGCAGCCATAGAGATGTGCCTATTTATTCGTCAGATCGAGTTCATGGCTTCTTTTTCCACCACACGGCTGCCCCAGCGCTTTCAAGAGGAGGAATACGATCCCTCCATCTTTACAGTGGGGGCCTGGTCTCCTCTCAGTCTCTCCCGCTCTCTCTCATTTCCGTCGATCTCTCCTTCTCCTGCCATAGTCCACAGGCCCCAGCAGCTATCCCTTTCTCACTACACGCTAACCCGTCTGGCCTTGTCTCGTATCCTCTACACTCCACCTCTTCTCTTCTCCTCTCTTCTCATCTCATCTCGTCCCCCTCTTTCAAAGTTTCCGCTCAAGCTTTAAGCCTGGTCCTAGAGGGCAGGAATTTGGCCTGGTTTTTCAGACCAGTCTGTTGGCTTTGTTGTGGTAACTGCCTGCTCAGGGGCACCCAGCTCTGTTCTGCTCTGCTCTCCAGCTCGCCTGATGTCAACACACAGCCACGCTCACTACTTGCTCTCAAAAAAATCTTTAAAACATCTTGTTGCAATGACTACAGCTGAGCCAAAGGATCATCCTCATTCAAAGGGTATTGTTCCTGTTTCATTTAAATTTAATTTGCAAGTCTTTCGTAGATTTAGTAGAATTCTTAAACAATTTTCTTAAAACTAATCTCCTGTTCTTTTATCCTCTATGATGTTTCTTTTTGGGACAGTGAGGTAAATTGGTCTCTTGCCATTGCGAGGGACTTTTAGGGCAGAAGACCCACCCACTTTGTCTGTGTTGGACAACCTCATATCCACACCACTTGTCACTGTTGCCAGCCATAAAGCCATTGGGAGCCATTGCTAAAGCTAAAGTGTACTGAATGAACTAAGCCTCTGAATAAACATTAGCACTGGTTTAATGATGTATGTACACATTGTAAAAAAGCAATGATTTTCTAAACGAACTAACTGAGAGACTTGTCCTAAGAAAACCTATTTTTGAGGGTTGAACACAAATGTTGTAATGTAATGATCATCAAATCATGTATATATTTTTCTGTTCCAATTATTTCCAGTAGGAAAAAAGATTATATTGTTTTTTGTGAATTCATTTGAAAAAAAAAAAAAACATTACTAACTGCCTCCATACAAATGTTTTTCCTTAGTCTTCATATATACGGAAATAATTAGTAAATAAGTATTCAGTATTAAATAGGTCTAGGTTAGTAGACACTATTCAGGCATACTGAAGCTTACAGACCACTTTAAAAAAATGTTGGGGCAGCACAGTAAAGCACTTACAACCTAGAGCCTGTTGATAAAGTCTGTTGGGAAAAGGACTTAATATTAACATACAGGGTCTCTTTAAGTTTATCCCCTTTCTCTATTGTGTTCTTTAGACTTTGTTTAACTTCCTAAGTCAAAGTAAAGTGGGGTTGATCTTCAATTGAAATAGAAACAGATTAATTTGTGGAGAGATGGACAGACTGAGGGAGAGAAAAGCGGGTGTGTGCGCTCTTCAAATAGAAGCTTCTGAGAGTTTCCACTTGACGGTTCTCCCTTTCATTGTGCATTAACTTAATGAGCATAAGTATTCAAATACACAACCAGGACCTCTTTTAGCTCTCTCGCTCTCTCTTTCTAGTCTCCCCCTCTGTCTCTTTAAGACTCCACATTCTCCAAAGAAAGGCCAGTACATTCTAATAGCGAGCCTCAGGACACAACAACAAGAGCACAACCACTTACAGAGGACAAACAAGAAACCCCCGGGGGCCAGCTATGCAATGTCAAGCCAATTTGGAAGATATCATAGGACATTTGTAATGTCAATTTTTGTTTTCAGGTCAAAAATCAAAGGCAAACATGGTGGGTAACATTTGTCCATTACAGTGCAGGCAGGAACACCCCCTCCCCCGCTAAAAAACAGCTGCAGGGGACACTTCCTGTTTGCTAATGATGCTAAATGTGTTCAAGTCAACCATGTCAAAGTTTCTCTCCCTCTGAATGGACAGCTGGGGTAGAAAAAAAGATTTTCTCTCCTCTTCTCCACTTTCTCCCCTTTTCTCTATCGTCTGCCAGCGAGCAGACCCATGACAGACAGACACTTCAGATCATGTCCCTGTCAGTGAGACAGAGGAGCATAGCTGATGGTAACCATAGGTGCATTCATCTGAGATCACAAGTACTTCCATGGAACAAAGCCAGGCAAGCCCTGATCATTCACCTCCCCGTCCCTACCTGTTGTGTCTCTTCTCCTTTACTGAATACCGTTTTTGCCTTTCAGAAATGCACGTCTTCTGAGCTCTCCTTTCATCTAGGGGTGTATGAGTCAAGGAGATATCTCCTGTCATTGCTCAACACCCAGGGGCGGCTGGCTGCATGGGGCTGTGTGGACTGACAAATGCCCTCAGGATCTTTCACTTTCTTAATGTTCCTCAAAGCAGAGTCGACATGTGACGGGAGTTAAAATGCCTTTGTGAAGTGCCGCCAAAAAAAGGGAAGAAAAAAGAAGAGAAGAGAAAAGAAGGAGTGGTAAGGCGGGGATATAGCTTTTAGGCCTGGTTAATAGCAGCCAATCTTTAAGTGCATTCTTCCATTCTCTCCCTCTCTCTCCTTGTAGTGCTCTTAGGCTCAATCCTGCCCGGGGGCCGAGGTGACCTTTGACCTGGCTGGCCTGCCTAGCTACAGCCCTCTCGTTTGTTAGGGGCTTTATCCACTGACAAAGCAGGCAGGAAGTTGGCAGCCACCCAGCAGCCCCATGGGAGGATGACCATCAGCTAGCTCAGCTTACCGCTTATTACAGGATGGTGGGGAGCATGTGTGTTTCTGTGTGTGTCTGTCTGCGGACTGGCGTGTGTGTGTCCTTGTTCTCGCATGTGTGCTTGCATATACTGTATTTGTGCATGCATGCTTGTTCACAAACGTACTTGTGCGTGTGCAACTGCAGGCATGTTCGACTGTGGCTGCATAGTTGTGTTTGTGTGCACATGTGTAGAAGAGTGACAAAATCAGAGATGTGGCTGACCTTCTTTTTTCATGCCGCCAATTTTTACTTCGCTGGCTAATGACACGCAAAGAATAAGCCTGGAAGCTACAAACGTCCCTGTCTTCAAGCTAACCCGATCAGCTACGCATGTTAGCAACAATCAGGCAACCTTCCAGCCACTGGACTCAGGGGACCCCAGCACACTTCAGTCTCTCTCTCTCTCTCTCTCTCTCTCTCGCGCTCGCTCCACTCTCTCTCCTCCTTCTCTCTGCAGCCTGTTCATCAGAGCGCTCAGAACAGCTCACTAAAACATTATATCATAAGACACTCCAGTTTCACTCTCGCCACTCCATAAAAGTCAGGTAATTCATACTTCATTTATATACCTTCCCATTAATAAAGCTGATGAACTTTTACTCCTTAAATCTAATGGGCCATTTTGCCATGACTGCCAGCGCTTGCCGTTTTCTCTGTCTCTGTCTGTCTCTCCTCTTCCTTCTACTCTACTCGTGCTTCGGAGAAAGCTAATCCACAGTCACACAGCCACTGTTCGCGTACAGTGTTTTATGGGTAAAGAGAGAAAGAGAAGGATTTAGAGATTTTTGAGGCTTTTGACTGACCTCTCCCGCAGACAAGCAGTGACATGTACCGTATGGTGATTTGGTGGTTCTCTCTCTCTCTCTGTTTCCCTATACCTCTCTATCTGGGTGCAACAGAGGGTCATTGACCTCCAGGCCTAAAGCAAGGCATGATGGCTCCCCAGCTCGGAGGCTGTTGACAAGCGTCTGTGTTCTTTTCAACAACTCGTTGAACCGCCCCCCCTACCCCTTCCCTTCTCAGGAATGTAACACAACCGCTCACTGAGGTAACCCAAGCCCCTCCCCTCTCCCATCCTTCATTTACAGAAAGAGAAAGAGACAGAGAGAGAAAGAGAGTGAAAGCAAGACCAACTGGGGGTGTTAGACAGCTGTCCCCCATCTCCCCATCTAACTCTTGCTCCCTCTCTATTTCTCTTCCTCTCTTTAGATTTGCTTCTAGCCCACTGCCTGTGGAATAATTAATGATGCAATTGAGCCGAGGAGAGGACTCTGACCAGCAGGGGCCGTTCCTGAATGCCTGGGTAGCTGTTTTATGGAAGACCGGAAAATATAAAGAGAGAAAGACACGGAGAGACAGATAGGCAGAGGAAGAGAAAGACATAAAACAGTCACACAGTGAGAAAAAGAGATTGTTAATAGTCTGTTCCCCAACAAGCCTTAACTCAGTCTTCCTCTCTGTTTTCGTCCCCTATAGTCTAATCCTCCTGCCCCATCCCCCTCTACTCTCCTCCATCCTGATGGTGGGATTCGGGGGCCTGACCTGTCTGGTGATTGATGGTAATGTCTCAGGAAGTCATTTTCCCCGACAGCACCCCACCGCCTTTCACCAGGCCTGGTGCAGAGGTGAGCCCATCACATGGACGCTTTTAACTCTTTGCTCACTCCCCGCCCAGGTCTCTCTGACCCATCTATCTCACACACCACCTTCTCCCTCCAAACTGCGCCATGTGCCAACCACCACCCCTGAGCCCCCTAGTTCTGCCACCATAGCAGGGGAGAGAAAGTCGGTGCTGCTACAGAACAATTCTTTCATAAAAAGCAACATTAACAAAGTTTGCAGAACAGTGAAAACAAAAGAATCTAGACAAAAAAACAAAGGCCATCTTGAAGTGGATCTGCCAAGTGGCCCCTAATTCAGGTTGCTGGGGATGGATCCCCACGACTCCATTACTGTCAGCGCTTACCACCTCCATTATGGCAATTAGGACGTGGTTCCAACACTAGGAATGCTTTGCTATGCTCTGGAATTGCTAACATCTGCCGTGTCTCCGCTCCATGTGTCAGAGTAGAGTTGTCTTTTCTTAAACACACATCTTTTTACAGTCACACTCTCTACTCTCTCCTCCTTTTTCCTCCTGTTTCTTCAACACTGCTCTCCACATTTATTTTCTTAATTCGACTCAAACTGTGCCTTAAAGAGATGCCTCTCTGTTTGAGTCCAAATAACCTAAAATGATCCGTGAAGAGCCTCGCAGTTCCCGTTTTCAATAGGCTTCATTAGTTTTTAATATCTAGCCAAGGAAAGGAGGGGAAAATGGCATGGAGATAATCAATGGAAAGGGGCTGGTAGCCTATTAATCTCCCCCAAAGGATTGTGGGTTAATACACACTCTTGCATAGGCAAACATGGCTGTGTGGTGAACACATCTGTCTGCCTGGATGGGCTACTTAATGAAACAGCCAGCGTTTGGCTGCTGAGATGGATGTCGTTCCCCCAGTGAAAAATGAGTTCTCTCTCCCACTATGCTGAGCTACACATGATAGGGCTCCATTCAATTCACTGGAGACCTGACTGTGTCCCCGTGTGAGAGCAGCTTAAACAATGAGGGTGCTGGGCAGGACAGGCAACGCATGGCCACTAGAGCAAGTCTTCATGGAGATCATATCAGGGAATCCTAATGTGAAGAGTCTGACTGATCTGGGAATAAGAGAAGACAGAGAAAGACTAGAAGAGGAGTAGTACAGTAGGCAGATAAAGAAGAACAAGGGAGGAGAGACATGAAGGCTGAGCCACCTGAGATAGATAAGCAGACTCAATGTGTTTGAGTGACAGTGTTTGTGTGTGAAAACTTTGGCTTGTGTGTGCATACATGCGCAACCATTCTGCCAGGACATGTGTGCATGTGTGTTGTATTCTGACAGTGTCGGAGGTGACCCCTGGTCAGGGAGTCCTGTAACAGGAGCTCACCTCCGGTTCTGCGAGCTCTCCTCTCAGTGTGCTAAACAGCCACCTGAAGACAGGATTAGCCATTGTGACCTGGCCCCAGAGGTAACCGAGATACACCTCCGGGGACAGACATGAAACACACACTGTCACGTGTTGCAGAGACACAGCCAGGTAGGAGGGGATAGACACAGAGGAAGATAGAGGTTTAAAAAAAACTGTAGAATGGAGACAGGTGGTGGTGGGGATTGTAAGAGCAAACAGGACACCTATAAGAGGATGAATACAAGTACAGTATAATGTCAAGCAAGTTGAGGTGAAGGTGTCAGTGGTGTTTGCTGTTGTCTAGTGAAAACAAAGAATCAGAGCATAAGAGGATTGGGCGACCTAACCCACTGCCTTGGGGTAGCTGAGATTTGTGCCTGTATGGAAATTGATGCCTGTCAGCCTGTCTATGACTCAACTCTGACAGTACGCATGCATGTGTGTTTCTGTGTGCACATACAAGTGTGCGTGCTGTGACAAATGAGCTGTGCTTAATTTGCGACTGATTATGCGGGCTGCTGGTGCCCTAAACCCCTTTGAACTTGTAATTGCCCCTGGTTTCAGTAATGAACATTAAGGAGGATTCAGAAATGTGTGGCTAATTACACATTTGCCCCCTTTTTAATTTCTTCATCTTTATGCTGCATGAGAAAGAGGAAAGGAGGAGCAGGAGTGGTAGTAGGAGGATGAGAGCTAAGGAGGAGGTTCTGGGTTGGGAGGCATACATCGCTGTTGTCGCCCT
The DNA here is from genome assembly GCF_004916995.1 of Morone saxatilis. Lineage (NCBI taxonomy): Eukaryota > Metazoa > Chordata > Actinopteri > Moronidae > Morone > Morone saxatilis. Next base: position 9,504,976 of record NW_023339873.1, read on the forward strand.
CTTTATCTAAATAATTGTACAAGCTGGTTTATGGGCTTTAGAGAGGTGCTTTGTGTGTCATTCGCTGCAGCCCTGGGGATATGGAGGACTAGCTTTCCCCATGATCAATATTCAGAGAGATTCACATCTGGAGCCAAGGACTGCTCTGCCTGGATTTGGATTTATATATATTTATTTTTTTCTTTTTGTTTGATTTTTTTCTTTTGTTCTCTTCTTCCTCTATCCATCTACTTTTTCTTATTAGCAAGTGGTACAGCTATTTTTTGATACAGGGGTTGCTATCTATCAAACATGCGCATTTGTATAGCCTTACATGATCTTAGGGCAATGTGGCTGCAGAGAAATTCTGAGGTCTGACTCGAACAAGGTCTGCTATATGAGGAGAACAGACACCAACAACACATGGCTCAATATATGCGCTAGGCAGAACTGCTTGAGCAATGGAGCATTCTGGGTAAATGGCTGCGGTGTAGGGAGGGTCCACTGAGGCTAGTGGAGGGGGAAGAGTCGGGGAAAGGAGCAACAAATTGACCCGCTCAGCCTCAGTCTTTGATGTGGACTGGGCTCTCTCTTAAAAACCAGTCCATATGTTCAGAGGGGGAAAGAGAGAGGATATCAGTGGGGAAAAAATGAAAAGGTGAGGAAGTGGGGGGAAGAGGTGAGAACAAGAGACATGGCTCCCAGTTATAAGGACCCCACTGTGCAGGAATCCCACTGCCTGCCCCTGGACTGAGCACTGGGCAAAACAAAAGCATGCATTTGAGTAGGAAGGGAGGGGAGAAAAATCACACAAAATGGCAGGAGTGGGATTTGGTGCAGCCAGGGTCCCATGACAAACCAAACAGCGAAACACAAGGTCTGTTTTTGATTTCTACTCAGTGCCTCCATCCCTCAACCTTTTCTCTTTCCTTGCCTCCCTCCCTTCTTTAGCCTGGTTTGCTGTTTCCACGCTTGTGCGGCTCCTTTTCCTTTTTGCATTTTCTTCTCTTGGTGTGAGATGAATATCAAAGCACTGCTGGGGCAGCTTGGAGGCCTGCAGCAGAATCTCATTGGCCTCCATGGTCCCCAGCATGCAGCAGCCACCGTTCTAGCAGCTCTTGCCACAACCCCGCAATCAACCGTGGGGGGATGAGGCTAGCCTGCAGGGCGGTACCCCTGGAAGGGTAAGGGGTAATTTAAGGAAACTACCTCTAAGATGTGAAACCAAAATCCTCTTATACATTTTGTTATGAGTAAGATAACCCCAAAAGTGTAGAAAAGGGAAAACGGCACAAAATCAGTTACTACGATCTTAATAACCCTGCTTTTCCACCAGAGGCATGTATGCTATCACAGACTACCTTGCGGGGGCCCTTATTACACATAATGTCATTCAGCCCTATTTCTTACAGAGTCAGCTCAGCCAGGTTCTAGCCAATGGATCGGTGTTATGACTACAGCAACTGTGGATTGCGCTGCTGTGCTAAAGGCAGGGAACTGTTCCCGGGCTGGGGTCTATTCTCACTGGAGCATAGGGCCTTAAAGAAGTCTCCTCAGCTTTGTGCATGTGTGTTCTTGGAAGAGTCTCTGACAGTTCAGAGCTGGGAGTTTATAAATCTGACTGCCCTCCACATGCCTAACCCTGTTTGTATTCTGCTGCGGTCAGGGCATGTGCAGTCACCTCTGCAGGGGCTGGTCAGACTCATGCTGTGCTCCTGGTCTTCCATGAGGACACCCCTGTTGTAAAAACTCATTTAAAGAAATGGACATTGCATCACATTTCGGGGGAAACACTCTCCTCCTTTGTTTTTTCTTTCCTGTTGTCTTATTGGAGAGGATATGTTGAGGGTTGCTCTTTTTTTTCTTTGGCAAACACTGTGGAGTTTCACACAGCTTAATCACCTCCATGCAGTGGGAATGTGTCGTAAACAGTCCCTTAGCGAAAGCACTCATTTCTGCTACTTCATTAAACAACCTGCATTAAGATGCAAACAGCAGGAATGAAAATTAACAGGGAGGGAGGGAAGGGGAAGGAAACATGAGGTAGAGGAAGGAGTAGTGTCGGGATTATGCAGGAATCCCTGCACAATAACAAGATGCTCATCTTGAGGATAAGCAAGCCTATGGGAATGAGAAGTAAAAAAACAAAAGCAAAACATGCAAACATGTCTGCTCTTTGCACAAGCACACACACACAAACACTGCATAGTGTATGCAAGGTTAATCTGCTATGCTTTATATGTCAGTGGATTCCATGTGGGGTTAGTTGGCTTTGAAGTGGAAGTATGACAGATTTGGATTAGGGGGCAAAGTGTAAAGGTCTGATGTCGGTGCATGAAACGAATTAGGGCTTATTACATTCTAATGCAGCACTAAACCTCTGAGACTACCAACTATGCCAAAGCACACTGTAAACAGAGCTGTGACACACTAACACTGGGAAATTACCGCAAAGCCACTGTGCAGTGAAATGGCAAAGTTGATGCGGCCCATCATATAATTATACAACCTGTGAAAATGGGAAGTCATTGGATCCGTCTTCAAAACTTTCAGTTTTCTGCTCTCTTCTCTCTGAAATAAATAATTTCTTAAGTATCTTTTCACTTTAGTGTTGGAGTGTCTGTGTTTTTTCCCTGTGAGGTCTGTCCATGCTGTGGTAGCCCCTCTGTGGTGGCCCGGCTGGGGAAGAACAGATGGCAGACTGAGGTGGCTTGTGTCTCTGTTTTCCAGGGTCGCTGAGCAGCCAACGTTCAAACACAGTGAGTAGACAATAGCTAGGCACCGAACCTCAACCCCCCCCCCCCAAAGATCTCCTCCACAGTCATTATCAATGACTTTCAATGACTCCCGTGCTAAACATCACCTAACTATGCTGTCATATTGTCACTAACATCTGTTTTGTAAACACACAAAGCAATGGGTATTGTCACAAAAGTAATGTGATGACTCTTTTTCCTTCGTCTCCCACTGATAGTCACACATTTGGGCAGTGGCAGTGAACCAAACTGTCGCCTGGGTTGCTACGGGTGACTGGAGAGCTGACTTTTGGGCTCTGAGGCAAACGAGCACATGACAGATTAGTGTGTGGGCCTCCTCCAGGCTTCCACCTCTGTGACCCTTAGGAGCCCCCTCTTTACCCCCTCCTCAACCTTGCTCTTACTCCTAAACACCCCCCCCTTCCCTCCACCTCTTTTGTCTCCACCCTCTCTTCATCCAATCTCACACAACAACCTAAGGAGGTGAAAAGCAAACAGATTTTCAAAGTACAACACTGACACAAAGTTGCTTCTTTCAAATTTTTTTGCTTTAAAATTCAATATATATATATATATATATATATATATATTGTGCCATGCATACTTGAAAGATAAAGTGGGTACCAGCAAATATGGAATAAACAGCTTTCAGCAGTTTAATGTAAATAGAAATGCTATGGTATTTCAAACTGTTTGCAGATGTGTGTCTCCACCAGTTAAATACTGCTTGTACTGGAACAACACACAAGGATTAGAAGGACTAGAGGAGCTTAAACAAAACTGGGGATACTACAGAGCTGACTGTTTAGTCTACTCAAACAACATGCCCTCTCTTTTTGAGGGATGGACTTGTACACTTGTTTATCGCATGGGACAAACATCCGTTGCCAGGGTTTGGCCTTGCCTGCGCCCATGTCTTGTGAATGACCCTAGTTGGCTCTTTTATGTGCATCTATAAAGGGCGGTCGAGGGCTTGACCTGGCGATGACACCCTGTTGTCATGGAGACTAATGCTATGTTAGGCTGGGATTGGCAGGGGGTAGGGGAGTGGTAGCCACTGTCACTAGTGTCTAATGATGTTTGATGCACAATGCACTCATCTCCTCACAAAGTGTGATGTGTCCTCACTCTGGTTAACACCTGTATATTAACAGGGCATCTTTTGAGCTCTACTGTGAGTGTTTCCATGTATATAAGGATAGCACAATAATCAATTCAGTCAAAAAACTGTTCATGTGTCAATACTCACATTGGTATCACATTTGAGAGAATAAAAGACAATGTACTGCAATAATCACTATATTCAAATACCATCTAATCATCTGTAAACATATTTCATCTGAACGCACAGTTTTACTGCTCACAGTCCAAGGACTTTCCGAATGACCAAGGGATATATCACTTCCCTTTCAAGAAGCCCATGGGACCAATACACCTGGCTTAGCAGCTTAACAGAATTTCCCCCAAACACCCAGGCCAAAGGGTGGCCCAGCACAAAACCTGAGACGCTTGATGCTTGAAAGGGCTACCTCCTTACTTATCTGACTGACCACTCTCCCTCTCTCACTCAATCCCTCCCTTCCACATTTCTAGCTAACACATACACACGTGTGCAAACTCTCAGGGCTGGTTTGCTCCTGAGGTCCCTTATTTATTTTCATAGGTGTTTGAGGGTTTACACTAGTCAAAAGACAAGGCCAGAGCCTAGAGTGGTATCTTTGGATTTGAGTGTTTCCTGTTTTCATTGCAAGGCCGACCCTTGTCTTTACAGGGGTGAGCAAGGGCTAGCAGGGGGTAAGAGGGACGGAAGGCCAGGGGCGCCAAGGGGCTAATTGTAGATTTTAGAGTTTTCTTTTGCCAAACAAAAGGGCATCACCTTGTGCAACAATAAGAGAAAACTATGTTTCTCTGTCTGCCACCCTCTCTTTCCACCTCTCTTCTTCTATCTTAGTTTCCCTCTATCTACCTATCCTTCTGCATCGCTCCCTCTTGCTTTCCTGGATTTTGTAGTCCATGCGTTTGAAGTGCAGTAGAACATTTTACCCCTAACAGTGAAGTTTACCTTTCTGATAACATAATCTCCCTGTAGTATTGAAAAGCTTATACCAACAGTCTGGGATTTTCCTTCTCCTAATGTGGCTGGAAGACATCCAGAAACTCATGGGGAGGGAGAGGGAGGTATTAGAGAAAGAGAGAAAGAGTGGGAGGGAGGACAGAAGGAGGGAGTGGAGAGACAGTCTGACCCTCTTCTGCCAGCTAACACCAGCTGATCTGTCCAGCCATTTGCCAATTACATATGGGGCATTTAGCGTTGCCAGCTCACGTGCTCTCTAGTGCATGTGTATACGGGTACAACATAAAAGAGGTCAGGGTTATCACAGCTTCTCCGTGGAGTAATTGTGGAATCTGCATATTTTGTGAGATCTTTATGATGAAACAAAACTGTATTTTCCTCTCCGCTGGAATGTTGGCATGTTATGATTGATGGTAAATAAGAGTTGAAAATGAGGTTACTTTCTATATGTGACTGTCCTGAAGAAAACAATCTTGTGATTTCTCCCAAGAGGGTGTGAGGTCAGAGTAAAGCAAGGGAGGGTGGGAGGGGAGAGGGAGAGGGCAATTTTGTTATACTGAATCCAAAAGCCAACAGTTGTTACTATTGGCCTGTGTTGTTTTTCTTTTGAAAAGGGGGGGTCCAGGTGCCTTTTGAGCTTTTCAGAAGATGTGACAATGGTTGGATGTTGAGAACATATGTAGAGAGACCCCTGTGGCTCATGGAAGAGGAGCTCCATGCTGGCCCCGCAGTTTGAGAAAATACAAGGCCGCTCCTTTCACTCCTAACCCCTCAGTTAATGAATGCATGAATGGCAGAATGCCGCTATAGGCCATTCAGGGGCCAAAGTCCCCAAGAATTCACCCTTGCACAAACGCATCCCGCAATAGCAAATACATTTGCTTAACAAATTAAAAGAAAGGAGAATGGCTAATGGGTGTGAGTGTGTGTGTATGTGTGTATGTGTGTGTGTGAGAGAGAGTTTATGGGTGGGAGAATTGGATGGTGAGAAGAGAAGGGGGATAATTCAATTAGTCCTCTTCCTCAGTAGAGAAATGAAGGCAGGTTAAAAGGGAGGGATTATTATTTGTACAAGACTGGCCAGGGCTTTACACAAAAGAAACAAATAAAGATTGGAGAGAACATCTATAAGCAGGGGATGTGATAAAGGAGAGAGAGAGAGAGAAAAAGAGGGCCTTGAAAGCTCTGCTCTGTCTGAATTAACCAGCTCTCTGAAAAATACGCCTGTGCCCAACATTGGGCTTTCCCCCTCCTTTCCTTTCCACTCTTTCAATTCAATTTTAAAACAATTCTAAAGAAAATTGCTTGCGACTCTTCCAAAAGCTCTGTATGCTTCATTCTGTCTTTCTCTTTGCATCTTTTGCAGAAGAGTGTTAAAGCTGTGTGAGGCTTTCACCAGGAAAGATGCCAAATCATGAGGATTTTTGTTTAAACTCAGATAAGGTGTGTTCCTGTATTTTGTGCATGCAAATATAAACATACAGTAAATTCAACTTCAATAAAACCTTTAGCCTTTTTTGTTAGTCCCCTTCATATACAAACAAGATATTCTACTCCAAGCTCAGGGAGCGGCAAAGACCTAAAGCAGAAAAAGAATTTCTCTCAAATAATTAAAACAAAAAGTTTAGCCCCCCCCTCCCGCCCTCAGCCTTTGAATGAAGCTTGGTCTGTATGGTTTGGTGAGAGGTCTCCAGTCAGGGAGCGATGGAGCTGTGAACAGCTGTGAAGTCATTTTGATAATGATGAGAATAATAAGCATGCAGACTGGCGTGGTGGAGCCGCTAAGGCCTGCGAGGCTCAGGGCTTTGCTGTTGCAGCTTCACTGCTCCTGAATAGATAAAAGTGATTAAAGCACTCCTGATTATCCCTGACCAATATGTAATGGATTTACAGCCCTTTCAATTAGGCTGTATTTGCTGGCCACACATTACTTGGGCTTTTGGTTAGGTAATCAGGGTACAGGGGCTTTGGGTAAGGAGAGGGCACTGGTAAAGTGTGGGGGTGGAGGATGTGTGGATGATCCATAAGGCTGAAGCTTTAAACTAACTCTCTTCTACTTTCTCTCTCTCTTCTTTTACTTCCTTCCCCCTACATTGTCCGTCCGTCTCTGGGACAGAGAGCCACGTGCTCAGAGAGCAGCTTATGTGTCGTGGTGTGGCCACCTCCTCCTGAAATCTGACCTGCGTTGCAAAATCAATACAGCCTGATGTTCTGATAATGTCCTGACATTAGTGAGGGTGAGGGGACATGTGGTCCATCCCCTTATACTTGACACACACAGATAGACAGACAGAACAGCAGACTGACACGCGCAGAAAACAGCCAAGTATTTAATTATTTTACAAGGTATGTTTGAATTACTGTGGCATTTGAATATTTAATCCAAGCCATGTAGCATCACTGTGCTTAGTGAAGTGAATGAGTTGTCTGACTGAACTGTTGGGCAAACAATTTCCTCTCAGCTGTAGAGGAGAATTAGCATGTATCATCTCAGTCTCAAGCATTAGATAGAATATCACCATATCCACCAAATTTAAAAAAGTAAAACTGATCAAGAGGTCAATAGATTAAGTCAGTGCTCATTCCAAAGACATGCCAGACAATATTTGTATCCATAACCATCTATACACCTACACAGGAGCTAATGTAAAAATAAAAAAAATATTATTTTACAAGTTATCAGTATACTCATCCTAAATCTTTACACACCTTTAGACTCACAATCCTTCTCCTGTAACTACCACTGCTTCTCTTAATCTGCACCAGAAAAACATTCTTCTTCAGGCCAAACAGTGCATCTCATATTGGAGTAAATGTCATGGATTGTTGAGCCATCCCCCTCTTACTCAGAGTGTGCTGAGCACAGTAAACAGTCCAAACTGATTAGATTGACCTGGTCACTGTGTCCCTTTGACAGGTGGCTGACAGGTGAGCATCACAGCACTACCGTCACTCACTCCCCCAGTAACAACTATGTGACAGGTGTGTGTGTGTGTGTGTGTGTGTATGTTTGTGGGCTTGAGAATGTCTTTTGAGAGTGAGTGTATGTGTGTGTGTTTCTACCTGGGTTGTTTTCATACATGTGTATCTCCAAAAAGTAATGCTTGCGCTTACCGTGAGATGCTGGAACAGCCACGCCCTCATGATGTTAGTGGCCACCTTGGGGAAAATGCCACGCTTTTTCTGCCTCTTCTTATCCTTGTCTGGATCATCGTCATCCCCTGTGCCAGGTGATGCAACGCTGTTGTCTAAGCCATCTCCTGGACGGAAACCAAACCCAGGGTTAAATAACAGACAAAATCCCAGACCACATTACTGACTCAGAATACAATAAATCTAAAAATTCTCAAAGCTGAATCAGACGTACAGAGAGTCAAAGCTGAGTTTAAGGTTCATGAAAGATGGATAAATGGACAAATACCACAGATACCTAAGACCGAATTCAAAAGCACTACACTGAGGCCTAGAGAATCGCTGCAGCAAAGCCAGTGTTGTGTAGCAAAGATATTGAGGTTGGGGGATTTAGATGGCCTTAGACGAAGGCCTGTACAGAGAGTGAGGGGTTTACACAGAGGCCTAGCAGAGTTGTTCTATACCCCAGAGCATGGGAGAGGGGAATAGGGGTTAATGACTGTAATGTTATGGTTGGACACTGAAACACTAGGTTCCTCGTTCCAGCTCTACAGTAGGAGGAGGAGGAAAGAAAAAAATGGAGCGAGATGACAAAAAAAGGACAAGGAGCCTTCGCGTACAGTAGAGGCTTGGACTCATGTCATTAATTCAATTAAATTTGCATGCTTGACATAATGTGGAGCATTTTTTTCATCTTATGAAGAGAGCCAAAGGGGACAGGAAGGAGTTATGCAGACATATACAGTAATATACAGACATTCGTGCATTCACAGACACATTCTCACATACAAACAAAACTCAAAGGCGCTGATAGTTCACGGCATCCAGTTGAGACGCATGAGCATTAAAGTAGGGATTTGATTTGGGGGTGGTTTCATTGTTGCACTTTGATGCACATAATGGACTTGTCTGCTACCCCCAAGCCCACCCCACCCCAAACCCCAAGTCTCTTAGTCCTCCTCTCCCACTCCCTTTCCTTCCCTTGCAGCAACCCCTCCCCATTCTGCCACAAGATTAGCATGACAGGCCAGCGGCGGCTTTGCCTGCATTAATGTCCGTCAGCGTTTGATTTCAAGAGGAAAACATGCACATACCGAGGCACGATTTCTCCTTTAAATTGAAGTTTCCATCTTTGTCCCTTGCCTTTTTCTTGTTCCTCTTCACCGGCATTAATTGTGCATTAGCAAAAATGATTTACTTTTAACAGTCATAGTTATTTTTTCTTGCCCCCGGGCACAAATGCCTTGAAAGCCTTCCTTGAGGGCATCTAAATTATGTATCTGAAAAACTCCTCCACTAAGGCAGGGAAGGACCCTGACGTTCTCAAAATTCAGACTCGCATGTCCTCCTGTTTTTGGGGAGGCATCAATCACAACCACCTATACAAGCCTTAATCTTGCATAAATATTTGAACTAATAACATTAAAAAGGAGGAAAGAAAAAGGATCCGACTGGTGGCGTAATCAAATGCAAAATAAATGAAGAATACAAGGACAGCAGGGGCCCTCACTTCTAACTACTTTCCCCACTTTCTTTTCCTTTTTCCTCCCCCTTGTTTTTCCCTCTCTTTTTTGTTCTCTCTCTGTCTTTCTTTTCTTTCAGAGCACAGTGTTTTCCTTCCACATCATTAGTGCAGAGCCACACGAAAGAGGAAAACAGAGAAGTGCCGACTTTGCGCTCCCTGTGTGAAGTTGGAGAAGCAACGGCCCTTCTGAAGGACATATGGGAATCGGGACACAGACTAGGGGTGTTGTAATTGTAGAATGGGCATTCATTAGTGGCAAATGCCGTAAATCCCAGGCTAAGTACGAATCCTTGTTCAGGAAAGCCTAAAACAATAAACTTTGGTCTGGCCATAGCCCTACCCTGACTGTGAGGGGTTTCCTGAGAAATGCGACCCAGGCGGAAGTCAAGTCTAACTCCCCCAGTTTGCTTTCAAACTTCAATAAAAACACAACTACTGAGCTGTGAATTTTAACCACCCTCCTCTTGTTTCTCTGCTTTTGAGCTTCACTGAATAATGTTGATACAGAGTTTGGTTGTTTGTTTGTGTGCCGCTAGGTTTTGTGTTGATTTTCGAGCTAGTCTCCAAATCCCTCTCCTGCTGTGAGCAGTCAGGCTCATCCAATGGAACCACACAGTGGCCAAAAGGCTGGCAGATTAATTTTATTGACGTTTCCATTTTCACTGCAATGCGATAGCCTCCCCCCTGGCCAGGGCCAGAGCAACCCGTGCGTATTTACAGACTGACCTGTCACTTCATTACCCAGCATGCTCGCTGCCTCCTGCCCTAGCCCGCAAGGGTGAAACAAGACTCCAAGGCTTTCGGCTCCTCTCTCCTTCTGTCTTTCTCTCACATGCACATGGATACTGTCGTGTGTACACAGATCAGATCGAATTTTGTGTACAGTATTAATAGTTGTTTTTGACTTACTATATACATGCAGACATACTTCTAATCTAAATATAGAATGAAGGGAAAATCAACACAAAGGTGAAAAGAAAGAAAGAAGAGGAACAAGGAGAAGCAGGAGGAAGAAAAGAAGGAGTAGAAAAAGAATAAAGAAGACCCAACTTGCACAACCTCATTACATCTAAAGGAGAGCTGGTGCTTTGCATCCACCCCCACTCCTTTCTTATGAGCGAGAGAAGGAACGCTGCAGGGCAAATTGTCCCAAACGCTAATGGCTTCTGACTGTTCCCTGGCAACTCTGCCATTCTAACCTGTGTGGATGTGCACTCTGAAAAAAAATGGGGAAAGGAAAAAAAAAAGTGCAGGGCAGAGCAGGGGGAAGCGTCCCATCATCTGGCCATGTGACACAGATGGGGGTTGGCTATTAGGAGGCAGCCGAAAGGCCTAGGGGAGCCGAGGTGCTGGAGTGTAGCCCCAGGCACTTTTGGAAAAGCAGCGCCCTTGGAGACGGAAAAAAGACAGCCCCCCCCCTCCCTCTCCCCACTCTCTTTCTGTCTTCCCTCACTCTTTGCTTCTCTCCTTCTTCCTCACCCACTCTATCAATATCTTGACTTAAAGTGCTTGCAGTAAAAGTTTGTGCATATTTTCATATGCATAGAAAGCAAGACGGTCTAATCAGGCATGATGGAAGACAGTGACCAGACGCAATGAGGGTGAGAGAGTGAATGAAAACACTAGCAAACAAACAAGCACAAGTCCAAGAGCACATTACGCTCACATACATTCCCTCTCTCATCACCAGTGGGTGGTTATTAAAAATGCATTCAGATATATCTCCCTGTGAGTAAATTGGTCTCAGGGCTGAGCTCATTAACGGGTTGGGAGAGGACTGTAAACACACTGCAACTCTGCTTATCTAATGTTGGCACATTCAGGGTCACTTCAGGATTGCATGCACAAAGAACTGGTTTAGCACAAAGTGTCCTACAGTCTCCGCAGAGAGTAAGGGGGAATTCAGGGGAGTCCTAATGACTCTGGAGATCATGCTTCATGTCTAGGAGGCACCCTGCTCCTCGGGGAGCCACTAAGGTCTAGTCAGCCCTGGAAGCATTATGAATATAGCCATGAGTAACACATATAGAAAACCAAGAATGCCTTCCCTTTGCTGCTCTACCATTCCGATATACCCATGCATGAATGAATAATGACTTGTCAATAGTTGGAAAACATTCAAACCCAGTCATGGTTAGTTATCAAATAACACTCCAGACTTATTGGTCCCTATACTATTATTAATACACCTACTGAAAAGCCTCTAGACAAGAATTAGATGTTGTGTGTGTATTATTCTAAAGGCTGTGCAGTGATTTTGCACTGGGAGGCCCCGGCATTTGTTTCAGGGTAATGAAGCAAGAGTGTAGAGGCAGTGGCTTATGGAAGCTGTGGTTAAAGTGACTAATTACAACAGACCCCCCAAGCCCCCTGTCAGCCCAAACTAGTCAGGCATGTTCACCCAAGCTCACCCAAATGAGAAGAAGAGAGAAACACATGAGGAAAGTTAGAAGGAAGAAGGAGTAGACAGAGAACAGAAGCTAAGGGGTTTGTTGTACCAGGAGCTCCTTTGGCCTTCTCTACCTTAGCACACCATAGTGACCGGGCCCTCCAACCCTCCCTCCAACACCCTCCTATTACACCACCTCTAGCCCTGCAGGCTTGGCCGCAGAGAATGAAGAGAAAAGAAGAGGGGGATTTAGAGCCTCCCTTTTCCCTCTTTTTCTCCTCAACTTTTCAGCCAACATAAGCGGCGTTTAGCACATTCAGTCCCCCAAATGGCAGCGAATGAGAGAAGCAGTGGGGGCTCCTCTTTTGTCCGTCTGGTTACCCCTTTTATTTACTCTGGATTTACGAAGGGGTCTTTGCCGGCTCTGGGACCACATGCTCTTGACGCACACACAATCTCTCTCCCATACACACATACACAAACACGTACCAGCTCTATTCACACTAGTGGAATGGCGGCCCTCTGTTGCTCTGTGCTGACTGGGGATTACAGGTCTGCTGGCTATACCCGCATGCTAGCAATATGCTTCGCACTCACATAACATATCACACAGACGAGTGCTAACGAGTAGAAGGTAATCCCTTTAATGATAAAACATACACTTGAGTGTCCAATTTCTAACAGAAAGTAATCTATCAGTGTGTTTGTGTGTCTTTGTGTGACCACACCATATGTTTTACTGCGCTCACTCAGATCCATACAGTAGATGAGGGCTCTAAACAGAACTGTTTTAGTGTGGCTGCACCACTGCAGCCAGTGTTTTACGCTGATTATTTCCTGATCTGTGCTTAAACAAGCAGCAGCCCCTTGCACTGGACCATAAAACAACAGCTTAGTAAACAGCAAGCATGCTGACAAATTGGTAGCGCTCAGGCCGGAGTCATTAACAGCCCTAAAAGCTGTCAGAGCAATTACAACAAACTCTCTCCTTCAGCAAGTCTCCCTGCCAAACTCAGATGTCACTACCCGCCTCCTCTTTTACTGCCACCTCTTACCACCAGGACACTGGCTAAAGGTGAAGGAGAGAAAGCTACCACATTTTCCTCTGTCCTCCAATAGCCATGACACCCCGGAGAAATGAGGACAAAACTCCATCTCAAACACAGCTGTATCTGCATCCTGAGTGCTACGACTGAGTGGTTCCTTTTGCATGAGAAGTAATGTGTAGTTGTCTCCCCCCAAAAACACATCATTAAGTGTTCCCTTAAATGAAGTGGAATAAGAGCTTCTAATTAGATGGGTTTTTTCTACGTGTGGGGAAGTGAGGCAGTCAGGCAGTAAGAAAGGCAGGGAGGGAAGGAAGGAGGGGGGGTAGTTGCTCAACAACTCCTGTACCTCCTTTCCTCCCTCCTCTCTCCGCCCCTTCTCTAAGCCCCCTAACCCTGCCATCAGGCAGATATCTCTCTGTCATCCCTGGAATGCTGGAGATAACTATCGCCTCTCTACCGACACCAGGCCTCTCTCCTCTCACAGTCACAGAGTTGACCCCACTGTGCACATCCCTACCATAGAGGGCGAGGTTGAAGTGGAGAGAGCAGAGAAAAAAGACAGGGAGGGGTAAGGGTGGAGGGTTGGAGGTAAAACTTGTTTTTAACAGCCAGTTAGGCTATTTTACCTTTTAACCCAAAATAAGGGCTGGAGCAAAGCCACCTTCCCCTTTCAGCTTCTCCCCTGGAGCCAAAGAAGAGTAGTTCGTCCAGAAGGGGGGGGGTAGGCTGCCTGGCTTTACTGCCTTTCTCCAGATATGCTTTAGAAACTCTGATCTTATTTCATAAGTTATCATCTGCCAAGAACCTAAATTAGCAACTTTGCCAATAGCTGGCAGCATAGTTCGAAACTTGGATATCATTTGTGCTTTACTTCTAATTGTGCAAATTTTACGGTTCTTGGCCAGATGAATCATCTTAATGTAAAATCACGTCAAGCCCGTTTTTGTACTTTTGGAGAAAGGAGACCAGCTTTCACTAGCCCTCCTTCCCCCCTTCTGGAGAACTACCTTCTTTGCTCCAGGGGGAGAAAGCTGAAGGAAGTGCTTGCTATTTTCCAGCCCTTATTTTTGGTTTAAAAGGAAAGCCTAACTGCTGTTAAAAACAATGTTTACCTCCCAACCCTCCCCCCTTACCTCCTGTCTTTTTCCTCTGCTCTCTCACTTCAAACCTCCGCCCTCCTATGGTAGGATTGCCGTGGGTCAACTCGTGACTGGTGAGAGGAGAGGGCCTGGTGTCGTAGAGAGGAGATAGTTATCCAGCATTCCAGGGGATGACAGAGAGATATCTGCCTGATGGCAAGGGTTAGGGGCTTAGAAGAAGGGCGAGGGAGGAGGGAGGAAAGGAGGTACAGGCGTTTGTTGACAACTAACCCCCCCTCTTCCTTCCCCTCCTGCTCTCTAGCCCGTGACTGCCTCACTCCTTTAACGTAGAAAACCCATCTAATAGAAAGCTCTTATTCATCTTTGGGACACTTAATGATGTGTTTTTTTGGGGGAGACAACTATCATCTATTTAGTTCATGCAAAAGGAACACCAGTCGTAGCACTCAGGATCAGATACAGCTGTGTTGTGAGATGGCAGTTTTGTCCTCCATTTCTCGGGTGTCTATGGCTATTGGAGGACAGAGGAAAATGTGGTATGCTTCCTCCTTCACCTTTAGCCAGTGTTCCTGGTGGTAAGAGAGGTGGCAGGTAAAGGGAGGGGAGGCGGGTAGTGACATCTGAGGTTTTTTTTTTTGCAGGGAGACTTGCTGAAGGAGAGAGTTTGTTGTATTGCTCTGACGCTTTTAGGCTGTTAATGACTCGGCCTGATGCGCTACCAATTTCTGCAGCATGCTTGCTGTTTACTAAGCTGTTGTTTTATGGTCCAGTGCAAGGGCTGCTGCTTGTTATAAGCACAGATCAGGAAATAATCAGCGGTAAAACACTGGCTGCAGTTGTGGAAGCACACTAAAACAGGTTTGTTTTAGAGCCCTCATACTACGTATGGATTCTGGTGGAGCCGCAGTAAACATAGCGTGTAGGTCCACACAAGACACACAAACCACACTGATGATTACTTTCTTTTAGAAATTGGCACTCAAGTGTATGTTTATCATTAAAGGGATTCCTTCCTACTCGTTAGCACTCGTCTGGTGCTGATATGTTATGTGAGGTGCAGAAGCAATATTGCTAGCCATGCGGGTATAGCAGCAGACCTGAATCCAGTCAGCAGCAGAACAACAGAGGCCGCCATTACCAAAATAGTTGTGAATAGAGCTTGGTAATGTGTTTGTGTATGTGGATGGGGAGGGAGATTGTGTTGCGTCAAGCATGTGGTCCAGGAGCCGAGCAAAGACCCTTCGTAAATCAGTAGTAAATAAAGGTGAGTACCAAGACGGACAAAAGGGGGCCCCCATGCTTCCCTCATTCGCTGCCATTTTGGGGACTGAATGTGCTAACGCCGCTTATGTTGGCTGAAAGTTGAGGAGAAAAAGAGGGAAAAGGGGGGCTCTAAATCCCCCCTTCCTCTTTTCTCTTCATTCTCTGCGCCAGCCTGCAGGGCTTAGAGGTGGTGTAATAGGAGGGTTGAGGGAGGTTGGAGGCACGGTCAACTATGGTGTGCTAAGGTAGAGAAAGGCCAATAGAGCTCCCTGGTACAACAAAACCCCTTGCTTATGGTTTCCTGTCTATCCTTCTTCCTGTCCTACTTTCCTCATTGTGTTTCTCTCTTCTTCTCATTTTGGATGCTTGGGTGAACATGCCTGAATAGTTTGGGTGACAGGGGGGCTTGGGGGTATGTTGTAATTATCACTTTAACACAGCGTTCCATAAGCCACTGCCTCTACACTTTGCTTCTTACCCTGAAACAATGCGGGCCTCCCAGTGCAACACACTGCACAGCCTTTAGAATAATACACCACAACATCTAATTTCTTGTCTAGAGGCTTTTCAGTAGTGTATTAAAAATCAGTATAGGACGCAATAAGTCTGGACGTGTTATGTTGATACTAATCCCA
>NW_023339873.1:9520902-9556858 GCF_004916995.1 Morone saxatilis
AGAGAGATACTTTCCATTTTCACGCAATGCGATAGGCTCCCCCTTTCCAGGGCCAGACAACCCGTGCGTATTTACGACTGACCTGTCACTTCCATTACCAGCATGCTCGCTGCTCTGCCCTAGCCCGCAAGGTAAACAAGACTCCAGGCTTTCGGCTCCTCTCGTCCTTCTGTCTTTTCCTCCACATCAATTGATGACTGTCGTGTTACACAGATCAGATCGAATTTGTGTACAGTATTAATAGTTGTTTTGACTTACTAATACCATGCAGACCTACTTCTAATCTAAATATATGAATGAAGGGAAAAATCAACACAAGGTAAAAGAAAGAAGAAAGAACAAAGAAAGCAGGAAAAAAAAGTAAAAAGAAGAAGACCAAAACTTGCACAACTCATTACACTAAAGGAGAGCTGTGCTTTGCAATCCACCCCCACCTTTAATTATGGCGAGAGAAGGAACGCTGCAGGGCAATTATCAAACGCTAATGGCTTCTGACTGTTTCCCTGGCAACTCTGCCATTCTATACCTGTTGGATGCACTCTGAAAAATGGGAAAGAAAAAAAAAAATGCAGGGAGACAGGTGAACGTCCTCAATCCATCTGGCCTGTGACAACAGATGGGGGTTGCTATTAGAGGCACCGAAAGTCCTAAGGGGAGCCGAGGTTGCTGGAGTGTAGCCCCAGGCAACTTATGGAAATCAGCGCCTTGAGACGGAAAAAATAACAGCCCCCTCCCATCTCCCCACTTCCTTCTGTCTTCCCTCACTCTTTTGCCTTCTCTCCCTCTTCCTCACCCCACTCATCAATATCTGACTTAAAGTGCTTGCAGTAAATTTGTGCATATTTTCATATGCATAGAAACAAGACGGTCTAATCAGGCATGATGAGAAAAGTGACCAGACGCAATGAGGTTGAGATAGTGAATGAAAACTACAAACAAACAAGCACAAGCCAAGATCACATTACGCTCACTATACTCCTCTCTCATACCACCAGTTGGTATATTAAAAATGCATTCCGATATATCTCCCTGTGAGTAAATTGTCTCAGGGCTGAAGCTCATTAACGTGGAAGACTGTAAACACTACGCACACTCCTGCTTATCTAATGTTGCAATTCAGGGTCACTTCAGATTGCATCACAAAGAACTGTTAGCACAAAGTTCCTACAGTCCCGCAGAATTATTAGTAAGGAAATTCAGGGAGTCCTAATGACTTTGAATCATCGCTTCATGTCTAGGAGCACCCTGCTCCTCGGGAGACACAAGGTCTAGTCAGGCCCTGGAAGCTTATGAATATGCACATGAGAACACATATAGAAAACAACAAGAAGCCTTCCTTGCTCTCTACATTCGATATACCCCATGCTGAATGAATAATGACTTTCAAATTTGGAAAACAATTCAAACCCAGTTCATGGTGGGGGGGGGGTAGGCTGCCTGGTTACTGCCTTTTCTCCAGAGTCACTGCTTAGAACTCGCTTGATCTTTTCATAAGATTATCATCTGCCAAGAACCTAAAATTTAGCACTTGGTGCACAAAGCATGCACATTATCCAAGGATTTATGCTGAACTAACTATTGGTGCAATTAACCTTCTACCTCCAGCAACAATTTTGATATTACATCATAAACTTGGACTTTTAGGGTTGCAAAATGCCTGTTTATGCCTCCTGAGGTCTAGTTCTGTACATATATATGTGGATATGAACACACAGGAAAGTGCTACTTTTACACAGATGTGGAGCATGAATAAAGGGATGTATGTCAGCTGAGACAAGACTCTGCCATCTAAAGGGGTCTCTATTTGAGGAGGAAAAAAGACCTAAAGAAAAGAGATGGAATAAAGATGTATAAAAGAAAGGAGGCAGGCTGTTGCAGATGTCAGGACCCAATTTGCATGAATGGCAAAGGGCTAAATTGCAGGGGATGGGGGAGCTACCCTCCACCCCCTCACCCCACTCTTTTTGGGGAACTAAAAGGGAGCTGTGATGCCCATGACTGCTCCTCACTCAGCAGACAGGGATCAGTGGCTAATGAAGGGCTTTGGGTCTCCACCAGACATTTCACACTCTCTGCCTCCCTGACAACTCCACCCTGCTCCCCCTGCACTCCAACATTGCCGCTGCTCTTCCCTTAGATTCCAAATCGAATGAAGCTAATTGGTCTCACAGGTAATCTCTGTTCACCCCTTGTTTCTTAATAAACAAATTTACAAACCTGCCAATGTACCTGTCCAATCCTTGCTTCTGTCTGCCCAGACTTTGTCTTTCTTTATTCCCTTACCAAATATGTTACAATAGAGCTATTCTTGAGCTTAGCTGTTAAAACTGCATATATTGACACTACTCCCTCTATAATTTATAATCATTACAAGAGAGAAACAGGGCTGGGTGCCCACAGAGAAGCATACCTAAATCATAAGGTTTGATGCTGCATTAAATTTTAAAGAATAGGTATTTCCCAAAAGCAAGTGGGGCAATGTTGAACTGAAACAAACATGATCATTAGTAAAACAAGCTGCTTCCACACTTTTTGCTCTCTAAAAATGACTAAGTTGCTCTACTTTAGAAAGATTAGAAGCAAAAGAAAAAAAAAAACAAAGACACGAGACAGAGCAAAAGAAAACAAAGAGATGGGGAGCACGCAAATGCATCATATGGATACATCTGCTAGTGAAGAAATTACTTTACAATCCCTGCTAGGAACTATTGTATATCAAAGTCTTCTACCTAAACCACCAGAAAGAGCAGCTGTATGCAGTTCGCCAGTTTTAACAGTGTGTTTCGTGATTCAGAACAGCTTTCAGTGTTTGAGGCAATGTCTGATAACAGCTTTAGCAGTGACTCTCTACCCTCAATTACAATTTAAAACCAAACAAACAAACACTGTTTTTATACTGAAAGAAGAAGGACGACTTAGATTTATTGCAGACATCTTTGCCACACCTGATGGACAGTGGCAGCAAAGTACAGTTTAACAGAGATGGGTTTTTTTACATAGAGCTAGGGGGGAGGGTTGGTATGAGTATATGGATTAAAAGGTTTATAAATCAACAAGTCAACCATCAGATTGTAGCCTCTGCTCAGCAGCCCTCTCATCAGCCAAATGCCATGAAGTTTTTTTTTTTCTTTTTGCTCTCTTTTTTTTTTCACACAAATGTCCTGGAGGCAGGGAACAAAGCGAGCAGAACTGATTACTGCGCTGCTGCCCCGCTCCGCCAGTCTAAACTCTGTTTGGCTTCCTAATGAGCTCACTAAAAACCCAATTCATCACCCATAACCCCTTCTCAACCTGCCTTGAAATCCCCCATTATGGGGAGTCAAGGACAGTCCGTTTACAGACTTTGGGCTGGGGTCAAGGGCTGTGAAGGGTGGATGGCAGTGGTCGTAGCAACAGCGCGGCCAAGGTTATTTCAACACAAGGGATACTTGCTATGTGGCTTGCCTGTCCCCCAGTATCGAAATGTGTTCACCATACGCAATTCATTTCCTTCCAACCAAATTTCTCCTTTGATTATCATGCCCCACTGATTTTATACACAAAAATATATTTATTTTTACTATTTGAACATGGTGGGTTGTTTTTTACGCCCTACACCAACCTCCCCCCAATCCCTTATGCCCCCCCTCTTTCGTAACACCAGCGGTGTCCCAGCCTGAGTGGAGGAATGTCCGGCTTGATGGCTGCAGCAGCGGGAACGTCCCGTTCCAGTCAGCATTCGCACCAGAGATTTCAAGTTTAATACCCCTCGTCCCATCCCCGCAAAGACAGGAATTTGGTGGGAAGGGAATGTAGCGGGATGGGGGGGGGGTGAGAGAGTGGAATACAGTCGGTCTATTAAGGATGGGGCAAGAGGCAAGGGAAGAGGGAAAGGGTAAAAAAGAGAGAATATTGTTTGTAGATGACAAACAGCTGAGAAGGTAGGAAATTGGATGAAAAAGAAAATGAAGGAAAGGAAAATATCTTGACATTGAGGTATAGGAAAGGAACTGGGTGTTGGTTGGAGGTGTTGGTTGGAGGTGGGGGTTGGGGGGGGGCGGAAACAGGGAAGTGGTGGAGGAGGACGGCAAAGGGTTGGGGTAAACTCCCACAGTTCCTCATTACATGCAGTTGAAATGATCCTCCTGACACCTGAGCTGTAACCAAGAGATTACAGAATTGATGAATCCTTGGTTTAAAATGCAGCTGTTTTATTCTGCTTTAGTAATTAATTCTTTTTCCGATAGTGTATTGATTAAGCGTAGCCCCTGATAAAGTTCAAACTGAGAGAGATACCTCCAGGGCTTTGGCTTGGCCTGCTCTGGAGAGTCAATGAAAACTTCCTCCCTCCACCTGCATCTCTCTCTCTCTCTGTCAGCGCAGTTTACCCTCATAAATTAGTCAGATCAGAGAGGAGTGAGGCTCTTGTTTAGTTCATACTTGCTTTGTCTGCCCTCTTGCTGATGCAATTCTGTTATTTTTATACCATCACACCTACACAAACGCAGACGCCCTTTCTGATGAGTCCATATTACACAACTCACCAAAACATTAATTTGAAGAGGGTTTTTTCTGACATGTACTCTTAGATACAGCCTTTTCACCTAGGAGTGGATTCCTTCGCTTCCTTCTCCCTTCTCCCTCCCCTCCTCCCTCGCTCTCATTCTCACCCTAACAGGGAATCATGGCATACAGAACGAGAGCGTCTTCTTTCACAAAACTATTCTTTCATTCTTTTTATCGCTGCATTTTTCTATACAGCTGTGAGTGAGAGTCTGATCAACAGAGGGTAGAGCAGGTCTCTCCGGGGAGCCAACTAGCAGAGAAATCAGATACAGCTTTACAAGAGAGTCAGCCGCTCATGTCTTGTCAAGACCCCTCACCTACCGGCTCCTTTACAAGTCAATAACCAGGGCCCAGTGTCCTCCACAGGGCCTTGGCACACATTCACCTCTTTCTATAGGAAGCAGCCCACACTTCTGGATTCCATCGAATAACCCTTAATGCTACATTATTCTGCATGACATTATGGAAATAATGTTGTATTTCTGCAATAAAAATGTTCCTAACACATCAGGAAATACATTTCCATGGCCCTAGCTGTGGCGGGACACAAAATTTATCCCCAATATACAACACTGACTCCTCTGACACTCTTGTAATACATAGTGACAAATAATTGGTGACCCCATGAGGCCAGAAGAGCCAGTTAAAAGCATTTTTCAATATTAAGAACTAATGAAAGAGTGAATGAATTATGAAGGGAGACGGGAAAAATATAATTAGAAAGTGGAAGTAGTGCTTAATACATTTACTTGAGACTATTTCCTTTCGTTAATGGGGCTGCTACATGCAGAGAGTGGGTTTTGACGTGGCTAGTATTGACTGTCTGCCCTGCTCCTTGAGGTAAATCCAGCAGGTCATTTCATTAAGGCCCAATTCCATGGCACTAATTTTGATTTTAGGGGCTTGACAGCTGTTGGCAGTGGAAATTGCTATGGCAGGAATAGTAAGAGAAGAGCTTATTACTGCACTGAAAAATACAAATTGCAAAGCCTTGGTTTAAATTACTGGCACTATGCCTCACTGGCCCACCAAAATTTGTATTTCGTCACATTCCTGAGCCTTACCTTTTGATTAACTGCATGAAAAGGGTTAGTAAGAACACACAACAATCTATTTCGGGAATAAGGGCAGAATACAATAACCTTGCAATAAATATTTCATTACTTAAAAAGTCCAGTTTTTGAATACTAGTCGACTTATTTGTGGTTAAATTCAATTCCATTGTATACTGTAGCTGTACTTTGTGCTGGTGTTGTATTGGACTGCATCATATTTAGAGGTGTTTTCTATTATTGTATCCATCTCATTTACACAGAGTACGGCCTCAAAAGTGACGACGACGTGCATCAAATATAAAATACAGTGGTTTCTATTTTCCGGGCCACTCAAGGCATTTTTTTTTGTTTGTTTTTTTATTTTGAATTAGATGTTACCAATCCTCACTCTTATAACATGGCAACTGTGGGTTGGTCTGGCAGTGAGATGGACCTGACTCACAATGTGAGCTCTTAATCGCCTCGCCTTGCAAGTTAATATGCAGCATTAAAGTTCCAGAAGGAAGAAAAAAAGGGTCTTCCTCTGATGCTATTAATTAGCAGTGCTCTATAGCTCTCAGCTTTTTGAAGCTCTCCATCTCCTTTTGTTTCACCCTCTCTTTTCTTTTTTTTAGAGCGGCCTTCTTATTGACTTTTCAATTTTCCCCTCACATCCACCCCCTGCACTAGCAGTAGCACCAGTTCTTCTGCAGCGGTGCCCAGCCCAACAATACCCCCAAGCCCACTCTCCGAGACGCTGGCTGGGGAGCCCTGAGAGCTGGGCCAGCCCTACAGCTCCCACCAGCCCACCACTCACTCCCCACGAGACCAAAATCAAAGAGAGAGGCCCTTAAAATATAACCATGGGTATAATGAGGGTGCTCCAACGAACAATAAGCATATACACCAAAGGAGAAAGGAGAGTAGGAGTACAAAAGAATGAGAGAGAAAACTATAGGAATGTTGGCCTGAAAGTGTTCTTGAGAAGTGAACAGAGAGTGGATGAGAAAAAAAACACAGAATGATACTGTGCTTTGGGAGGGAGGGCAAAGGGCCACAGCCAGTGGTGATGGTAGCCGGGGCCACGCATCTATCCAACCACGTATCTGAACCCAAAACAACAAGGGGGTCTGCCGCATGCCTCTGGAGCCGAAGGGAGCCAAAGGGAGCACGACTAATTTCTGCACAACAATAGGCCTGGATGGGCGCCCACACAATGGCAGGTGCTTTGAATAGCAGCAGGGCCCTTGCAGCAGGGATCTTCTCCTCTCTCCACTCCGAGGGCTTGGGCTCTGGCTTGTGTAACCTTTCATTTTCAACCGAGCTTCCTTTTGACTCATAAAGGATGAAAATGATCTAATGGGGGGGCCAAAGGAGTAAGAGACAGCCAGGTCTGTGAGGCACAATTCAGATCAAATCCGTCTGTGTCTTCTGTACGTTATCGGCCTTTCTCTCCCTCTTTTTCTCTGTCTTTATTGCTTTTTCTCCACACTTTTCCACATTTTTTTCATCGACTGTTGGTTTGTTGTGTTTTTCTGTGGTGGTTGTGGTGGTTGTGTTTGTTGTGCGGCTGCTGGGCTATCCTGTAGGCCATGATGCAGTGGTAAAGGCAGTTTTCCCCCACCTTAAGAGCATTCTTTCCGGGGTCACAAGGTCAGGCTTCACAGATGTCTCCTGCAGACACTCAGTTGTCTAAGGACTGCATCCCTGGGAGTAAGCATTCGTACTAAACAATGCAGCTTTTCCCCCTCACTTTGGAAAATGTTAAATGTTTTCTCTTTTTTTTGTCTCTCCTTTTTCTACCACCCTCTTTTCATTGTTTTATTTTGAATGAAGCTATAGAGTGAGTACAATTTTTCCAAGGTGGAGGTTTTTGTGTTTAGATAATGAAAGAAAGCAGTGGTTATCACAAGATAGTGGTGTTTTCTGGCTGCTTTCATTCTTTTAAACGCTCCCCGTCTCCCTAAGTTTCCTCCAATTGTTCTAATGGGGCCTTAGTCATCCTTGCCTGATGGCAGAGGGAAAGATGCTTTTAAAGGTCTTTTTCTTCTCTCAGTATGTGTTGCCAGGAGAGAAAAATGAAAACATGTAGTAACTGTCCTGAAATCCACGCTGAGAGACAGATACGAGAAACCCTTGAGTAAGCAGGGCAGAAGCCAAACAAAGAGCAACCCTAAATGAACAGAAAGACAATATTTGAGCTAGAACATCACTGTGTAGCCTCAATCTCAACAAAAATTGTGTAGAAGAGAATTCCTGGGCCAAATGGATTTCATTAAAGGGAAATCAGCTTCTGCTTTTTTAGGGGGCGGAGCGTGACAGTGGTAAAAAGGAAGCGATTGCAGCATTTAACATGCAAGTTCTGCCTCAGAACATGGAAAAGTGTGTAATTGGAACAACATTTTGAAAATCCAGGCACTGAGCTATCCTTGAATATCTTACCCCTTTTCATCTCGCTTTCCCTTGTTCCTTTTTCTCTTCTTTCGTTTGATATGGTGTTCTTGCTTCCCCCTCCAAACATCTCCTCTGTATTCTGCAAATTGATAACCCTCTAAATGAATTATGGTAAATGCATAATGAAGGTTTTCTCAGCTTCAGCCCTGCAGCCAGCCAGGATGGAGCATCTCGTTTGGCATGTTTGATTCGTTTTGTTGCGCATTTAGCCCCAGTGTTCCTTCAGAGTGTTCACTGCTTGGGGCATGTAAATAAGAAATTATCCTTGCTGACTAACATGGCTAATACCTCCTCTGGGGTAATCAAAAATTATTAGACGCTTGCTTCCAATAAACATTAGGGCTCATGGCACTAACCACTGTCAAATCGCTCACCTCCGCCTGCTCCCCAATAGCCATAAAATGGGTGAACAAAAGTGATCAGGTGTGGAAAAAGCACTCTGGCTACATGGAAACTGGGAGACCGCGGGACTGCTATTATGCCTAAAAAAGCAGCCCTTGGCTTTAAGAGTCATTAAAGCATGTACTAGAGTGGGAATCAGACTAGAAAATGAGCTTATCTTGCATAATGCCCTCAAAAGCTTTGCATAAACGTAAAAGATGTGCGCGTGAAAATCAGCAGCAGAGAGGAAGAACTCGGATTGTAACACACTTCCTTTATCATCCTCCCACTCTCTTGGAAGGTGGCAGCATGGTTAAAGCACTACCTGTAGGGTATAGCTGCTCTGCTCAGTTCCAAACATGCTTCAGTGTGTAAACCCTGGTTTACACAAGAGAAAACCACACAGCAAGTGAACAAGCTATAGCTGGCCTTGCTAAGCCACTCTACTCAACCACTTGCTGTCTTTTGGGAGGGACCTTTACTGTGATGTGGGGTTCGGATATTAGGGGGAGGAGAATTGGGAGGGTGGGGGTGGTGGAAGAGATTAAAGAGCCAAGGGAGGCAGAAGAAAGGAAGGAAAGTAAAAGAGCACAAGGCCCATTGGTCAAACACAAAAGGGGAGAGAGGGAAAGGACATTTGAAGTCAGGGTTAAACTCCAAATAAGCACACCTTAAACGGGCCTGTGTAAGCTGGCAGTCAGGGTTTTTGGAGTTTCCCTGCAGGTGTGCCTTTGACAGACTTGGCCTCCATAACCTCTCTCTGATCTAGAAAGGGGCCCGGGGTTGGACACAGAAGAAACCGGTGGCATCTTGCTGCCCCTGCCTCCCATTCTATGTCTATTACATTCACACACGCATGCTTACACTCTCTGTAAACACACACACAAACACACTGCCAGACTAGGGGGAAACAAATCTGGTGAGGACTAGAGCAATTGGATTATCACCTCTTAAGGGTGACTTCTTGGCTGACCCCCTTCAGGCTAGCCTGCTGAAACAAGACGGAAAATTTCCTGGGAAAACACTCTCCCTTTAAAGAGTCAAAGCACTGTCATCCTTGTGAAAATACAGCGGCAACAGCATTAATGGACGTGGAAATGCCCTTTGGGGCACACGCTCAAATCCCTTTTAGCCATATTACATCAGACCCCTGTGCACTTCTCATCATCACCACATGTACTGGAGTAATCAGCAACGGAACATGGGTGTGTAAACCCACTGTATAATGAACTGATATAACAGCACTGCACTCTGTCTTTGTTTTTGGCCCAATCCTTGGGTGAAAAAGTCACTCCCCTTCTTTTACCATAGCTCAATCATGATTACTTCCCTACAACACCTTTTCCTTTCTGCTTCTTAATTATGATCATCTCATTCCCAGATACGCTGGCCTTCATCTCCTTCTCCAAGAAAGACAGAAAGAGAAAAAAAAAAGAAAGAAAAAATGTCTGCCCCAAGCTTCCCTTAATGGTGCAACACAGACATTCTCCTCAGCTGCTGTCAGAATAATCTGGGTAATTTTTTCCCTATGTTCTCCAAACATTAGTTTGCACATTAGGCTGACCCAGTTAATGTGCTTTTCCTGCTGTGTAGGACCCAGTTCCTGGCCAAGCTAGGCCAGGCTGGGCAGGGCCGGGTCGCGCCGGGGGCCTGTTCATGATTATGGACCAGAGGGACCAGGCCCCTGCCAGAGCTGAGGCAGTGGGGAGAGGTAGAAAGAGAGGAGTGGAGAGAAGGAGACGATAAGAGGAAGAGCGGGAAAAGGAGGAAGCTTGAGCTGCAGTGTGTGTGTGTGGAAGGACATAGAGTGGTGGTGGTGTTGTGGGTAGAGGACTACGTTACTGGAAGTGGAGCCGACTCTACTGGCAGTCCTCATCCTTTTACAGTTCCTTTGCTTTCGCTGTTTTCATGTGTTTTTTCTCTCATGATCTATAGACTCTAGGAACGTAACTCGGGGTCAGAAGTAAGACAGAGAGACATAAAAAAAGGAAGAGAGAGAGCGGAAGGGAGGAAGGAAGGAGGGAGCTGAGGGAGCTGATCATTCTCTTTAATCACATTTTGGATGAGGGCCAGGTAGTCTGCGGTACTGAGAGCTAGACAGAGAGGGGTGAGAGAGGAGAGGAGTGTGAGGGAGACAGTAAAAGAAGGAAGGGGGGGTGGTGGTGTGGGAGAAAGAGAGGTAGAGAGAGGTGGAGGAATAAATGGAAAGAGAGGGAGAGAGAGGATAAGAAAGGGACTTATGGAGAGAAGGAGAGAGGGGATGAGCCTGAGAGCAGAGCCCCTTGAAACAGCTTGAAGTGCACCAGCGCTGAAGCAAGAGTGCACATATGCCCACACATACCGTGTCTATGTGTGTGTGTATGCGCGGGAGAGTGACAGTCGTTCCCGTAAATGCCCGCGAATGCTGAATCCAGCAAGAATCTGGTGTTAGAGCAGAGGCAGGGAGAGATCCATTTTAAAACTATGTGCATTAACTATACTTTTCCCCATAGATTAAGCACTCCACATGAATAATTTAGCCTCTCTTATGCTAATGGGATCATGAAAGTATCCCCTCCGTACCGTGTTTTCTCCCCCTCCACAGCAACTCTTCTCAGCTTTCAACAATGGCCCTGCCCCTTCCCAACAAACCATCAGACAGACATACTGCACTGTTTTCACAACAGACACCTGACTAACATGGGGCTGACATGTAGTGACAAGGCTAGAATTGCACACAGAAGCTTATTGAGAAACACGGTGGCACTGTTATCCTCATTAAGCATCGTTAGCTTGTTTTCTGTTTAAGTGCAGTTAACCTCTGCTTGCTGCCACTGAGATATTGGAAGTTATAGGTTGAATGCACATCAAGGCTGTTCTTGGTTTAATGTTTATGTGATGGCTGTTGCCATTGAGCTGGCTTTGTAAGTAGGTGGCTACTGAGGCAGACTACTCCTCTTACACTTTCTGATTGCTTCACTGTGGTTCTCTGTTTTCTTTCGAGAAGGGAAGTGGACATATCCTGTGTGTTTATGTTTCTTTGGCCTTTTTTTTGTGTTCCGCCTCTGCCATCACACACTAAAATATACGCAAGCACACATTTACACATACAAACCCTTGTTGCTTCAGCATTGTGGTGTGGTGAGGTGGGGGCACTGTGTAAAAATTATCAGTGCTCCAACAGCTGGGAGTGAGAGCAATGAAACAGCAGGGCTTGGGTCTGCTTTATTGTTTATCTGTTGTTTATGGGCCAGTGTTCAGCTTTAATTACTACACTAAATTAAACTCTAACAGGCACTTAGAGGGAACCAGCTAACAGACGCACATGCATGCCCACACATACACACACACTGTGTATTTTATATACACGGACACACCTCGCTGATCACTCCAGTGCCGGAGTATAGGCTACTAATACGCAACAAGGCTTCCATCTTGCGTTTAGCACAGACTCAGCTGTTCTTTCTGTTGTGGTTACATTTTGTTTTCTTTCTTTCTCCTCCCTCAGTTTTGGGTCTACTTGAGTCCTAAGTGTAGCTGTAAAAAAAAAAAAAAAAGCAAAGCCAAATGTCCGGAAAATGCCAGATTCAACAGGCCATGTTCATGCTGGGGCTGTCTGGGCGGACACAGGGAGTCGTGTCCACACCAGGAATGACCCCCCTCTAGTGAGCTCAACCACAAAGACCTTGCTGAGTGGGGCCCCTGGCCAGGGCCAAGGGAGCTCACCACACTCCCCACGCATACACACATATACACACATAACAACACACACCCACACACACACACCCAACACACACACCACACACACAAATGTACCACAATACCATCAAGCGCAGCATGCTCCCTTGGAGGCGAACACTCAAGCTCTCCCTCTCTTCCTCCCTTTCTCTCCATTTCTGCCTCTCTCAGTCTCTCTGGGGAGTCTGTCTATCCACAGAGCATGGGGATTGTTCAATTGCTGAGAAAATGTACAAAATGCTTTCTCCTCTCCTCTGTTGAGCCTTTTCCATCTACCGTAGAATCAGGGAATTGTACAGAAAGCCCCTTTGCTCACCACTCAAGATGTCAACGTGGATTTGGTCTTCATGCATAGCTAATAATTACAAGTGTGGACTGGAGCTGAGGCATGCACATGCAGTCAGATGCACGCATGAACAGCAAGAGGGGAAAAACGTTACCTACCGTGTTGAATCAGTGTTGGGGATTTACAGTACATGACTGAGTGCATTTGACTCTACTATGTTTGGTGTGGGCAAATGTGCAGTATTTCATCACGCTGCTCCATCACACCTTGGGTGTTTAACATATTACGGACAGCGGCTTGGAAACGAGTGCTATCTTAAGGCACGCACATTCATCAAGTTTAACTCCCTGCAACTGATGTCTCCGATGTTTCTAGATAAGCTTGGAGGACTTCCAAAGGACTGTTAATCAAAATGATGTGCAAGCAGGGGCCAATGAAGTTATTGTGTGTTACGTTCTGAACCATCTCCCGTTAACTGCTGATATTTGTTTATCTAGCCAGAACATAGGGAGTCACTCTCTAAGAGTCAGTAAGTGAGAGTGAAGAATTTGCCCTGAGGGTGATAATTCATATTTTCTTTTTTTGGAGCGAAATTCTGAGAAAACTAAAAAAAAATCTGTTAAGAACGAGGAGGGAGAGAGGTTGAAGATCAGAGTATTGTACTGAAACCTTTTTCAGTCTGTGTCAGAACCTTAACTGGCAATATTTACTGACAGCTATGAGCATGCTTCACCTTGGTTTACTGCTTGACAATAAATTATTCCACAAGAGGGGCAATATATATTTGCGCACTTGTTAAATTGTTTTTTGGCACAGGTTCAGAGCAATGCTCAATGCTGAGACACAAACCGGAGATTGAGGAAGTGAATTTTGCTCACAGCATCCTGTGCATGTATGGTACAGACAGTACTTTTTGAAAAAACTATATGTGAGAAACACTGAACTTTATTCTACTGTACATCCCCTAACATTGGCCAATGCGGAAAAACTTTTTACTCCTCAAAACAGTTGGACTTGGTCCTTGTCAGAAACACTTTACCATTTCTGGGGGAAATTGAGGGGAGTCACATATTCAACACAGGGATGCTTCTGGATCAGTTTTCGAGGTAAATGTTTTTCAAGCCACAGGGACAAGTACAACACACCTTTCAAGATGGAAGATGGCGGAAGAAAGTTAGTGTTTTTTTTGGCAGCTAAAACCAAGAAGCACTGTGGGATTTGCGCACTCTTTTCTCACTCTCCTCCTCTTTCTCTCTCTCTCCCTCTCTCTCTCTCCCATCTATTCTGTCTTCCTCGACTGATCCACATCGTCACCCCTTTTAACAGGGGCCAAGCTGTTAAAGACCCCATTACTGAAGTGAAGCACACATTTCACATTTTCTCTATGGACTTGAGAGTGTGGACTACAAATTTTATGTGGAAATGTATTGAGATAGGAGGCGAGTTCATGCGTGTTGTGGAGTGGAGGAGAGGAGGGAAAGGTGGAGAGGTTGGGGAGGGAAGGCTCTGTCAGAATGGAAGGGCCAGAGTCGGGAGTCAGCGAGCGCTTCAAGCGTTAACGTAATTGCAAGAATGTGAAAAATGAGGCGGCGGGGCTCCCGAGCGGAGCGAAAGGTCAGAGCATGCCTCACACAAAACAACTGGCTGGAGGACGGCCTCATTAGACCATTAAATCAGCTGCCCTCTCTCTCTTTTCTCTTTTTTTCTCACTCTGCCTACTTTTTCACCTTCTCCACTCTTTCACCTCTGTATTTCAATGGCGCTTCCTTCGCCTTCCTTAAATCCCTGACTCTGCTTACTTCGGTTTTTTTTTTACCATGAAAGGCTTTGAGCTGGTGGATCTAGCATTTAGCACTCTTTAGTGCAGGTCAGGCTCTGGCCCTGATCTAGTCCAGGTCTATATTGGCCCAGTGCATGGTGCTGTACCGTAACTGTCTTTGGCCTGTATTGATCCGCTGTTACTGGATACGGTGGGGAGAGGAGTCGATAAGTGCTCTGTGGATTACAGGTCACTTGTACTTATGTGTGTAAGATAATCAATAGGCAGTGCATTTCTTTCTCTCATCCCCCCTCCTTTCTCTGTTGTTGCTGCAGTCTCCATCTCCCATGCTGCTTCCAATTGCAAAGATGAGTGCAAAATGTCTCCCTATGCCCTGTCCTCTGACCTACAATCATACAGTGTTTTTAACTAATATTATTATTTGCATGCCAGAAAATCCAACACATAATTTACTGCTTATTATTTATGTATTTTGCTTAGACGCTTGTTCACTCTAAGAGCTCATCCTGAAGGGAAGAGAATGGAGTGTCCTTGAGCAAGAGACTGTTCTGTAAATGTTCCTTTGCTCTGCTCACCACGGAGGGGGGTAAGCAAAAGGAGATTTATTCCTATCAGGTTCAATTAAGTGATATTATTGCACCCCATTACTTCACTATGCTTATACTGTCAAACAGACATATCCTGTTGCTTAGCCAAAGCCTAGCTATCATCAACTAGCCTGACAACAGCCTATGATCCAACTAGTCCTGACATAGCCAACCACAGAGGTCTGCTGCGGCCCTTAGTCTGTGGTCAGTAATGGTTCAGAGGATGCAACTGCTGCTTCTGTCTGAAGAGGAGAAGATGATTTAAATAGCCCCACCACAGACACACATCCCATCGATACATTTGATCGCTTATCGGCAAAATGATAGCTTTGAACGGACACAACAAGCGGCTTCGCTCTGCGAGCGGGCTCTTATAAGTGTGTATCTTAGCGTTTGAGTGTATTTGTGTGTGTAGATGGTGTGATGAAATTTCATGCAAAGCCACGGACACTGCCAGAGGGCACACACGGATACAGAAACAGATCCACAAAAACACACACACACACACACACACACACATACTCTGCTGCCAGTGAAAGGAGATCTTGGTACATTCAAAACAAGGGGAAAACAAGAAAGGAAAGGCCAAGAGCTCATCATCTGTTCTCTTAGTACAGGCAACAGTTTCATTTAATAAACAATTTTAACCTCGCAATATATTGATTCTTGGCCTCACCTATGAATTTAACTAATAGCATATGCTTCTCATGATTTACATGTCAAAATTGATATGGACTGTGACGAAAATACAAGGCAGATAGCTGTGATTTACACACGCTGTCTGTAATAAATTCGAATACACTTGTTTTGAAATGCATTATTGCTGTTTGGCAGGTCACGTACTAGATAACACAAGGCTCACTGAGACATAATTAGGGGCTGTTGTGCGAGCAAAGTTAATATGGTTTAAATGCAAACAAGAACTGGCAGAAATATACTATTAATCACCAGCTTTTGTTCAGCTCTCTAAATAGCAACATTTTGGAAAGCTCTTTACTAGGTTGGTGTATTACAGTGGCTGTTGCTTGTATCTGCGTGTGAGTGTAGCAGTGGATAAGCGTGTTCATTTTTAGGTGTGACTATGTGTTTACATGGACGGCAGTCAAAAAGCAGGATAATCCAATGCGCAAGAAGAAGGACTGGAATGTATGTGTATAGAGAGATGTGCCATCTATTCACTGTAGATCTCACATTAGACAGGGTTAAAGTGAAGTGTTGGCAATTCTACTCATGCATGATGATTAATATGTCCCGCATGGATCTGTGCCTGTATCTTTGTATGTTTATGTGTTAGTGCTTGAGTGCACAAGTGCATGCATGTATATATGTGTGTGTGGGAGCGTGTGTGCGGGAGCGTGTGTGCATATGCATGTGCATGCCCATTTCTGGGCTGGCTCACCTTGTTCGCTGCTGTTGTCACCGCTCTGTGAAGCGTGTCCCCCGCTGGAGGGCCCCGGTGTGCCGGCTGAGTGTGTGGAGGTGGCGTCATCATGGTCTCTCCAGGAAGCTGGGTTCTGAGGTTTGAAAAGAGAGAAAGCGAGCGTGGGATCCATCCATCCATCCGTGCATCCATCCACATTCCCCGTCCAAACCGCAAACCAGGAGCAGAGAGAGCAGGAAGGGGGGAGAAGGGGAGGAGGGGGAAGGTAGAAAGGGAGAGACACAGAAAGAGAGAGAGACCATGTGAGTATTTTGGAAAAGTGAGAGTGACATCTGTAAGAGTCTACAGGCACTGTGAGGGTCCTTGGCCTGCTTACATTCTCCTGGCAAGGCGAAGAGACTCACTGCCTATTTCCCAGCTAGCAGACAATCAACGATGCCACTAAAATCATAGATGAGGAGAAAGAAACGAATGCACTAAAGCAGCTGGCAATAAGTCAAAACACTGTAATCAAAGTGTTTCATTAATGCATGAGAGCAAAACGCAGCACTGTTAATGTGGCGTTTGATTTTGAACGTTGCAAGTGGAGCACTTGTGAGTAATTGTCTAAACACATATGGCAGAGCCCAGTGGAGTTCGTTTATACCATAACCAATTGAGACTTCCGTGTCAAGTGAGAAATATAGAGGTAAAAAGTCCAAACACACCACAGCCACCATTAATCATTACCACTGTCAGAAATGAAAATAAGATATGACAGTGATTCTCCTGCTAATCTGCCAAAAATGTGTACACGCCCACACTGACATACACACACGCCCACAGACTCTTGCAGAAATACACTTACGCACACATGCTAATGACATAATAGAGCAAGAAGTATAAACACACATGCACACACACTCACTTTTATATATACAAACACATGCTGAAAAAAAAGTGTTAAATCTCTGCTGGCTAACTTCAAAGAAATGTCCATAAACAAATTCATAGCTTTTAAGACATCTTTCTTTTTTCCCTCCCTCCTTCTAAAGCTAATTTTCTCTCCTTCTCCTCCTCTCTTTCCTGGTCATTCCCACTGCCCTGTTGCTGCACACAGGGAAACAGGATTTTCTACTGTACAGGAAAGGCTTTATCAGTGCCACATGAAGGCAGGCTAGAGGTGGAATTTCCTCTGCCATTCAGGCAATAGAGGGACAGACTGATCACGTCATTTACTACGCTCGCGGCCGCAAATACACTGGCTCAATCAAGTACACACTCCAAACAGCCTTTCACACAGAGTTGATACAGCTTCATAGCTCACAAAACCCTAGCTAGTCTTTCCCAATTTAACCTGTCACCTGAGCACGATGACAAAATGTTGGTGAACGTAAGCCCAACGTTGTCTGGGGCCCAAGAGAATCAACCCCTTGAGCAGAGCCCAAGCCAAACAAACACAGGCCTGCACCAAGGCTTCCCACAAACCTCAACCCACTTCTCAGTTCCCGCTATGGGTTTTTTTTCTCCCTCAAACACACATAAACACATATACATACATACGAAAGCAGAAGGAAAATGTACACGCCGCAGAATATTCCAAGAAAGAGACCGTTTTTACCATTTTGTCTGACTTCAGTAGAGTTCCTGATGAACTTCTTTTCCCTCAGCTCCCGCCAGAGAGGAGCCTGCCTGCCTGCTCTGGTGCCCCAGTCAGAGTGAGCTGTACTGGTGGAGGACAGACAGGATAGAGCCTGGAGACTAGTAAAGGTTTGCAGGGAAACAGAGGCTATAAGACAAGCGGCTGCGAGCTCCCCTGGGTGCGTTGTCCTGATGTGCTGCTGCTTGTTCTGCTGTGGAGGCGAGGCTGCTGCTATGCCTGTGAGCGAGGCTCTTTTATCTGCTAAGTTTTTTGGGGAAGGAGGGCTGTTTTTTCAAACAGCTCGGAGCTGAAAACAGCAGACAGAAACACACAAGGCCCTTCAGACCCTCCGCTCCACTCAAGGCCCTCTCAGCGTCAGCTGTTCACCGGATGGCAATCAGATAAAGAGCTCGGAGAATTACCCAGAAGAGGGGTAAGAAGACAGGGTGAACAATAGCCCATGCGTGGGTTTTAACCCTCCAGAATGAGCGGAGGGAAAAGTGTCCCTAGTCTGAGAGGGATGGATGATCGTGACGCGATCACTCACTGGGCCACTGATCAACACACGGTATTCTTTGTGGGAACAAGGTCTGTTGTTATAGTAATTTGCTGTTATTCCCAACACAGTGTATGCTGAGTAACATGTGGGAAAAGCACATCAACCCTTTAGAAAACAGTCTAATTTTGTCTTTGTCAAATGGCACAAGGACTCCCAGAGTGCATAATGTATTTAGGCAGAGCTGGGCTCGGTGCTCTCCGAACGGGCTGTTGTTGTTCCCAGAGAAGAAAATGACTGGGTTCTACTTCCTCACAATGAGACTCCCACTGCCGGCAAGATGCGAGACAGACCTGAAAAACTATGCTCGCTGCTCTCACACAGTCTCGCTCTCTTGTTCTCTCTCTCTCTCTCTCTCTCTGTAACACTTGCCAGCAATGGCCACAGCATGGTTTTAATGCAACAGCTGAATCGATAGGACTTAATTTAGCTATCATTGCAGAGTAATGTGTCATTTTTAATGGTGCTGGCACTAAATTAAATTCAAAGACACCTCAGCTAATGGTGTTAAAGGGAATGATATTTTGCTGTGATTTGCTACCCTGTGGGGTTTAATGGACCTGTATGCAAGGATATAGATAAAGCTTTGTTAGTTTGCTTCGTATAGGGTAAAAAGCAGACCGCAGCACTTTATATGACCTAATCATAATAATACAGTGGATACTTGGCCCAGTGAATACGCAGTAGATATCTTTGATGAGGCACACTCTCCTCTTTTAATACCTGCAAGTCACCTCTCATTCA
The DNA here is from genome assembly GCF_004916995.1 of Morone saxatilis. Taxonomy (NCBI): domain Eukaryota; kingdom Metazoa; phylum Chordata; class Actinopteri; family Moronidae; genus Morone; species Morone saxatilis. The sequence continues at coordinate 9,539,989 of NW_023339873.1, forward strand.
TAACCCTGTCTGCAAAACAAGACAACAAATACCACAACAAAAGCGTTAACTTTCCACGCTCAACAAGGCGACAAAAGCAACAGCCTTTCCTCCCCATGAATAATTTAGTGGGCCTCTCTGAGCTATGGAGGGTGCATCAACAGACACCGCACCGCGCAACACAAACACACACAACCATTTTGTCACAACCCTCGTGGGTCTGATAAAGTTCAAACAAGTTGAAAAAAAAAATTCATGTCACCCAAACAGTCTTCTTCAACCTACACAAGAAATAGAGGAAGAAGCAAAAGAGGAAAAAAAGGCCTTTAGCCCATGTGACTATTCCCTAAAGCTGGGCATAATTAGGAGTCAAACATGGTTCACTCCATGCTCTTCACTAATTGTGTGAAAGAGCAGTGTTACCAGGAGGAGGAGGAGGAGGAGAACGCCAGCAAGCAAACACACATACATGTGCAGGCGGGAACGCACACACACACACACACAAACACACACACACAAACACAATAGGACTAGATCGAGAATAAGATACAAAAGAAGCGTGGTCTCTGGGGGCAGCCTTTTCTATTTGCTGGGGTTAGCAACTGGCAGCTGATAATACAAGTTGTAATTAATATAAAAGCAGGAGACAATATGGGGAGGAAGGCTTGTAGTGCAGCCAGGCCACAGGAGAGCAGGAGAATGCTGCCGTCTCCTCTGCTTCTGTCCCTTGTTTCTCATTTACAAACACCTGCCTGGCACAATCTCACTTCCCTCCCTGCACTCTGCCTACATCCCTAGGAATTTCAAATAAAATTGATTTAGCGGCATCATTGAATTTCCCTCAAATTCCCCTGGAACCCGGGGGAAAGGGAGGAAATCTGTTGGTGTAGTAGCAGTGTAAGGTATAGGCTGAGAACGACTAGCCCTGCGTGTGTGTGTGTGTGTGCGTGTGTGTGTTGTAGAGCCACTGTAAAGAGCAGCTTCAGGGATCCTGTGCTGAACATGTACAGAATCGCTGAGACACCAGAAACATACAGGACCGTAAATCATAAAGCGAGCTGACATTTCAAGACACATCTTGCCACATGGTATAAACAGAGAAAAACTCTTCACACATTTTTGTTGGGTTGGGCATGTAATTATATACAGCCACTTTACAGAAGTGTAGGTGCACTTCCATTGAACAACTGAGTATTTACAACACCCTCAATTATCCAGAATATAAAGAGTCCTTAATTTAGCAGCTAACAATTCACCGGAGCGTGTTTTAACAGACACGAGAGATTGACTGATTGTATTTATGCTTCAAAACTTTCTCTGGGGCAAAAACAACCTTTTTCATTGTAGTAAATGGCAGATTACATGTACATATATGTCTTCAGAAAAAAACTATTAAATAAAAATTGTGACTGCTATTGTGATTCATGGATTTGGCACACATGAAAAGAGCTTTTTCCAAAATATGAAATGGCATTAATATAAAACAAACAAGTCATTATAGATCATTTTAATTTCAGTTATTCCTTGTAACAAATAACCCTAAAATTTATGGGCTTTCAAATTAGTATGTAAATATATACTCAGTGCCCACTGTACACCTGTACAAACTATTGCTGTTCTGCCATAAAGTCTATTGTTATGATGCCAACTGTATAATATTCTGTTTTTTTGTTGACACTCACAGAGGTGTTTATTCAAGTAGATGTTTTAGAATTAAGGTCATAGTTAAAGGTAGTATTGTTTTGCTCTATATTTGGTGGTGTTTCTATTCTGCCCCCTCTCGTGTATGTAAATGGGAAGGTAAAAAAAAATCAATATAATGTAGTCCAGTACAACACCACCTTTAACTATGACCTCAGTAATAAACATATAATTGAATTTACACATTTCTGACAATATCAACCAGAACTGACAAAGACGTTGTATTGAATTTTCAAGATTCAGATTGTAGAGTACAACTAATAAAGTGGCATTTGAGTGTATGTTTGTACTATTAACTTTAACTGTATGTTGTATCTGAACACAAGTCAGCATACATGCATGACATGACCCTAAAATGACTGCGCAGCAACTGCTTTTTATTGCAGTCATTTAGAGTGTACATGCAGTTAAAGAAAGGAGAGTGTGGGAGATGCAACAAGTGAGCTTAGCCTCTCTCCAGCCATGGTAGCGATGATTAGATATGCCTGCCAACAGGGCCCTGCCTCTGAACACTAATCAAATAGGAAATGTTAGGCCAGACATCTCACCATCACAAAACAAGTGTGTGGAACAGACAGAATGGCCCAAGTCAATGCTGCACTGTTTTCATCAGGAAAAGCGGGAGAGATCCAAACGTACTCTGTCCCCGAGGAGAACAAAGCTAGTTGAATTAGTACACCTCCAAAACTGAGAAATTCAACGGTTCAGCAGGCCGGCTCTGCCCGAGGGCTCGCTGTCCACAGGCAGAGAGTTGAGACAGAGGGCTGTGTATGCACTGCAGCATGCATAGTGACATACAGAAACAGGACATTACTGAGCACCCATCTCCACTGATAAACACAGTAAATCACTGCATGGCCACAAGATGAACTATTGCATTACTTGACTGAACCTGTGACATCACCATGTCTGACCAATGGCCTACAGCGCTCAGAGCTTGTACCAGAGAATCAAATGTAAACAGAGAAAGCTTTTTTTCCCTTTTTCCCTTTCCAGCCATGCAGAGTCAAGATAAGCTACGCCATAACCTCTATGGGAACTACTATCACTCCCTGAGGAAAGCTCTCCAAAACAAAGCGTCGGGACCTGCAAATCCAACAGACTTTCTGTGTAACAAATCTGAAACTATGCAGAAATTCAAAGACAGTTTCAAAAGTGTAATGCATATGCATGGAGGAAATGAAAAGCCTTCTGCTAATATGTAAGCTTCACTGAGGAAGCAGCACAATAGCACGAGAAGACACAAAGGCTAATTCATTAGAACAGATAATATTCAGACACTATTAATTCTATTTGCCTCTCTAATTGGATGTAGCACAGAAGAGACAGAAATTTTATTCATTAATTAAAAGACAAGAGAGCAGACCATTGACAAGCACACACACACTGTACCAACCGTTTACAAATCTACACCACTCTGTGTTTTTTTTCTTATTCCTCATCACCCTTCATGTGTAATACAATATCTTTTTTTCCTTTCTTTTAATTGGGATGGGGTTGATCTGAGGAGGGGCGATGAGTTAGGAAGACTTGGGTGGGCTACATAGTCACCGCAAGCGAATAAGTGAAATCAACAGTGTCAGCAAGGACTCATCCCGCTCTCACTATACCATAATCCAATCATCTCTAAGACAATGCTGCATTCAAGTGTAAATAAAACTGTGCTTATTATGCTCCGCTGTCAGGTACGGGGAGGGGAGAGGAGGAAAACAGAAAGAGGTAGAAAAGGAAGGAAACACACATACATACTGTATACACACAGCATACATAAAAACAAGCTCAATGGGCCGCCTCCTTCACAGTGAAGAGCCTCATCATCTCCAGAAAAATCTACTTTCACCAAATGAGATGTAGCCCAGGGCTATATATTAAAAATGCATATCAAAGCAAAGAAAAATGGACGTGAGAGATTCTAACTAAATAAATTAGCATATCTAACTATCAAACTGCCTTCCTCTCCTCAATGGGAAGCGAGGACAGAAATGAATAATAAAATAGAGCCAAATACAAATGAATAAATACAATAAATAAATCAAGACAAGTAGGACAGAAATTGCTTTCCATCCAGTGGCATGGTTTTGCAGCCAAATGCATTTTTTGTGCATTGTTTCCAATATTCAAAGCACATTTTAGGCATGAAGAGCTGGACTCCTTTCAATTAGACATGGAAATTACTGCTGAAGAAGTTAACTATTTACTACAGGGCTTTTAGATCATGACTGCACTGTAGACATTTACCTCAATAGTTTCAATTCCCGCAAATAATATTTCCACTAACACATCAGAAGGTCCACACATGCTCTCACACGCAGTACAAAAATAAGCCACTGCATTTTTATTTATAAAAAAATAACTATAAGCAGGAGTGTGTATATTTCCACAACATGTAGCAATCAGCTCAGACAGAGAACAAGGGAAAAACAACTTGTCAAATTCAGCCCAGCAGTTAGCTATAATAAAAAGTTCATTGGTGTCACAAAAGTGAAATAAATGCCTCAAAACTTAAATACCTAATGAGGTGGTCAGTCCAAATGACTCTGAGATAAATGGCTTGCCATGCAACCTTCTTTGTTTATTGCTGCTCCTGATTTGCTTTATTGGCATATCTAATTTTCTAATTATCAAAATATTTCTCACAAGTGGACTGATGACAAAGCTGGTGTCTGAGCACTGGAGGCACCATTGGAAATTGGCTTGAGTATCAACCATCTGCCATGAAACTAAACAGGCTAGTTTATCTAATCTCTGCAATATAAACAACAGCATGCCTCATTTCTACACTTGTGTTGGAGGACCACAATATTGCCGTTTTGACCGTTTCTCAAACCAACATCGGCATCTTCGGCCTAATTACGTTTTAATTCACCTTGTGCGGTGCGCTGCGTGGCCCTGTGAAGGCGACGGGCTTTCAAAAGGGAATCCACCGCTATTAGGCCTATAGCCAGACCCAACAGATGCAGCGCAGTGACTTTGCATAACACTTAAATCTGCTTTAATTCCTAATAGGCTTGGCCCTTGTGCTGCACAGATATTAACCAGTCACTTTGTTGCAACAGTCCGGGGTTTTTTTTCCATCAAAACATTAGCTTTATCACAGGAAAGCAAGACGCAATAATTCACAGATATCAACTCAATAATACACTGTCAGCTCAATCCATATTGCGGGGGGGTCGGGGAGGGAGGGGGGTGGGCTGTGTTTATTACACCGAAAATGCACGATTTAAACCAGGGAATCGATCTTCAAATTTAAAGCTACTGTACTTCAGGTGCATATAATTGAATTCAGCATTATGGAGCCTCCAGCCATAAAATGGGGAGCAGAGGAGAAAGCCAATGCAGAGCAAACCACACGGCAATCAATACGAAACAATTAAACACATTAACATCAACAGCAATGGAAGGCCTCCAGACGAACCATCATATGCCTTGTGAACTTGACATTGATGGTAAGCCTTTAGCTCTGAGATCTATTTCAATAGGCTACCACTTTCTCCACCTCTGCAGCAAAAAAATCCACAGCTTTACGCACAGGCCATATCCAGCTCCCACAGCCCCAAATATAAAGCCCTATTCTTTTTAAATATTGGCCTAAAGCTAAAGCTTACCGCTGACACCCTGCTTTAACGTTAAACCTACGTAACAGATAATTGCCTCACGTTTTTTTTTTATTCTTTTTTTTCCAGCATGCAACTCTCCATAATGCACGGCAGCGATTTACACACGCGCACGCACAACCTCTAATGCGCGCACACACACACACACACACACACACACAAATCTCCAGCACACAAGCAAGCACGGACGCATTATGCACACATGACTGCCCCTAATCAAAAGACTAAAACAATAACTCAGTCTATTGTATCACATCTAGCTTTTGACCTTAGAACATCGATCGGCAGATTTTTTCCTTGCAGAACAGAGCATGCTCTATTTACTGATGGCACAGCAGGGTCACACACTGAGCAGAGGCTAAGTAGCACAAAAGTTGGCATTATGGGAAACATCAGACTAATCTGATTATTTAAAAACAGCCGATTATTCATATGCAAAGTCATTTAGAACAAAAAATAAAATAGAAATGCTGGGGTGTTCTCTGTCAGCAGCAGAGACGCGTGCAAACAAAAACACATCACATCTTATGAATGTAATAAAGGTGGCGTTACTCACGTGATCTGCGAGGTTAGTCGACGATCCCGAGAGTTCTTCGTGATCTGATTTTGAGCTGCCATCCCTTTCGTCAATAACTAGATCTATTGGCATTTTTCCTTTCAAACAACTGATGTACCGGTGGCAAAAATTGTCGCAGAGCTCGTGCACCTATAGAAAAAAAAAGGAAGAAAACACCTTTTTATCAGGATGGGGAAACGCTTTAGCCAGTCCAAGAATAACTCCAATTAAGAGGGCATTATCGGCGGCGAGGAAACAATAGTGAAATTGTTGCAGTGCTTATTATTCTCCTGAGACTGGAGCAACAAGTTGAACGACAAAAAAATAAACAGCATGCCGTGAGGTTGGGGGGGAGGGCCCGGGTGTCTGTGCTGTGTCGTGTGTGTGGTTGGGAGTGGGGGGCGGGGGGGAGAATAATGAGCAGTTGAAACTAAATCTGCGGATCGATAACAATGTGCAACATGAGCAAAGAGGCTCAAACGTATTTTATCAATAGTCACACAAATGGTTGGCTAAATAAAATAGCATATTTTTATGAAAATGAAACACCTGAAACTTTCTCCAAATGCATGCCGGTTTATTTTTCCACCAACATCTGCTAATAACTACAGCTCTGCGCGTTTAATAATATCAGTTACATTAAAATAGGCCTACAGGCTGTTTGTGCAGGTGGCGTCATGCGTTTGCAGATAAGAGAAGGCTAAAATACAAAGATTTAGAATATTTACCTTTTCTAATTCCAAGAGGTGAAACCGTAATACTTGTATGGCTTGTATCATCTGAAAGAAAATGAGCAAAATAAACACAATTCACATCACAATAATTACAGGATCAATATTTATATATTTATTTGACACTTTTTTGAGGCTAGTTAGATAATCCGCCCGCCATGACACTATGGAGTGCACTGCAGCCAGCAAAATATTTTTTAACAGTAAAAAAAGGAAGCTGCATTTCACAATCTAATTGGCCATCGCACACTGGTCAGCTGGGTGAGTTGGATGGGGAGACTGAACAATGACAGCGGCCAATGTGGTCACACAGCTTCACTTCCAAACTGATCTGACATCTCTGCGGAAGTTTAAATCATATGTTCACATATTTACTGTGTGAGGCTGCGGACACTCCAAAGTATCACCACCCCACCACCACCCCAAAAAAACACAAGGCACAGTATGACCGCACCGAAGCGGCAATTATTAAGAGACAGAAGAGGTCAAAGTGTGCGCTTACCAAATTGTCCAACTCTGGATTTGATGAAAATAAAGGTTTTTCTGCTCGGACCTAAAATAATACACCAAATGTCAAAGTTAGTTTGGCATGAAATGTGCGGAATGTGTGTCTATTTCTATCCTGAAATGTAACCTGATAATGCAACTACAACTTTAGTGCTAAGTGGAAATTCTGCACAGAATTACACTATTCTTTAATCACATCAAGATAAAGTTTTATTCCAATAAGAAGAAAAATATATATATATGAAGCAGGCAGAAAACTATGTGCCTATGACGCAACCACAACAATCCAAAATATTATTTTTTTTAATATTTCGAAATTGACCTGTTTGGCAAAGACTGCAATGTCCTCATTGAAGGAGTCTGATGAGCAGACATCGCCGCCTGCTACGCCGGGCTCCCTCGGAGTACACGTCGCCAACTCGCACTTCTCAAAAACCAGTGCGAGCAGTGGGAATAAAGGGTGACTGCAAGAGGGAAACACAGCCTGAGTACAAGCAGCACACCGGCTCCACAATGCCCACTGCAAAAAATGTCCAATCAACCTGCCTATCTGTCGGCTCCCTGCACCTACAATTATTACTTTTCCTCATAGCAACTGGAAAATATAACACAGAGGGATGAAATAATTTTACTGTATAGTTTTCACACACTTTCCTTAAAACAAGCGCATTTGGTAAAATAGGGAAGACAACAAATAAAACAATACATCTGAATTCAAAGATGGTCGTTTCTAGGAGCTGTTTTGATTTGGAAGAATGGGTAAATGCGCATCTGGAATATTTTACTTATGGTTTTGGGAAATCTGAGGATTTTAGACTCAATGTGATATTAATCGACTTGAGACTGACATTTCTTGCAGTGCAAACTAAAACCGGCTGAGAAGTCAACAAAACAACAACAAAAAGAAAAACAAGACAGGCACACACTAGAGTGATCAGTGGGATTTTTAGAGAATTTATACAGTCTGCAAAAAAACTTAGAGTGAAATAATAATTCTGCAGAGTTACACAGCAGACACACTGAGGCACCAAGGGTTTCACTATTTATTCCTTATTAGAACTATAGCGTTAAAAGTGAGGCAGAGGTGAATAAAAAATGGTTTTAAGTTTTAACCTCCATTCACTGAACATCCCGAGACAGTCCCGTAAATATTTTTTTTCACACTAAATTATAATTTCAGACAAAAATGCCCCTTTCTAGAACAAACGTTAACTTCACACAACTGCCAGCAGTTTCTTATTTTCTGCCATTTAGATTTTGTGTCACGATAAATAAAAAAAAATGGAGGTAAACTCAATTTCGCATGTGAAAACGTGAATAAAAGAGATGAAGAGGATTTACTCTGCACTACATCCCAGATTAGAATGATACACTGTGGATTATAGCACTTTCTGCGTGCGTGTGTTAGTGAGAAATATCTGGAAACATTTTTAAAGTTTTGCAGTCACCGGTAAGATCGTCTAAATGCGCTTTCTTCCATTATTAGTACATAACCTGGCAAAAGTAGAATTATAAGAAGGACACACGGTGCGTTGTAACGCGCTCTGTGTGTCGGTGTCACTGCAAACAATATTTGAAAACATTTGAGAAGTTTTTTTGCAGGCAGCAAGGACAACGTTTACACGAGTCCAGACTATTTTTAAAGACAGACAAATAATAGTGGGGAGGAATATTAAAGCACACTTTATTACACGGGACAATTGTTGTGATGTTGGAAATAGTTATTTTATTCTATTCCCATGCAGTCTGGGACTTTCGGGCTTGGACTATGCAACAGAGAGCTTCCATATTATTTTATAGCTTGTGTTTCAAGCTCGAGGCTTACTCTTACTTACTGCAGGCTCGATGATGCCTTCTACAATGCGTCTAAAATTACACATCAACAAAACTCCCCTGACCAACAATGGAGCTCCAAAATTGCGGTCAGTCTTGCACAAAACACTATTTAAATTTAGTGGTGGGAGAGAAACTCCAAGAAAAACTAAAACTCACAGAAAAAGCTGAAAACTTAGTAAAAAAATAAATAAATTGAAATGCACGCCTATTTGGTTCATGCAAACCTTACCCATAAATTTGATCTTTATCCCTCTTTAAAACGTCGTTGACAGCAGAGCCCATGCTGGTGGGCATAACGTTTGGATGAGGAGCGTGGGCTCCGTAGTGCTGGCTGGCGTGCAGCGGCGGTCCGTGGTTCAGGTGGTGGACCTGGGGAAGCGGCCGGGGAGCATGCGGGTCCCCGTACATCGACGCCGTGACTCCGTCCATCCCACCGTAATGGGCCAGCTCATCGTACTGGGAATGAAATCAGAGCAAAAGTCAGCGGACTGCCCGGTTACTTTTTTTAAACAAATGTGGAAAAGCACAAAAAGGCATGCCCGTCTCATTGCGAATACGCAACGGAGAACACTGAATAAAGCTGTTGCTTTGAAAATGCGCCGCAGCCAGGGCAGAAAAGTGTCATATATTATATCTGTTAAACGGTCTGTCATTACCAAAAACATTATAACTTAGGTGCTCCGCGAAAGAGAAGTTTGGTGGGTGGAAAGAGCGAATTAGTTTGGAGTCTCCTGTGAAACTGCTCCACGACTGTCGTGGAGGCTGTCGGTAAAAGCAGAGGCTGTCACTTTGCTTGAAGAGCAGGGGCGCTGCAAAAATGTCAAATATAGCGGCTTTGATATGAATACTTTGTAAATTTGCCACCACCCGACAAGAGGTTATCGATACGAGGGGCCTCCCTACAGTGGATTTGAACAGGTAAGTGTAGGAGATTTAAAACCTACCCTTTGCGCCATCAGGCTGCGCTCCAATAAACTCCTGAATCTGTCGTATATTTAATATCCCAGTCCCGGTTAGAAAGTGATTTAGTGGCAAGATCCCTTTTTCAACCAACTTTGCGACTTCTCCTATTCGCCAGTGTGGTTCAGTTGAAATCGTAGCATCGGGGAGTTTTGCAATTTTTCTTGTTTTCCCTCTTTCCTCGGAAAAAAAAGAAAAAAATGCGCCAAAGTGAAGGTTACAATCGGCCCATCAACAACCTGCATGTAACTAAACTGTCGTGTCTCATGGCTTTTTGCCACTCCAGCTGTCAATCAAAGCCAGAGGTTGTCAAGGTAATGAATGAATGACGGTTGGTGATGATGTTCAAGAGAAGGACGAATCTTTTTAGTCCGTTTTCATCCCGCAAGTCCGCGTCTCCTTTAATGCCTCCAGATCGCTATCTCGTTTTATTATCACTGTAAAAAAGAAAAAAAGCAGTAGAAATTAAGAGACTGCGATTCAGATCTTTCCTTTCTTTCCCCCGTAGGTATTTCGTCTATCTGGCGAAACTGAGATGAGTGAGTGTCAGCGAGTGTTGGCAGGTTGGCTGCTAGCTTGCTTATAGAAACAGAGTCAGTTCGCAGCGCTGAGCGGTGGGCGAATGAAATGACGGATCCCGGAAGTAGTGGTGGCCATAGCCAGTCCTACAGCAGCTCCAGAAAAGAGAGAGGAGAGACCAAATCTTGTGATATGCAGAGTATATGCGAGGCACAGGGACGGCTTCAACTCCACACTGGGGGTAAAAGCCAAACCAACACAGCTCCAACTCCCACCCAATTCCTTTTCGCAGAGAAGAGTCCTAAAGAAAAAAAAGCAGAAAAGGCTGAATGAGGGAGGTTTACCATGCGCGGACACTTCGGCTGCAACTCCTCTGAGTTGAAATACACACAACATGGACTGAATTAAACTACATCAATCGTGATTTAGAGTTTTTTTTCATTTTCAAGTTCATTTTTATACAGAATTACGCATGACGCATCCACACTTTTACGCACAGATAAACAATATTTTATTTATCCTTAGAGTCAGTGGTATAAGTTAGACAAAAGATATTATGAAGCATATTCAGCAAAAAATGATCAGGACATTTTATGAATGCTGAGTTTAATATATGAGCATGACGCTTACTTGTTATCTGTTTTGTGGTTATAAGCGGGTGTGCCTAATATCTCAGTAATGCCTCCTAATCTTACAGCTAATTATTGCTCTGGTCTTTTTTAGCAAATTAAACGATACGCAGCACCCCTCTAAGCCCAGAATGAACTTTTCCAAGAGGGGGGAAAAAAAGCTTTTGTGGAGAAAGTAATTTTGTATGTTTCTTTCGTCCAATCCCCTCTCTTGATAGAAATCCGTGCCTTACCTCAGAGTAGTCAATTATCAAAGCTCCCCAAGATCATCAATCATGTGAGGAGATTGAAGTTTAGAGGAGGAGCAACGCTCCGGCCATCGATTGCAGTGAAGCCCTTTTTGGAGCCTGGGCACTTTTACGCACAACACAGAAGCAGGCCATCTATCCCCTTTAATATTTAGCTCCATCAATGCTAATATGGCATCATGGCTGTATTGACAGGTTCTCACATAAAGGCTCCATTTATGGCTCCGTGACATTTTTGATGGTGGAAATTAATTATTCACAGGTTAGGATTAAGGTAGACACACGCTCAGGGAGATGGGCTGTGGCTACTGTTGGAGGGTCAATAAACTCTCCCAACAAACAAAATACCAAAGCAGAGTTGCTCAGGGTCGATTACAGAAAAAGCAAAGGGTTTTTGGTTTTTTTTAAGGAAAAAGATTTAATAAATGAAACCGTGACAACAGTTATGTTTGTTGGCATAAAGGGGGGTGGGAAGTGTAGGACTGCAGGGTTTGACAAACGGCTGTGTGGACATTTCAACGTGCAATACCCGGGAAGGAGCTGCAGAGCGGTGCGCAGAGAGCCAAGGCATTCACCGTCTCCAAGTCTCTCTTACACTCTGTAAACACAACCAGCCCGGCAGACTCTGCTATTGAAGACTGATATTTTCATAAGCTAAATACTATCGTTCACATTGATTTGTGCACTAACTGCTTGACTTTTTTTTTTTTTCTTCCATCCTCCTCCTTTGGACAAGCACGGTAAGTAGCATAAACCTTATACTGTCTCTACCGCTGTATTGTGAACGCGCGTCCTTTTCGCGGCGCAGTAAAGTAGGAAGTTTTGAGGCTGGACTACAAAAAAAAAAAAATAATGCAGAATATATATTCATGTTTAATCTGCCGTTAAAGCGCACAGCGTGCCCTGAAAACCCGAGCGCCGCGGCGAAATTTTAAATATACATACTTCAAGATCTAGCCATTTTTACCGCATTTTTCCACATTTATTGTGAAAATATGTGATTTGCCCCCGAGGAGAGTGATGTAAACACCCGAAGAGCGTGTGAAAATAGCAGAGGCTAATTATGCGTGTCCAATGTACGGCTCCACAGAAACACATCCTTCCCTATAAAACTTCCAGCAACGACTCCCAACGACGTGGAAATTTAAAGTACTTCTTTTGTGAACTATTTATTTGAGTAATTAATGGAAGCCATAAACACGAGACATCATCATTAACAACATAGGTTGTGAAATGGGTTAATTTCGCTTAATAACAGCGTCTGATGCGACATTACACAAGCCGGTGTTTCATTTTCTAATTTTATTTTAATCATCATTCACTCAATAGGTAATTAAAATTAATTTTCCTCATAAACAAGACCTGTGCCAACTTAAACTCCCCTGCTTATAACCTGACCGCGTTTACAAGCCAGACAATTCCAGGAGGACACCTATCACAGACAATTACACTTTTTAAGTAGTTTTATGTTTCTTACAAGTGGCTTCCACGTTGCGACCCATTTTTCAGGTGCACGCTCAACTCTTACGTGTATGAAAAAGAGAAAAAGAAAAATCAGTGGATGGCATTAACAGGCGGTTAAATTTCATCTGGTGGTGTCAAATTGAGGTCAGTTTAGGGTTAAAGCTCTCGGTGTCCGTGTGGGACATGGCCAGCTGCGTTTGGATTCATTAGGGGGGGAAGAGGATCCATTTCAAGGAAAACACTACTGGGACAATCACCGAGCTAAAGATCCACTGCATGTCACATCCTAAAAGGTGCACCAGGACCGCCTGCATGCGACCGAGCTCCAGCACTGAACTTCCACTCCTCTGTTTACTCTTTGCAGGACTTACAATCCCTCTCTCCCCCTCTCTCTCTCGCTCTCTCTTGCCCTGCAGGGCTCGGTTGTTCACACACACACACACACACACACACACACACACGCACACAAGCCTGTTGCTAAATATGGAGAGAAATGCATTGTTGATTTAATTCCCTCAAAAAGATCACTGATATGAAACGGGCTTCAAATCCTCTTAGTGACCTTAAACACTCCTGGAGAAACAATTGGCGCTCAACTGCAGGAACAAATAAAATCGCCCTAATCTTGTTTGTAACTTTGTTCTTCTTTGGCCCTCTTCAGTGTTTGAGATTATGTAAATCAGCTAAGCTAATGTATAGAGGCGCCGAGATAAGACTGGATCATAGACTGACTACTGGCTAGGCTCGGGAAGTACAAAAAAGGAAAAAAAAAACGTGCAGCCTGTCCATTTAAAATAAATAAATAAAATGCAGCTGCTGATGCATCATTTCACTTAAAAGTTTATTTTTTTTTGCACTGAATTAAAGTAATGCGGCTTTGCGTTGACCCCGTGGTTCCAAACTTGAAGAAGGCAACGGATTTTTATTTCTTAATCCTCTTCACAAACATTAGATTTTTCCCATTTGCCGACATCTTTGTTTTTTTCACCAGGTGATATTGTTTGTGATATGTTTATAATAATTTGGCCCCTCAGTGTTTTCCTCTTGCAGAAAGCATTAACCTCAGTCATCTGAATCTGAACTCTTTTTGACCCCGGAGTGAAATGTGACTATAGGGTTTCAGAAAGTGGAGTGAGCAACTCAAATACTTGTAAAAGTTTCGCGACTAACTGTAAATTCTTCAGCTCCAAAGCCTCATTTTCTCCTCCACCGATTCTCAGAGTCTGGTGTCAGAGGGTTAGTATGGGGAGGAGGGAGGGAGGGAGGGAGGGAGAGGGGAGGCCAGCACAAAATGTAACTGTGGCTTTTCCCTTCATAGGCTCGCTAGAAAATATGCGGCCATGTAGCGACACCTGGCGGCCGCGGCGGGTGCCGGGCTGTCGAGAGCTTTGCAACAAATAAGAGAAGGCCCATAAAATAAAACAAAAATAAATATTGATTCGATTTTGTACCAGATCTACACACACACACTAATCAAAATCGTGTTTTTAAATTAGAATAAAAAAGGACTGCTATATCATGATTAATTTCTCACATCACAGAAACGTAGGTCTAAATCTAAAATATGAATATTTAAAAAATGCAGATTTTGTTTCAGTGAGTTTTGTCTCAATCGACCGTCCATTGCATTTGTTTCTTATAATATTTAATTCATTTGCTGGCAGAGCTTTGACCATAAATTCGGTGCAACTGTTCACACCCTTCACATCTGATGCTGTTACACGATTGTGACTTGTGTCAGACAAACTACAAAAACGTGGCCTTTATTAGTCTTACTTTTGTCTTTAATTACGTGCGCAGGCATTATTTTGAATTTGGGAATTTATGTGATTTTTCATCTTATTTTAAATGTCAGTCGGCCTTCATTTGAATCCAAATCAGTTACATTAAAAAAAGGTATGTAATGCGCAGCTTTATATCTAAAACACACATTGCTGTTTATAGGCCTGTTATTATTTTAATATTCATATCATCCGGACGACTTTTATTTTCTGCTTTTATTCGCGTTATTGCATGTTAAAATAATAAAAAATAAACAAATTAAACCTAATTCAGGCTAAGTTTAAAACGTAAAAGCAAAAAATAATTAAATTGATTCGAAAAAAAGCGCGTCAAAGTAATCAACATAATTATAATAAAATATTAACGCTGGGAAATAACTTCTTTAAAATTCTTCTTCATGTCGATTAAACTATTTCACATTTAAAAAAAACTATTTGCGTTGTTTCCCCTAAACAAATCAAAGCTGAGTGCATTTCTCTAACAGGTATAAAATAAAAACTCCCAGCCTCTCTCTCTGCAGAGTCTCAGCTCTGCTCGGCTGTGACACAGTTTGAGCAGGTCACCGCCGAGATTAGAGCCCGTCGTTAACGCCTGTGCGGATACACCAAATGCTGATTTAATGAGCTTGCATTGGGTGTTTGTCCCAGAATACCTGGTGTGCATGTGTTAGTAACGCCACAGACTGTAATCCCTGTGTTTCCCCCTTAACACGTGGCTTAAGGGACAGCCTTATAGTGATTCACAAAGGCGTTTGTGAAGATTTGTGTATGATTTTTTTTTTTCCCTTCTCTCTTTTTTTTTTTTTTAAGTTAGATTGTACAGGTCGAAGCCTTTAAGGCCCGTATCCAGCCACATTACCAGATGTAATTGAGAGAAGTTTAAGTGGAGGCCGGGAAACCGAGGAGTTAATAGCGGTGACCCTCTTGCTGTGCCTCTGTCGCTCATCATTTATCAGGCTTAAGGGGCTTAAACAGGCAGCACAGACCCACCTTTTATTACATATCAAACCCTCTCTCCCTTATCTACATTATAGGAAATACATGCATCGTTGCCTGTTATGCGGATTTGGAAATAGAAACATGTCCAATAAAGTCGCCCTCCTCCGCTGATCAGAGGAAATATGGCTTTAGGCGCTGTGCAGAGACAACCCCAGCGATTTAAGCCTTTATTAAATTGTCTTAATTCCCCTCTTCTGCTTTGAAATGAACACAAATTCACACCCTTGTGTTGTTTGTCCAGTGCGGGAGCGGGTGGGGGGGGATGGGAAGTGCGGATGTTTTCACGGTTCCAATATGATTAGAAAGTGAATGAAATTGCGCAGAGTTAAAGCACGCTGCCTCCTGAGTGTCTGCAAACTTGCCCACATCCGAAATGACGCACGGAGCGGAAACTCTGGGGTATCAGAGATATTTAACGAGCCTGTAAAGAAAATAGGATTGCATATTTTATCTCAAACTCACGCCGAATATGGAAAAAAAAATTACCTGCACAAACGGAAGCTGCTTTATTCGTGCAATTAATTAAACAAGGGTGAGAAAAAGAGGCAAAACGTCTTTGTTAAAAGTTGGGATATATTTAGCCAGTCTTCTGTGACTTCCGTCATTCACCTTTATTTATAGCCTTAATTAATTACACGTCATTTATAGGGAGACCATTAAAAAAGGCTGCTTAGTCTTTACTCTGTGCAAATTCAACCTAAAAGTCTATTTTAGTGATTTAAAAAAAGTACTTTTAGAGCTATTTTTTTTCTGTGTTAAAATTCTTTTTATTTCTTGTTTTGGTACAGGAGAGGGTTTTTTTTATTTATTTTAAGAAATGCTGGCACAGTGTTTGAGTTAAACTTCAGGGCCAAGCCTAAGTTGTCTGCTGGTTTCCTCCAAGGAGAGCTCAGTCAGTCAGCCTGAACGCAGCTGCATTCACATGGAGTGACGGGTTTTGATATTCTAGTCACACAACAGAGTAAACACTGCTCTCCTATTCAATAAACATCATTGACAAGGTTCCATATCCAGCAATTTGAAATACTGAGCTTAACCCCATTGAGTATCAACATGTTCTTATTTGTAAATTAAAGTTTACAGTTACATTTATCTTTTATGTATCATGTGTACATTGTAACAGATTATATTTTGTGCTCTGAATTTTTACTATAAATTTCCTGACGCTTCAATGTAATGCCATTAAAATACTTTTAAACTCTCTTTCGGTTTCTTCTCTTCTATGTTTAAAAAAAAAAATGTGTTTTTGCTTCAGCACACGTGAATCACACACAAGCTCATAAGTAAACACACACACACACACACACACACACACACATACACACACACACCACAGAGGCTATAAG
>NW_023339873.1:9556958-9616369 GCF_004916995.1 Morone saxatilis
ACTCTGGTTCTGCCGGAGTTCACATGATCAAGCAAGGTACCCAGGTAATTACCTGGCATTGTCAAATAAAGCGACCACTGATTCAAATGAG
Organism: Morone saxatilis; assembly: GCF_004916995.1. NCBI lineage: Eukaryota > Metazoa > Chordata > Actinopteri > Moronidae > Morone > Morone saxatilis. The sequence continues at coordinate 9,557,050 of NW_023339873.1, forward strand.
GAGTGAAATATCAAAGACCAGCGTTGCCTTTGCAGCCACTACTTATCCACACAGGAGACAGAGAGGAGATCTGAGAGCTCAGGGACCTGCAGGGAGGCAACAACAACACTCAGCCTTCCCCTTCCTAGATAAATATCACCAATGGAAGCAACAGAGCCAAACATGCCCAGGTTCACAAGCAACAGCATATTTATTTGTATTACAAATCCTGCTTGTCCATTAACAGCTCCTGGTATCCTTTATATATCGGCCGCAGTGCAACTTCAACAAGAGAGATTTTGCTATATTCCCAGACCTTCCTCATGTGCGTCCTTCTGTGTCTCTCTCAAAAGGTCAAAGGTTGGAAATTTATAAATCTGATTGTGCTCCGAAGCTGTCAAAACTGAGCGGTCGTGCAATGTTTCCAATTTTCTGTTATAAAGCATTTATTCTTTATTTTTGGATCAGATACAAGGGGGGGGTTAAAGAGAAGCTAGTCGCTGAGATTAGAATTGAACAGCGCATTAATGTCTGGCATTGCTAATGTCCAAATCCTCAGCTCTAATTAGGTCAGATAACCACAGCAATCATTTATAATTTGCAGTTTGTATTTTATATTCCTCTCGGTGAAAGTTGTGAGAGCTCAAATAAACTTTTTCTGCACGCTGCACTACATGATTCTGCATTTGCAACCTAATCTAATATACTATGTAATTCCTCCTGCTGCCTTGATTTGAGCGGGGCTGACAACAAGACCTTTGACACTTTGACACAGTAAGTGGAAGGTGATCTCAATGAACAATGTCATTGCTCTGGAAACAACCCCTACAAAAACCTCATTTCGGCTCCCTTCTCATTCGAACTAGACAAGCGGCGTCCTGGGATTTTAGTTGAGCACAGAGAGAGTACCTGTAATTTGACTTGCCATGTCTAAATGGAAGTTGAATAGGTTACATTGTGCAACAACAAATAAAATGCTTGCAATGCTTTAGTGACTGTTTTCCATGGTTGGAGGCGAAATAGGGTTGGTGACGATGTTTGAGTGTTTAATGCTATAAACACACAGACTTCCCTCCCTCTGGCATATGAAGGGCTCCCAGGGACACTTTGCATGTAAATATTCATAGGGTGATGGGATGGGCTATTAATTATTAAGCACAGTAAAGAAGTGTAATACTTCGGCATTTAACACATGAATCTTATTTTTTATTTGCTGCACCTGAGGATGAACATTTTGAGGTTGAAATGAGACATTTTTCACAAAATGGTTCTCGTTGTGGGGCAGAAGAAATAAGGATGTGCTTAATAATGATGACTTTTTAAGAAATAGAGAGTAATAATTCTGAAATAGAACACGAGCAATACGTGTAAGTTTATACATAATTAAAATCTGAGCTAAAAGACAAAGTCAGTTAAACTGATCGGAGCAGAGCACAAATACATTCGTCTTTTCTGGGTTTTTTCTGCTAACCTTGTATCAAAAGTAGTGGCGAATTTTGAATGTTACTTTCCTTTGATTTTTCACGTATAGAGTGGAAGTTTGAGCACTTCCTGTGTAACCTTCCAGGCAAACTACATCAGCACTCATTGCTGCAGCTCTTTCCCTCTGCACAGCCTCGCGGCCTGTGCCCCTTGACAGACTGTCACTGTGTGATGGAGCTAGAGCGGGGCCACCAGTGAGAGGTGGTTAGAGGTCCATACCTGAGCTTCACACTCCGGACATTTGACAACTGAGGACAGAAGTGGTCCTATATAAGTTAGATAAGGGGAGGAACAGTTAATAGTGTAATTCTATACTTGTGGTAGAATCTGGTCATTGACAGTGTCATGCTGAAGTGGTATCATGTTTAAAGGCACCGCGTTGGCCTCTTAGGAAAACACAGTTATTTGGATGCATACGTGTACATTTTCTTCTGTATTTACTGTATCCCTTCCTCCGGAGCAGCATGCATTTCTGGAAATTGCAGATATGAAACAGAATGGGCTCAATTACGAAAAGGAAGAAAAAATGACCTAGATATGATCAAGTCTTTGAGAGTTCACATCCTATTGTGCCACTGACATAAATGAACCAGTGATCTACATCATCTGTGTTGACATGAGTCAAAATCAAAAAGGACACTGCCATTCTGTAAGATCCCAGCATCCCTGCAATCCAATTCAATTCATTTGTGCCCTGAAAAACTCAGTATCATCTGAGTGGAATTGAATTAACAATTTCCCTAGCTGATTTGGTCTTTTTAAAACCCTCATTACACAGAAGCATTGTATATATTATCAAATCCCTTAGAGGAATATGGAACGAGCAGTCTATGTTCATCTTATCATCACCAAGTTGTAATATTATAATCAATTAGCATGGATGAACTAATTGTCCAATCTCTCACTTGCTAATTAACGCTGGAAATATAAATGGGACAAACTAATGCACCATTTTTTAAAGGGGATGCACAAATTGAGCTCATGCTTTAGTTAACGTGGTGGTTTCTTCAGCGGGTCGTCAATATGTATGAGCTACATCAAAGCGTGGAGATAGAAATGAGGCCTACAAAAAAGGGGAACACATTTCCAATCCAGAATATGCAAATGTTTGGTTTTTGTTGAACTCTGTTGTTTGCATAACTTCGGTTGACACAGTCTATGAGAGCTTTTCTGTGCCACTTGTGTACAGACTACAAAACACACTGTCCTTTGGGATATTTTATTTTAAAAGGCACACTCTGAGCTCTGCATAAATACACTGAATCTCAATGCATTTGGCAACACAGTTCTTATTTTCCAAATTGCTGCAGCCTTAATGTGTCTGGAATTACATAATTGGATGGAGAGAAGGGTGTGTTTAATGCGAACGGATCATTATCAATCAGTTACATGAATGTCATACATGAATGTGATATGTATGTCATGCTGCAGACAAAAGGGTGTCAACACTTGACCAAATACTGGTGCTGTTGTGCTGATGACTAAAGCAAGAGAGTAGCAAAAGTTCACAATGACTCCAGACAACAATCAAACACTGCATGAGACACTCCAGGAAAATCGGTGAGGTGTTTGCTTGTGTAACAGCACACTTCAGTTTCCAGGGAGTTGCCCTCTGCTGTCTTACAGTATGATTCACTAACAGAAACCAAGAAACAATAAGCGCACTGTAAAAGCAGCCAGTAATTGACTGTCTTTTAAATTATAACGTATGACAAACACAAATATTTAACCAGCTTTAAAAATCAAGTAACATTAAGATATTGTTTCAGTACAACGATACCATCACGTGTTAGAAATAAATGTCACACTCATACAAGAGCACTTTTTGTATATTGCATGAGGCCAACATAAGAAATTGGCCCAAAATGGCAGCCAACTTTTTTTGTTTTTGCTTTTCCATCCTTTGTTCTGTGTTGTTGTCAAATTTGAAATGTAATACTATTTTTCACCTGACTCCATCTGTAGAAAAGATATCCTGCATTCTCCTTTAATATTCACTGGTTGTTAATTATTAAAGGTATGTATTTGAATTATAAATATACTAGTTATACAGAAGTAGGCAAAGCAGGCATATAGCCTGAGGCTAAATTCCTCCATTACCCATTATTTTCCAGTCTGCCGTCTCCATATGCCTGCCTCCTATTCCTATGTCATCTCAAAAAACACTGAGGCATTCCTTTGTACTTACCTACCCCTCCCCACTTTGGCCACCCGAAAAAACTCCCCCTCCATACATATGTGTGCTGCTTCCTTGAAGTAGGATGTCACACTTGTCTTAAATATAATGAATCACTATCTTCAAGGCATCCCTGGATCCCAAACACTCCCCACAGAAACCTGCCTAGTCCTCCCCCGTTTCGAGCCTTCCTACATGTCACAAATCATCCATTGTGGAGGGCTCTCCACTAAATCATTAACATTGTCAGAAATGACTGGGCCAAGAATGGGAAGAGCCCAGAGATGCAGCAGAGGCGTCCGTATGTATGATGGGAATATGGAATAGTAAACAAAGAGACACAGCCTTATACCTGCTCTTCCCTTTTCCTCGCCATTCCCCTTTGCCTCCCCTTGAGTTTTTTTTTTATTTATTTCTCTCCTCTTCCATGGGATTTCCGAACAACAAGAAAGAAGTACACTGTAAGGAAAAGTAAAGAAACTGTCAGAGAAGTTTAACAACTCTCGTGAAATTCTTTACCTCTACTCTCTTAACTGCAGCAGAGTTCCTAAAAGCTCTTTGTTGTAAACACACTGTAAAAAGGACTGTGCTGTGAAATATATGAGATTATATCTATGGGCCATTTTGATAGCAGATAACAGTGGACTCGCAGGTACCACGAGTCCACTGTTGAGAGGATAATGAAAAATATGACTTCCTCTCCACACTCAGGTTGTCCAAAACTGAGTGGCTTTGTTATCACAGCATGACGATTCTCCTGTCATACAGCATTATAGTTTGCTCCATATATGTGCCACGTCTTAAGATGCAAGCTCCTCATGTGATGCTACTTATCAGGCGATTTCCATTTAATGCTATAGCCACACTTATATCTTACGCATACACTCCTACCTATGCTATCATCCATCAAAGGGATTACTAATTTTCCTTCAATTTCCGTTGCTCTCCTTCGAAACTAAAGGATGATTGATAATAGATGAAGGAAAAGCACAGTGGTACTGTTTTTAACCTTGCTCAAGTCATTAATCCGCTTTATATCCATGAAGGTAGTAAAGGAGACAATGAATTAGTCATTAAAGCACAGGTCAGTTTATTAGAATTCCTGATTGAACTGTAAAACGACTTCTCCCGGGCTGCCTGGGCGGACGGAGGAATCTGCAAAACCAGGGAGGAAAAAGGAGCTGAGGGAAGCAGACGAAGGGATTCCTGCATGAGTGCATTTTCTCTTCAAGAAAATGACAGAGGGGTGTATCAGTAGCCATCGTTCACCTGACAAAATAACGCCTAATTAGCGCACGCTGGGTGTCTGTACATAGTCAGAGAAGAATCACATGCCAAGGATCATTTGAAAATGATCAAAGCACAGAAATGATGCTGGCATGACAGACGAGGAGAGAACACACACACACACACATACACATACATGCATACATACAAACACACAAAAGCTGTAGTGACCATTTATTTGGTTGAACTTGCTCCACGTCTCTGTTACCATGTAATGTTGCTGATGTGAGAGCTGGCTTATGTTTGTCACCATTTATTAAGTCATGTGGTTTGTTGGCTCCACTCCACAGGAAAAGTTCAGAAGGCCTCGGATGTTTGCTGCTCCCTAAAACAGAGTAATGATCTAATGACTGGTAGGGGGGTCACGCAGGGACCTGACCGGGAGGATGTAATGGATAGGATCAAACCAAAACATGCCACAAAGTTGGCACTGTTAAACAATGGATTCAGTCTGTTGCAGGGAATGTCTGTTCACAAAGTTCTGCCACAGCAGGAACATAACCGCTTTCATGACGGAAAGTGTGAAAATAAATTGAAATATAATCTAAAATAATGATTAAAAAAATTAGTTTTTTATATCCATGACTGCCGGAGGATTATCAGAGGAGCACCTTTCACATTAATATTCTGAAATTACTTGGCAAACACAAGTGTTACATTTAACAGTTGTAGCTTGTAAGCAGTCTCCCACTCCCAAATAGCCTGCACAAACCCATATCCCAGTTATGAGAATCCAGAGTATGACAGCTGAGATATGCCATTATTAGCTAGCATTCTCAGGCATGTAAACATCCTACTCCATTAAATGGTGATTTTGTGGCCTGTGTAAACTCTGTTTCCATGGAAGCAAACACAATATTGTTTATTTATGTAAACAAGGGTGTTTGTAAATGGGATATGAAGATCAATATAAATATCCTATCCTAAATGTGACCTACATCAGGGATGGGCTGTGGGATATTCTGTTACCACTATGCATCACTTAAAGCATGTGAGAGTTTTAAATTCTGAGGAGGGAAAAAAAAGGGATGTATTTTATTCCCTGCTTGAATTGTGAGCGGCGATATTGTTTTGAAACCAATCACAGCCCGAGGGCTTTCAAGAGCTGATTGCAACATGTCATGCTAACCAGGAAGGCCACTTATCACGGTGGTGGACTTCAGAGGAGCTGGCAAGGCAGCGGGGCTCAATGTTTTGTCTATGCCACAAGAATTGAACTGAGTCACTTTAAGGAATGCTTGAAACACCAGGTGCTTTGTGAATGTGGGCACATGGCCTCGACTTACACTGTGGTGATTTCTTGTTTACAGTCATGTCTGCAGACTGTCATCCTGGTCTGTCTTACTCCCTAACTAAATGGAACTTTCATTTCCTGGTTTGTAAATGAGTCTCTCCCTCTGCCTTTGTTTGATATTTATTTATTCAGTTTATGTGACAGGAACAATGCACATTAATCAACATCTCAGCTTTCACATCACTGTAAATGTGTCAGACCCTCTCTCTCCCCCTCTCCTCCCTCTTTCCCTCCTCTCTCTCCTGCTCCCCTCTCTTTCCCTCACAGTGTAGTAGCCTCAGCGTAGCTCCAATCAGCAAATCAGCACCGTAACTCTAATGAGTGAAATTGCTTATGAGGGGAATCTGTTTCCGATGGTGGGCCCGATGATTAATGCGCACTGACAACATGTCTTTCCTCAAGGAGCTGTGCTGGGCCACGGCAGCTGTGTGACGCCACCTCCTCAAAGATGCCCCCTTTTCCTCTGCAAGGCTGACATCCCACAGGGAGAGGGATAAACTGGAGATGCTGCAGAGGATCTGCTGAGGACATTGTACCATAACTCAACACTGAATACAGTCGTAATGGTAACATTTTATCCTTATTTTACATTCCTTAAAGTTGTGATATGCCAGAATTAATCACATAAAAGTTGCTGTCTAAACCCAGCTGTTGTTACGTGATAAAAAACAACTGCATCTGCAGCCTGATTGAGGTGAGCTAGATATTTAATCACTATCACACTAAAAATTCAAGTGCAATCATAACCACAAGCAACATTTTTTAGTTTACAGTTAAAGTTTATAATTGGGAATCATTGAACATATAAAAAATTATTGGCTTGGATGTCCATGGTAGTCTCTATTGAAACATAAAAAACATAAGGTGAGAAGTTAAATATGATTCCCAAGGTAATACGATACCCAAAGCATCCACTCACAGAGCTTAAAATTCCATCACGTTTGCCACTATGGTGGATGAAAGCTAAAGATTATGGTGTTGTAAAAACTGATTTTACAATCTGCTTCTTAAATCAATTCATTTATGGATTCTGGGTCACGTTTGGATGAATTAAACAACTACGGCTCTGTCTTAGGTTGACTAAGTCAACAACAAAGTGTTGAATTTGCTGCCACTCTGATTTAATCCTCGGACTGGCTTCTTCTCATGGGTACTGGAGTATTCAGAGCAGTTCACAATGACAAACTGGGGAGAAAAACTGACTGCAATAATAAAAACTGGTGCCCGTAACGTAAACCTATATGATGAAATGTCATCCAGGAGAGTCATGTGTTTTAGGAACATTTAGAATGAAAATATCATTAAAAAAAAATTAAAATAGGAGTACAGAATGGGGAAAATGCATCTGGAACCAGCAACTCCTCTGACTCTCTTCCGACTGGAAGTGATCATGTGACAATTGGATTGGCTGTTGCAGAACACATGAAATTGGTTGCAAAAAGCTCAGATGGCTAATTTTAATGTATTTAAGGTGTATGCAACATTTCCAGTTATCAAAGAGTATAGACGGCCGATATAATGATACATAACATCAGGTGATATATTAATGTGTCTATCGTTGCCTTTAACATCTATGATTGTATTGGTGACCAATGTGATAAAGTACTCTAATTTTTCAAATACATAGACCACGATACAGGATTCCATCCAAATTGCCCACCCTAGTATTCAAGACTGTGATAGCGTTATATACAGTGCAACTTCGGTTACACCAAGCTACATGAAAAAAAGTTTTACGTGTGAAAAAATGTCCCACCATGATATTGTTTCATATGGGGGAAATGTGGTGGCTGCAGGTCACCTCTGGCCTCAGCTGTTCAGCTGTTTCCATTTCATCATGGGAGTACATTTCATCAGGCTCCTGTTAATGCTGAGAGATTGCTCACAACTAATGGTCATTTATGAATGTCTTATTAATGCTACATGAAATTAGCTGTTGTTTGGACAATTGTTTCAAACAAGTAAGATGATAGCCCTGACAATCACACTCCTCTACTTCCTGCATTGGGTCTGCAGTTTGAAAAGATACATTAGCCATATATCATCTGCAATAAAAGTGTCTTGGATATGTATGAATCTGTTCACATTATAACTAGTATGTCTTGGCTATGTAGCATATGATGAGTCTGGATTAATAAGGAACTATTCATCTCCATACTTCACACCTCAAGAGAATTTCTTATCTACCATAACCATTCTGTAAATTACATTACACAGACTCTGAAACACGTATCCTTGGTTTGTAAGGCTCTAATGTAACATGCACCATTATCAAAGAATTTCTACCTAACGACCCAACTAACCCGAACACTCTTTTCCTCATTCCAAGCAGATGAGATGAGACCCCACTGAGCCAATGAGCTTCAACAAAACTGGCTTGATTGCCAGGGCTTTAGCGTCAATGATCCTGGAATAACAAGGAGCATATTGTACCCTCAGCACAGGGCTGCAGAGCCAGGCCTGTTCCAGGTTAACAGGCTCTCAGATGCTTGGGCTCAATGATGGAGGTAATGACATTCTCATGATCCAGCAATACAGGTGAACAGGTAACCATATGGACAGAGGGAGGCTGAAGAGAGGCAGAAAACTGTGGAGCAGAACAACTGAACATCTTATACATTTAAATAATGGGTAAAATTACCTTGTGATTAGAAATAATGGGGGTGATATAATCATAAATCACAGAAAATGATGAAAGGTTTTTAAATATAATAGTCTACTCTTTTTTTTAAAGGTCACAAGGTGAATGCACAAACTATAAAATTAAACAAATAACATGTTATTTTGATCACAAGTGACTAATTCTGAAAGATTAACAACCATAAATACGCTTTGAATTTGTGTGCATGTACAGTATCAGCTTGCAAGCAAGTCATTATCACAGTGAGACCACTGATGCTGCTACGCATCCCTGTCAATATTTTGAGCGGAGCTGCAGTACTTTGCACAACTCTATATGAAGTGGATTGACACTCTTATCAAGCATGGCAAATACATTTCTTGTAATTTCCGCTGTAAAGACACCTTGTCAGCCTCTCCCTGCCAGATGCCACAGGAGTAGTGAATGAGTGAAAAAATAATAATAATAATAATTTTGATCATTAAGATATGATTGACATCGAGACAAAGAGCAGTCATAGTGCATTGTGCGTTTGTTTTTAACTTTTCACAAGTTTTTAAACAACATATGACATCTGTCACAGGGAGGCCTCTAATGTAAATGAGATGGAAAAAGCACATGTGGCTCTATTTCTGGTGTGTTTATATATGGCCTTATGCATGTGTGGCTACATGACTGCTTGCACATGTACACAGTATGCGTACATGAATGTATTATCTGTATATGCTATTTTGTTGCATCCATGTTAAATATAGGCAGTTGCCAGTTTATTAGGTACACCTAGCTAAAAGTAATGCAGTCTGATACAACAATCTTCTAATAAATCCTTTCTTTATGAAGGTTTTAATGCTCAGTTTTTGTTAAAACTGGTTTAGAGAGGGGTTGATTCAATGAGGGTAGGCTAACACCTCTCTGTATAATGCAGTACAATTCAAAAACATTCTCCAAAATAACCATACAGTTAGATTTGCAAGACTTTGGCATTAGACTGCATTAGTTTTAGCTATGTGTTCCTAATAAACTGGCAACTGAGTGTACATGTACCAGGGTTGACAGCGATTGTGATAGTACAAAAGAAAGGTAGCATTATCATTGCTTTACATATCTGCCTGTCTGCTACCACCACTCATAAGCTTAGTCCCTGTCGCTAACCGCCCTGGGAGTTCAGATAATGTTCCTTGGCTGGCAGAAGACAGGTTGATAGCTGTCAGGGACAGAAACAGAATAAATGACAGGGTTTCATTGGGGCGCCTCTAAGGCGCATTAGGGACCTCAGGATCCCAATCCCCAAACACGGGATGAAGAATCATTTTGTCACAAAGGCACAGGGTCGCCCATCACTGTCTAATGCCTGCCTTGATTAATCGTAGGGATGGATCAACATTATGTCCTATTCAGGGTGATGCTTAATTGCCTCCGCCATCCAACTCATCCATTGCCCTAATGATTGTGCGTCTGCTCCCTTGGACACATGGTTAGTCTGGTGGACTGCAGCTTAGCAGGACAGGACTCCCTTAAACATCATCACCAGCTGAGAGCTTACCCTCTCCAGACACCTTTACCTCCCCCTAACCGCAAATATGTGGATAAATGGAGCTGGCTTCATCGCCCATAGCACTGTGTTTATATTCTCAGCAGAATGTCTGCGAGTGTTAATGTATGTAGATTTCATTTCTGATGAGTGATTATTTGACTGCTCATTTTGCCTGAGATTTATGGCACTCTCTCTATCTCCTGACTGCAGTGCCACTCTTATCTTTAATAAAAGAGATGAGGACATTAATCAGGTTTTGTTGGCGGCCCTTACTAAGACATTAAATGTATTGTATGGGGTAAGTAAACACGCTTCACATCCTTCTCTCTCACAGTCGAGAGAGAGAGTGAGGGACAGAAAAAGGCGAGCGAGGAGGGAAAAAACCCTCATTATATTTATCATAATTTCACATCTGCTGTTTTTGAAGCAATGTACCATGAGCCCATAAAGTGTATTACAACTGTGCATAAATTCAACTGATTTGTGGCTGGAGTAGCTAATTCCTTGAGTACATTTTAGAAAAACAAGCACTGAGCCCTGAAATTGCAATTCCATAAAGGCTTTAAATTACTGAGTACAGAATCAAGAACTTGCCTGATGTGCTGCACATGGTGACGGTGTTATAGGGAAAAGCAGCGCTCCCTGAGATAGAGACAATAAAACCTGAGATGAGTGAGCCATATACTCAAACAAAATAAAGGAAGAGAAGATGGGCTGCCTACGTGATGAAGGGGGAGTGACTATCGCACCCCTGCATCTCATTTTACCCTTTTAACCATGAGGATGCATTTAAGAGGACATATTTCGATTTTTTTCCCCCCGCCATAATATCTATCTCTCCCTACTTCATATCTGTGGAAGAGTTAGTGGATGGATGCCAGTACTGCATGAAAAGCCTCATTCAGAAGCAGTTAAAATGAAATGAATCTCATCATTAGCAGAAAGGGGAGGATGTGTACTGCGGGATACTCCTCGACAACATTCGAGAACACACATAATAAAACAGAGGAACACACATTCACACCTACAATATGAGCTTTTGCATGTGCACACAAACACACAGTACGTCATTCACAGCCTTGATTCATTCATTATGCCACAATCATTACCAAAAAAATACATTCAAACCTATGGGAAATTTACATTCTCCAATTCAACTAACTTGTATGTCTTGGCAATCGTTTCTCCACAAATCAATAAAAAATCCTGGATCAAAATTTGATACAAAGCCTTATTTTGTTATCATGCAAACTTTAGGTGTCACATTGGCTCAGATCATATTAATATTTCATGTCATTCCTTTTCAGTCTCTCTCTCTCTCTCTCTCTCATGCACTTCCATCCTATCACCTCCTCTATCCTCCTTCGCCGTCTCTCACCTCCCTGTTTTCTTCCTCTTCTATCTACAGTCATTTGGGATCGGCATGAACAAGATTTTCATATCAGGTAAATGAATATCTTTATCACAGAGGCAGAAGCCAGGATGCTCAGGGAGCTGGAGAGAATAATCACACAGAGCAAACAGTCTTGGGGAAACAGAGAGGCACTCAGTGATAACAACCTCTCTCAGTCTCCCACACTGCTCTCTGTGTACATCTAAATAGCCTGCTTACTGCAGTGGATGCTGTGGGATCAATGGCCTTGCTGTGGCTTAGCACTGACCTTCGACCTTTGATGAAAAAATGAAAGGATATGGTGGAGTCACGACATACGAGTCCTCACACTATTTTTGTTCAACAAATAGAACATTTATTAGAATTGAGACATGTTTGTACACATACTCATGTTACTCAAAGGATAAAATCTACGGACTTGACGGTGAGCCTTTGACTTTCTTTAGTGCAACTATAAGGTTGTTTTTTAGGGTAATAGTTTCAACAACTATTGTATGGATTGCCCTGGATATCCATTATGTCCAGAGAAGCAGATCTAAGTTTTAACTTGTGTAAAATGCTTGCATGCTATCATGCTACATTAAGATGGTGGACATGGTAAATACACCTACTTCACATCAGCATGTTAACATTGTCACTGCATACGTTAGCATGCTGATGTTCCTCACAGAGCTGCTAGCATGACTGTAGACTACTAGTCTTGTTTCCATACATTTGTCCCACATATATATTATTTATAATATTTCTGTTTTAATTTCTACAAAAAAAAAAGTTTTAGGCCGCCATATTAGTTATCCAACACTGGGAGACTAAAATATTTCATCACCACTGTGTTTATTGTTAGGAAGCATTATGGAGGTTTTAATAAATATACTAAATCAATTTGTTTATATTTTGCTGGTTGGTTGACATTTCATTTACCTGTTTGAAAAAAAGTGACGCAGCGAATTCTTTTCTAATGTGGAGTGCGGAACAAAAAGCAGCCTTTGTCTTTATTACAATGCCCAATAATAGTTGATTTAATGGCTATAAAATGTGTTCATTAGAAGGTTATAGTTAAGAAATATTGAAAGTATACCTAAAAGTGTCACTTTTATAGTGAATGAACAGGATAATATAATCTAAAAAGGGTGTGATTATATTCAAGTCTTGTCCTCCAGCATTATCTTGGAGCTCATAAAGAGATGAAATTTAATATGATGCTTTCAGTCAGTTTAATTGAATTTTAATTGCCACTTTGGACAGAGGGTTTAGATCTAATCAATAAAATATTAAACTTTTGGGGCTCTGACATGGAATGGTCTCCCTGTCGCCCCTGGTGCAATGCATCCTGGGACCAGCGGGTATAAAATGCCTGTTTATGAGCTGAGGTAGCTAAGCCAATACCTTGCTGTTTTCCATAGTGTTTCAACAAAATGCAGTGGATAAATAACACAAGGAGAACAAGCTGAGATTCCATTAATTACACTGGTGTGGAAGAGCGGTCGGTCACCTTCAAAGGAAGGCCTTTAATGTGCCAGAGCTATAAATATTTTGAAATGTCACACCTTGGGAAGACAGCATCAGGCTAGAGCCGGGGTGATAAATCAGAGCCTGAGAAGAACCAGGAAAGAAAAGATGGCTCTTTGGTATTTTAGAAATAATTACTGATACAAAAGGGGTAATGAATGAAGCTATAAATTACGTTAAAACAGACCATTAGGAGAGGATTAGTTTATAAAACTCGTTGCTGCTCCTTAAAATTACCCTCTCAGAATACCGCCTATTTTACTCCATCCATAACTCATGGAAATAAAAAACATGTATGCATAATATCACACTCTGTTGATTAATGCTATATTAATTGATTTTGTTCTGCTGCTTTTAAATGAGAATATTGTTCCTCTAAATATGCCAGATATGACATCATCAAATCAGTTCTTTCTTACTAATACAGTATAACGCCAATGTAAGAATATCTATGGTCAGCATTTATGGAAACTACTAAAATCTGCAATTTATCAGCGCGTCATTTACCTTTATCCAAGTTTGAGCAAGTATAGAACAGGTTTTCTCTAAGTTAAGGTAGGTATGACCCGGACAGAGACTCATGTACTGTATGTGGGCCAGTCATCGTCTACCACCAGCATCACCACTATCATATACAGTTATAAATCTGAGGGAGCCTTGGTTAGGCTGCTGCACGGATGGAAGGAATTTATCCTCAATCCCTATAGAGAGAGCCTGGGAGAGAAAAATGACATGGCCCATCCTCTAAGGCTCATAAAAGTCTAAATTAAATATCAAATGGAACCACTGATGGATAGCGTCCCTTCCATGGATCCCTAGCGCCGCCTCTGCCTCCACTCTCTGACACGACAGGTGCTGCTCACATGACTGGAGAGCTAGACAACTTTGTTAGCAGGGATTGTTCTCGGTTCAGTGTAAAGCTGCAGTGTACAAAATGAGTGAGTCAAGTAAGTGAACGCAACAAGGTGCCATTATTCCTCGCTGGTTCCTGCCATAGCTGGATCCTCCCTTCCTTTCAAAGGATTCTTAAATGTTGTGCATGTATGACTGAATGAGGATGTTTCTTCAGACGACTTAAAAGTGCAATTTGTCACATATCTGAATTACAGAATATATGACTCTCTGTATCCATATTTATAAACTCATGATTCTCCCATCCTCAGCAGAAGAACACTCCGAAAGATTGCTGTCAGCCGGGAACACCTCATTGGGAGATACTGTAATACTAATGCCAACACAGCCACAATAGCTGGCGCTATCGCCAGGCTAAAACTGTACATTATGAATCATCAATTGTCGCCCTGCTTTGTATTATCCCCAGAGAAAATCCCAATCTGGGCTTGAGCCCACGGCTGATGGACACCCCATTATTCACTCGCGCTTCTTCAGCTCTGAGACAGGAGTGAGGATAGGCAGTAAAACGACGGCCTTAAGATTAATCCTCCGCTCTTTCTCCTGCTTCCCGAATCAGAATGAAATAGAACATTCCCTTCCCTTAATCAAAAAGTTTTTATCATCTCCCCCCTCTCCAACTCAGGAAGTGGGGATAATGCTCGTTCCATTGCTCGTCCTGCGAATTGACATTGGGGAGGGTGATGAGAGGGATCTGCTCTTGCTGCCTTTTGTACTGTAACAAGTGAGTACAATTTAGATGAGCCGGTGGTCGTCGATCAATACATGTATTATCTCCCATACGATGCACCCGCAAGCCTTAATAATGGGGTTAGCAATCCCTACAAACCTCCACAGCACCCACGTCACTGAATGGCCTTCACAATTAAGATAATAACATGGTGAAAGTCGAACAGAGCAGAAGTTAATGGTGCTGCTGTGCAAATAGGGAGAACGCCAAGATTGAGTTTAGAGAAAAATAAAGCCTTTTGCCTCACGTTTACCTCTAAAATTACGCAAGAAGTGCGCTAATAAACCAATTATATCAACTAAATACGACTTAACACTTGCTAACAACTTGCTCGTAAGGCTGAGGATGTGTAGCAGTGAGATATGATTTGGTTCTCAGCTAGGTCACAAGCATCAGGTGAGCTGTGAAGTTGTGGTTGTAGTCACCTGAGTCTCTCCTCACACAACCAGCCTCACCGAAGCCTCGATGCCATCACACCTCGGCCAGCATCACTTAGCAGAGGGGTGTGAATTTGTTTTCACCCAGGCGTTAATGAACTGTGGGCTTTGTGGGCTTAATGAGAGTGTGCTTCTATTGTGCAAAGGTACCTGTGAGGATAATAAGAATTCACGATTCAGAAACTTCTCCCTTTCCGCAGTTTTGGAAGTTTTTTTTAACAAAAGGGCTGTTGATGGCTTCTACTGCAGTTCATCTCTGACCTGCCAAATCAGCTGCAGGAGGAAACAAGACTCTGGGAGCATTCGTCATCCATCAAGAACATGCAGTTTTGTGCCACAGCTCCTGGCTTCCAGCCAAGTCTAAAGCGAGTCATTGTACAGCAGCCAAAAGACAAAGGCAGCTCCCCCTCTGCTCTGCAAGAGCAGTGCGTGGAGGTGTGGGTGGTTATGCAGATCACTAATTGTACAGGCCACCGGGGGAAGAGAGAAGGGAATGGCAGCCTCTCTGCAAGACATGCCGAGGGAAGGGAGGGACGGACTGGTGTGAGCCTCCCCCCTTCTCTGTCTCTCTCTCTTTCTCCTTCTTTTTCACTCTCTACCCTAAATTGGCAGCTGGCAGGCAAATGAATGCGGTGTGAAGTGAGCCCACTGAAGTGCAGGGTCCTGCTGTTCAGGCAACAAAGGAGCTCCATGCGAGACATCTGCTGTTCAGTTATCAGAATACATTTAGTCACGTGCCTCCCTTCCCTCGCTCTTTCTCCATTCCTCTTCCACCACTGCCCTGCAACATCCATTCTGTCAACTGAGGGCTGAGCCTTTCTTTCTACCCACTTCTCTTCAACGGCATTCTTCTTCAGATCACTCCTCCGCTGACACTCCCCCCCATCCCTTTCTCATTCTCTCATTTGCCACCGTAATCCCTCTCTCCACCTCTTCTTTTGCTGCCTTTATTTAAACAGTTTAGGTCTGGCAGATAACCCTGGAGTGCTTCCTATCTGGTCCAAAATGCGTTAACCCTGTGTGAATGATCACAAGACGGCCTGAGGAAACGGCAGACTGAATCTTAATGAGCCACGCTTGCACAAGCAAAAGTAAATTGAGCTTACCACCATGATAAATTAACCTAATGAATGCAATTGTTTTGTGGCACGCTAGCTTGGGCTGGAGCCAGATGGTCAATACTTGTGCTGAGTTTTGTGGCTTCTGTCTTTCTTCTTTTCCTCCTTTAATGCTTGCTTTTTTGCTTTTGCACTCAAAAAGACGTAGGAGAGTAAAAAGCCTAAAAAATAATAATATTCTAATTGTAAAATTGTTCTTTGACCTTTTCTGTTAAATTCTAAAATGTTCAATTGAGAAAGTAAAATGTACTTTCTCAATTGAATGCCCATGAATTGGTTTGCTATGGATATAGCCCTTGTCAGTACGCATCCATCCGGCACCTCGGACCAGGGCCTTGCAGCTGAGTAAAACAAGCAACTGTGGTGACATGATAGGGGTCTACAGGGGAGACGGCGGTGTGTATTTCTCCCCATTTCCTGTCCAAACTCACGATATCCGTGTTTACTTTAACACTTAATCCCTGTAAAGTGTGTCATTTGGTTTGCACGCTCTTCACTCTCCACTTCGTCCTCCATCCTCTCCCAGCGGTGCAGGCTAGCATGAAGGTTGCACATCCAGGAAGGGACAAACCCCCTCCTGTACTGCGTGTAAACTAGATGACTTCCTCTAGGCAGGTGGCACATATCCAGATGTTCTCTCAATTTCCTCTGTGTGTGTGCGTCTGCTTATGTGTATGTGTGCATGTATTGCTTGACACACCCTGAGCTGGTGACCTCCCTGCTCTCCCCACAACATCACCACTGGAGCAGTTTACACCATAATGACTTGTATCGCCCGAGGCCCCGCCACATCTGTGGCTCCCTTCCTCCATCTCTGTCTTTCAGTCTTTCCCTCTTTCTGTCTCTGTGTTTTCTGTCTCTTTGTCTTTCTGCATCTCTCCCACACACAACCTGTCCATATTTCTCCTGCTCATCCTTTATTCACAGACTTTTTCCACTTTGTCTAGTCTGCCTAGACTTTCCCCCATCTCTTCGTCCTCAAGCAAGTGCTTTTCCCGCTTTGGTCCACAGCACTATTACCATGAAGAAAAAAACAAAACAGCATGGCTCACTTTGCAAGGACTTAATGCATGTCTAACATGACACCTATCAGCCATAATAAACAAACACATCATTCAATGTCAGCAAGCTTGAGAAGGCCACTCATTGGAAGGGCCTAGTGTCTAAGATAAAG
The DNA here is from genome assembly GCF_004916995.1 of Morone saxatilis. Taxonomy (NCBI): domain Eukaryota; kingdom Metazoa; phylum Chordata; class Actinopteri; family Moronidae; genus Morone; species Morone saxatilis. The sequence continues at coordinate 9,574,695 of NW_023339873.1, forward strand.
CACAGGGTAGGCTCTGGCAGCACTGAGCGAGTCTAATGTCACATGGAGTGACGTGTACCCCACCAACAACAACTCAGCTCATTACCCACTCAGGAGGGGAGGGAGGGAAAAATGATGCGTCCAAAATGTGGCCATGTGCTGACCAGGCATTCTGTCGGGTTCCCCCCCCCGGCTGTATATGGAGAGCAATGACCTCTCACTCAGACAGTGCGGCGTTCGATCGATCATATGTGACATTTGTGACATTGCATGCATCCTAGATATGCATCTCCATGGTGTCAACTTATCAGTCAAACCATCTTGCAGGCAGGACATACATATCACATTACATGTTCAGCAGCTCTTGTGTTGCAGTGGGAAAGAAGCGTGTGTGGTTTCATTGGATTCTTGCACTTTTACACAAAGTAAACTGTGCCTCTGTGAGTGTGACTAGGTGCTGATGCCTGTTTCACCTTTACAGCTGACATGCTCCAACGGAATCCTAAACACACAGACAAATAATTGACTTCATCATCATAACACAGTGCTTATTTTTCACCAGAGATGCGCTGTATTTTTTAAAATATACCACAGCCAGCTCTAAGGTGCTGTACAGTACCCATCTGGATTTACACACATACACTCGCACACACTCCCCTCACCACACACAGTGTCTTGTTTTCAGGTTCATTAAGCCCCAGTGTTACCCAGAGTGGCTGACAGGATGAGGAACAGTGCAGAAATCTCCCCCTGCAGGTATCCATTCACATTATCATTGGGAAAAAGCCTCTCTCGTCAGTGCCCTTGTTACGGCTCGAGGGGGGACCACTAATTAGAGAGACAAGAACTGCTTGAGAATAAGTCCATTACACCCATGTGGACCCAAATGCTTAAAATACCTGGAATATCAGCAAACTCCCAGCATCCCCTCCTACTACTCCCCCTCTGCCAAAGGCATCTTTTAAAACATGGAAAAATATGGTGAAAGAGTTGTAGAGATAGACAGAAATGGAAGACAGAAGCTGTCAGCTATTTGAAAGGCTTTATGAAAATTACCTTCCAATTAGAAGTGATGATCAAATCAGCCATGAACCCCACTCTTGAGTTCTTGATGATTTCTCTCTCTCTCTCTCTCTCTCTCTCTCTCTGTCTCTCACTTTGTGTGAATGAGTGTGTGTGTGCCGCAGCTCAGATGAACTCATGAAAGGATATTTGGTTCGTTTTCTCATCACTGGTAATTATACTAATACATCGGAAATGCCTCCTTCAAAGTGCATGAGCCATGTGGGGCACATCATTATAGTAATATAGTTTTGGCTGAAATATATATCAAACTGATTATCACCGCTCATTGTGTATTCTCAAAGCCACAGACACAGAAATAGCAGTTAACAATTAAAACATGCATTAAATAGACTTGTAACAATTTCTGACTATTTTAAGCTATACTGTAGTTCAAGTAATAAAAAGAGGGTCAATACACTTGAGGGGGTTTACACTTTTGTTACATTTAACCGACAACCATAGAAACTAGAAAATAGATTCTGTTTTAAATAGATGACTTTTACTTGCAATGGAGTATTTGTAGATTGTGGTATTGTTACAACACTACATATGAATTTGTGTGCAGTTTTGGTAAGCAGTGCACAAAGTCGTCTGTGTAACTAAATTTTTTTGGATTTTGATTTCATTATGATTCAAGAAATGATCCATTAGTTTGGATGCAAGCTCTAAGTAGGCAGGTGAATTCAGCCTGCAGTTGACAGTATTTATGCAAGTTGATTTAACTGCTGGATAGGGTTCTCTTGTGAAACATGAGTCAGTTCCAGCATTTAACCTCACCATACTAATTTATGCACCATGGCATAGGGTACTTTATCATCTGCTCTTTGGGGAGAGACAGTCATCTCATTAGGCAGGATTTAATGAAATGCAAGGATAGACTTCTTAATTCCATAGATGGCTGAAACAAAAATCCAGCGTAAATCCTACACTCCTCTGTGGCTGTATAAATTGTAGCAGCCAGAGAAGGAAACGTGAGGAAGGGAGGATAGAAAAAAAAAAGACGCAGGTTGATTTGATATACCTAAGCCTGTAAGTCTATAAATGTGGTTTGTTATTGCAACATTCATAGCTTTAAAGTTGTAGTAAAGAATGGCTTGGAAACATGTGAAATTAAGATATATTGCTTTACATTATAATGCATCATATGTAATATTTATGGTCCAATAACATCCAGAATATGATGTTATGATGTTGTCCTGCTCTAAGCCTCTATAAAAGTGTTAGTCTCTGCCAAAAAAATCCCAAATTATCTGTACTGACAGCAATAGGCCTGTTCATCTTAACCACTCTCTCCACTGTTCTTACAAAGTCCCACTACCGTTCTAGCCTCAAGCCAACTTAAGATATGTTAAATCCTTTTGAATGTACAGACAGTAGAGAGAAAAAATTAGGGCAGACTGTCGACTGTTCTTGGCAAATGTACTTGTTCATTTCCAGCCGGTGACTGCCGGGCCCGCAGACGAGAGCCACCAGAGGAGCAACACACCAGCCCCATCATCAACAGCACGACGCAGAACATTAACACCATAATTTACATAAAATTACTTACATACTGGTGTAGTAATTTAATTTGTTTGACCAGTGCAGTGCAACTGCGAGGAAAAGATTCATACAGGCACCACGAGGGAGCTCTGCTCACTCTTCCACATGGGTAATTCTTTCACACAATATTATGGAAAAAATAGAGACACTATAGAAACCTTGGTTTCACTTACAAGTCCAGTTTCCCCGACCAAGACACATTAAGACAAGGATGCATACGCATGCATACATGTGCACATACATGCAAATGTATTCATACATAAGCATGTGCTAATACAAAGATAACATTCTCTGTTTGTCATATGCTAATAAGACAATGTACATATTAAGCTTCTTCAGTACATAATAGAGAATTACAATGTTTCAGGTTCTCGTTTTTCTCTTTGTTTGGCTTTCAGAGTTTAGAAATCTTTAATTGATTGAATAGTTTCACATCCACTACAGGAGCATCAAGCTCGTTCTAAATTGAGAGAGCGGCCAAATCAATGGATTCATGATACAAATAAAGGCTACAGATGTCTACAATGACTTGCCATCAGTAATATGTGAAAGTGCTCTATTAATTCTGACATGCATTAAAACATAAAAAATGATGCTTATGTACTTCATGTGCAGACCTGATGCTTAAAAAGACTTGCACAGACATGAAGCTGGAGCATGAACATTTACAGGTCTGGTGCGAACAACTGTGCTGTTAAAACAAAAACAAAATTGCTCCAGACTCGGGAGTAGACAATCCATAACTTAAAGGTGGCCCATATTAAGTTAAATATGTTATTGATGTGTCAACGTCTGACAATCACCACTTTTTTCAAAGAAATACAAGACTGAAAACAGCTAATGCCTGAATTGCCGATCTGTCAGTCAGTAAAGTTGAAAAATTACTTGACTGTGACAGGAGCAGCAGCCTCAGAAATCATGACACTATATGCTAAACAGAAACAAATGACATAGCCTGAAACCACCTGCATCTAAAGCCATTAGCCAGTATATTACATGCACTGGCACATAAACACCTGGAGCAATATAAAAAAGTAATATGGCTTGATGATTAGTCATGTTTCACACCTTTGCCTAAATTCAAATGGGTTTAGGCTCAGCCCACAATGTCTGTTGTCATCTGTTAAACAAGGTGTAGGACTGGAACGGTATGGCCAGCCAACATTTCAGAGTCATTAGGTCCAATGATCACTCCGCTGGGTACCATAACTGCAAAGGAATTTGAAGCCATTTTACAGGACTAGAGGGACCACTGGGTGCCAACACTGTTCTCTCGTTGTGTTACCAAAATTGATAAGGTCCTCATACGCAGGGCTAAATAGATTCAACAGTGGTTTCATGAACACCGGGATGAAAAACATCATTCAACACTAATGGAAAGTTCTAGGCCAACAATGAAGAATGAAGCTTTTATCCTGGAAAACACTGGACATTTTAGGAAGAGGAGAAAGAGATGAAGATAAAATGTTGGAGATTAAACTCCAGATTCTAAGGATTTGGGTCTTATTTTTGTAGTTTTGGTGATCATTCCTGTCTTTAGTCAAGCAAGGCTGCATCCCTGTTTGTTTCAATTATTTCTTGGCATATGACACGTGACATAGTGTTTCCATATCAAAATGGATTTCTTTTTGTCTTCCTGCAAAACATATTATATAATATTCTTGACTTTAAAAATGTGATTTGGGGCAACTAGCTAATCTTGCCTATCATATATAACCTCGCTTGACAAGAAATAGCAGCTACCAGTGCAATATCATGGGTCAGAGGAGTCTGTTTGGATCTCAGTGAGCAAAGTTTACATTTCCAAAGAACATAGCTGAGGTCTTGTTTATTAATTTATCTATCATCCTGTGCATCCTGATCTAACAGCAAGGATGCAGGATGTGTGGAGTGCCGACAGTCCATCATACCCTGCACAAATATTTCCCATATATTTCCCTCAGAAATCAGATTGTATTATGGAAGTAAGTTAAGAGACTATAACTGCTGTTTGACTGACTTTAAATAAACCTTGAGACTATCCGAACTTTTTTCAACAAAGACAAACTGTCTGCCGTGAACATCCCTCTCAGTTTACACACTAACTTCCTGGCTCAAACTTTTCTGTACTTACTGGGGTTGTGGGAGCACAGTCTGTGCAATGAGAGATAATTACCGACTATATGAGTGTCCTCACTTTCAGTTTTACATCCAAATAAAGTGTTTTAGAAAATCTGGCTAAATTGTCGGCATGGTTGCAACTTGTCTGATCATCTGAATACTCGTTTCTTCATCACCCTTTGTTATGAAGCCATGTTTCCATGTTCCCAGATCTCACCAATTACTGTGGAAAGTTCAATGTTATTCTAATTGTTAGAAATGATGGCATTTAAAAAAAAATAACCAAAGTCGTCATACACCACAATCATTCTTTGAGTCTGTGTAAATACCAATTCCTTTATCTATTGTTCTTTTGTATATTCATAAAATCTGTTGAACTATGTTTATTTTGCACCTGGCACTCAACATCTTATCAGATACATCTCTCAACTCCTCTCTTTTTCTCCCTCTTTCCTCATTTGACAAGGAAAAGCATGAGAGAATATAATACAATGGATTCTCAGCCTGTTTTCTGAATGGATTCTTTGAACTTAAGGGAGAATTACAGCAGCTCTTATTCGGTATCGACCATGGCTGACCTGTTCCCGTCTGCACGGCTACTGTTAGCTTTAACGCAAGACCTTGTCAGTATGACAGGGAGAGAGAAAAAACACCACCTTTACCACAGAAAAGAACTTAATGTCCTATTCACCCCTCCGCCCTGCACCGCTTCGAAAATTGCTCAATCTTTTCTTTTCCCCTGTCCCTGTGACATATTATTATACATTGTTTCTGAGGGAAAGCATTTTCTATTATTGCCATTAGAAATATGAAAGTTTTGAGAAAAAAGGAGCAGAGCATGTAGGATGTAGAAGAACATTTGGGGGAGAGAGGTGAGGGTAAAAAGCGACTGAAAGGCTGTAATTATTTGAAATAGTCTGCTAATGTGTATTATCATGTCATTAAATGTAAATGAGATGGAGCTAAAAGACCCATCGCAGAGGACTTGTGGCTTGCTGTTGAAAAAGAAAGAGGAGGGGAAAAAAAAAAAATCAGAGATTTAAAAAAAGAGAAATGTCAAGGCTATCAAGGCTATGTTCATTTGTGGGAACATAAACATTTAATAAGCTTACCAACCTATGACAATGAACTAGAACATCGTCACATGGCGCTGGGATAGATTTACAAACAGCTACTGCAACTTATTAAACCTTTGAGGCAGCTACTGGCACACAGATAAAGAGAGGGCGGATGGTGGGAGCGATTTAGTGGGAAGATCCCGATGCTGTCTGAAGTCGCGAAGACAATTGTCTTGACTGTGAGTGGGTGTGTGTGTGTGTGCGTGCATATGTGTTTACTCTTGCATTTGATCCCTGACGTGAGCGAGCATCATTCCACTTCAGCTGCTTAATAAGGCTGTCTGGGCCAGCGGCTCCTCATGGCCCCCAGCCCTGTTATCAGAAACATTAAGCTGAATATTAATGGCCAGGCCTGAGACGCATGCCATTAAGCTTGGCTGGCCATTTCTCTCTGTCCTTTCCCCTACCACTGTACAGGAATTAATGAATCGTGGGTAAAACAGGGAACACAAAAGAACGAGAGCGATAGAGAAAGTGAAAGAGAAATGGGGGGCTTGGTCGGTGGCTATTTCTCAAACAGCGAAAGATAAATACGAGCAGAAATGTAGCATGTCATGTGTGGACAAAGGAGAAAGAGGAGAAAAAGAGTTAGGTGGCAACATATCTAAAAATAAACTCCTGGTTGTATTTCTCTTTCACTCGCCACATTAATAACACACCCATGACAGACCTTTGTGTCTTGATCAAAGAAAGAAACAACGAAAAATTATTTGGTAATGATTTGTTCGTCTCTATTTCCTCTGGTTGAGCAGGCACAGAGGTTTACATTTGAAATGGAACAGAGAGAGGGGAAAGCACTTATTACTCCCTAAGTGCTGTGCTGGTGCAGCCTAAGCAAAGTGAGCTGTTAACGGATATAATTTGTGTAGAATAGCCAGAGGAGAGCTTTTGATATGCAGAAGAGCTGACCTCTGGACTGCCACTTTAATTGGGTTTTTAATTTTCCAGGCCATCTGACAGTATCAAACATGATCCCTGAGCTTTGCCCCGCTGATTGGAACAACCGTGACAAGAGGAGCCTGACGTTCTCTACGCTTTTCACAGGAGGGAGGACAGCAGAAAGAAATAGCGAAAAAAGGAGCAAGAAGAGGGAAATAAAAGCACGCAGGCCAAAGGAGATTGGAGGGCTTGGGATGGAAATTTGCCTTAATAGTGAGGAGTGTAGTATTGTATGGGGCTGAGGCTGAGGCTGTGCTGTTGATGGGATACCACCCTCAGAGACAGGGAGGAAAAGTGCAGGCTGCTGAAATAAAGGCTGTCACTTCTGACTAGCGACAGCATACAGAGGACCAAACCAGACTTCACCACTTGGGAGACGTGCAGCAGTTGTATACAGTACACTAAAGAGAGCTGGCCAGTTAACAAGGACATAATGTGGCCCTGTGAGAACTCAAGAGTTCTGACAAATTGAAACAGTTCTTCTGTGTTGCTAAAAAAATCATTAGATGTAATGCGTATGAATTCATGAGTAGGATCATCCAAATACTTTTCTTCGCCCTGTAGCAAAATTTCAGCTCTCATATCTGGAAACGTAACAGCACGCAGTATGGAATGGCTTTCAAATGAGGCTACATCGTCAAGGCCCATCAACACGGCAACCACCACAATTATCACCTGCGCCAGTCCATCTGGCTCGCTATCGTCACACAGACAAGAGTCTGTCTTGTGGTTTTTGGACAGGGGTTCCTACTGGTGCCTGTTTGTTCAATCTGCAAGACCACACAAAGAGTTTCAGCCCTCTAATCTCCTAACCAAACAAGACAGCAATTACACAGGCAGATAACTAGGGGACATTTTCATCCACAGTGACAGTACTGGCACAGAAGTGTGTCTGTTGTAGACAGAAGAAGAGAGAGAGACAGACAGGAAGAGAGGGAAAGAGAAGGAGACTGTTGTCCTGTTTGAAGAAAAGAGAGGTTCACCTGCCAGTCAGAATACACAGAGACAACTGTGACACACACACTGTAGTCATTACAAATGGACAGGGTTATCTCAAAGACCACTGGAGGAGGTTGAGCAGGTCCCAAACCTGCCAACAGCATGTGACAGTTATTGACTAACTGACATATTTAACCCTGTTATTAACGTAATGGAATTTATTTGTTGCCGGTGTGAAACTCAGAGAAAGAGTATCTGAATTGGATTCCCCAAACCGAGCCTAAACAGCCGTGTTAAACTCTATAAATTTCTAACTATTGAAGAAAGAAAATGACTCATGTCCTTGGTACACGTGAGAATGTGAATGAAATTGGTTGACAGGATCATCATTCAGAATTAAGTCAGTTCCATGACATGCATTAGACAAATGTAGCTATTTTTCACAAGTAGTGGAATACATTACAGTTGAGATTGAGAGTAATGTACCTTTCTTGGCACCACAGAGATTCTTCAACCTTTAGTCATTAAGAAGTGGGAACTTTTCCACCTTTTCCTTAAAGTTCATGTTCTCATTGAAGCTAAATTACTCTGTCCAAAGGCACTCGTAAAAAACCCTACGATGACAAAACCCTTTTAACGTGTCATGAAATGCAGAGCCGTTATATATTTGTAAGTGTGAGGTGCACGCTTGCTAACCCACACTGTACAGTCAAATCTGCATGCATAAGCACTCTCACACGTGCACGCACACACACTCGAACAAGGCCCCATAAAGTCACGCTCACATACACACGCACACATACGAAGAAATCTCATTAGAGCCTTTGTTAATTGCAGCAGACAAATGCTAATGGTTCAGGCAACAAAGCAGCTGTGTGTATGAAAAATGAGAATCCACAAAGTAATTATTACATCCAATATTAATTTAATTATACCGTTTTGTGCGATACAGTAATTTAGGAGGGTTTTTCTAATCACACACACTCTTGAAATAAATTAGGAGTTACGGAGGCACAGGGGAGCTGAGGATTTCTCCAAAGACTCACTAGGGGGGAAATAGCATCATTCTCTTTCAGAGAACTGGGATTTTCACATTTAAATTAAAATGCCACTGTTGCTCTCTCATCAAATGTGAGACTAGAAGAACAGGAGTAGTTTTCTGAGACTCTGTGCCAGGAAAATACAGCCAGTTTATTTAATTTTTTTTCTCCTGGTAGCCAGGCTTTGCATTTGGCTGATGAGGGAACCAGTGAGATGGCGTGGCTGTCTGTGCATTGGCTGCGTCTGAATAAAAAATTAAATTATTAATCATCTCTCCTGGGCCTGGTTTTGCCTCTTCGCCTCTCTCTTGTGAGCTCAGAAATGTAATTGCAGTTGTTTTCTACAGTATATAATCAGTAGCCAGAGAGTTGGTGCTATTACAGACACTCGACAAGGGAGCTTTTGTTTTAATCTTTTGATTCCAAAGTCAGGTTCTTTTTTATCTGCTGTGGTGTACACAAAAGCAAGTTTGATTGGCAGGGAGTTAGCATCTTTTTTTCTCCCCCCTCTCTGTCATGTAAATTGTTATTGTCTTTTACCTCAAATTGCCTGAGAAGTTTGTCAGATGAATGGATCCACAACAGCGCCCTTTCTTCTATGGATTTGTACACTACACAACATGCAGGATGGCCAGTTATAATTCAAACAAACACACCTCGGCCCCAGCTATTGCAAGGCTGCATCTCTGCATGTACAAATTGGACAGATGTATGTTAACAGTCTCTGCCCATTGTACCTCTTTTTTTTTTTTTTTTTATGTGTGCGTGTCTCACTCTCTTTCCCTCTCTCCTTTTTTTATATTCACACTTTTTAATAAAGCAGAACATCTCGCCTCTGGACGTCACATGGATGGACAGCTGTGCCGGTGGTCGAGGTGAAAATCAACCCCAGGACATGTCAAAGAGTGAGATTTCCAGTCCTAAAATTAGATGAGAAACCTGGGTGTCTGTGAAGGGTGGGAAGGAGACGGAGAGAGAAGAGGGAAGGAGCGCAGAGGGGTGAAATAAAGTGTTAGAGAAGCACGTCCACCCCTGGCTAGTTACTGTAAATCAGGTCCCTGAATGACTAAGGGTTACACCTCAGGAAGTAGCTTCCTGGAGTCAAAAGTGCAATGGTATTTATATAATAACACTGTTTCATTCCAACATCCCCCAGTAACAGAGCAATGGGGCCTCTGCCAGCGGCTTCTTAACTGCTTTAATGGCAGAATTAAAAACAGGGGATGGCAATGAACGGATGTAAATTAACAATCACCTTGCTATTACAAACTTCTATGCACACACACTCTTACACACACGCAGGAAGTCAGCACGCGAACTTAGTCCCTCCGTCAAGCCAATGGGGAATTAGAGTAGCATCTGACAAAAGTGGGCCATTGTTTTCTTAGCTGCCTGGTAGAGCTTTTAAGTTAGCACCACTTGAAAAAAGTGTTTAACCTGACATGCAACCGGTGGTGCAGGAAATATTCTGATATTTTACTTTAAAAGTTCCAGAGTGTGACATTTAGGAGGATCTATAGGTCCTTGCACACTGGTCCTTTAAAGGTACCCTATGGAGTAACAAAAGTTATGTTTGTTTGTTTTTTTTACCCAAATGTCGATGTTTGTTTTAGTTGCTAGATTGCGGTCTTTTTCTTCTTTGCCTTTATACATTACTGCCTCCAACTGTCAAACAGTGAAATAGTGTGAAACCGGCACAGGAATGCGTACCGCGTCGCCCACTCGCAAGCATGATACAAACAAAACAGAGAGCCCCAGGTAAAAAAGTTGCTCTACAGCAATGCTAGTGATCAAGAACTCAACAGGGTACCTTGAAAGAACCAGTGTGTAGGAATTAGCTGCATCTAGCAATAATGTTGCTAATCGCAACCAACTGAGTACCACTCACCTTTCCCTTGTTGGACAAACTACACTGGGGGCGAAACTCCAGAAAAATACAAAGCCCCCATCTAGAGCCAGTGTTTGGTTTTGTCCATTCTGGGCATACTGTAGAAACATGACGGTTCAACAAGGCAGATTCCATAGGAGAGGACCTTAATGTTGTAGCTGGTTGAATTAAAAAGGAAAATTTTAACTACTTTATCTGTTGTTGGGTAGTTTAATCTCTGTGTGTGAAAATCTAATTATATAAAGTAGCTTGATATTATAGCTTTTTTTATAATATCGTTGTACAGTTGTCTTCATTTACTTTTCAATCTTTTTGCTTATCCTCAAATAGTTAATGACACAGAAGGTCAGGCAACCTGTGCTGTTAAGATACTTTGTACATAATTAACTGCAAATGTTATTATAATTAAAGGAAATCCACACACGGGGATTTTACCCTCCTTTCACCACAGAGCCTTATGTTCTCTTCTGGGACAGGAAATGTTCAAGGGATCAAACTTAGTTCACATGTTACAGGTGGTTAAGATATAGCTACAATTCAAATGCTATTTCTCTGGGGGAACACTAGCCCTTGAGTATTTACAGCAACAATGGGTCTGGCATACTGCCCATGTTACTGCCACATGGCCGTGTGAGAGTGTTTAGCAGAAGGGTGAAATGGGGCAGCAAGAAAATAACAGACAAGCAGGGTATATATGTAGCTGGCAGACAATTTTTAGGATTTTTTTACAAGGGTTTAAAAGAAAAATCCGGATCCCTACTGAAACAAATGATGTCAATTTTTCATGAACTTATCTGTACTCCCCAATGCTCCTTCTAGGATGGATATTGCACCATTATTCACCAACCTAAGTAGAAATAAATTGATGGATTATCATTTGAGTTTATTCAATGGCTCAAACCTTATGGAAGGAGAAAAGAACAGTCCTTGCCATTTAGGTTAATGGTTAAAAATGTGTATGAGTGTTTAATGTCCCTGCAGTGTTTGCTCTGTAGGGGTCTCATGGGGGAGAGGAAGATGGCTGTTCTGGGTCACTGGGGTGGGGACGGCGAGGGCTTAGTCGATTAGCCAAACTCTTTTTAACCACATCAGGTCCAACTGGCAGGCAGGCACGCTGGTAGATTTGGGCACACTCAGGCTTTTTGTTGTCCTATTATTCCGCTCGATGATTGAGATAATAAGCAAGGCTTTCTCTCTTACCCTTTATACCCCCCCACGCCCCATCCACTCTTTCTGTCTCGTTTCTCCTTTAAATGTCCTGTTGTTCCACTCTGTCGTTTCCCGTTGCTATTTGCATTTTTCCTTCTCTTCTTTCACAGACAAGGTCATTTATGGATTTGGAGCTGCTGCTTTTAGTTTTCTGCATCAATCCTTATCAGTCCATTTTAATAATTTTTCCTATGGATCAATAGGAGAACCATGTCTTTTACGTTTTAATATTAATTTCCATTTCTTAAATTAATCATCTTTAAATGATATAATATCCCATAACCCCAAGGTGAGTCTGTGATCTAGCGACTCTTATTACCTGTGATATGGAAGATCAGTAACAGGGTATGTCCTTAGTTGATCTCACAGGGTCTTCCTCGTAAGAAACAGTCAAACATGCCAACACGTGTCCACAGACACACAAATGCACATGCTGCCTTCATTAGCTCATCAAAGAGGGTTTTCTCGATGTTGTTGTGACAGATGCACAGTGAAATCTATACTGTAATTAAAATGTGTTTCTGTTTAAGTGTTTGTCCCATTTTTCTCTGATCCCAATCCATCTTCTAATGCTTTGGTAAAGTAATTTGACCTCAGATGGCTCCACATGGATCTACATAGCCTATACTGTAGCACCCCAGCACACCAGGGGCACCCAAACCTCTTTACTGTAACAGTCAACATGGTAATGCCGAGCTAATAACATTACAAAAGAGCTATTCAGTTAAATACATTTAAACAAACTCTGACAGAGATCTTAGCTCCAGACTACATATGTTGAGGGATTTAAATACAAGGTACTTTAAGGTTAAGTGGTGCAGAGTTTGCCCCTCCCCCTTCTAATACACCCTGCAATGCCTGATTCTCCATTTGCTTTTGTATAAACCCAAATAAGGAGATTTAAAGAGATAAAAGTAAAGGGCACTTAAATCTACTAGCAAACTTATGGTATTGTGCAGTCTGGCGCATTCCAGTGCATCATCTTGCTCAGCTACATGTTGCTATTTTAAAAGATTCAAAAGGAGAATTTGACTAACTTTCAGGCTTAGAGGGTCAGAAAAAGTCATGCATGGCTTTTTTATTTTTAAAATATATAGTTTAAAGGTACACTGAGCAAAGGCTGGGCATGCTGGGTTTATGGAAGCCTATAAGTGCAAAGGTTAAATTGTAGAAACATTGACTGTTGCATTGAAATTAAAATGCATACCCTTATTTGTATTTGTCCACTGTGTTTTTTGCAGATATGAAAATAAGTGGTGACAGGAGGGATTAATTACTATATTATTACTTATTATTACTATATGTTGCTTTTTTATACCATACATCCATCTTGGGAGCAATTTTATAGTGTATGTCCTTTCTTTTAAGAGAAGCTGCTCTAAGCGATTTAGTATTGCACTTTCACGTAGTTACACAAAAGAGACATATTTTAAAAAGAATGGTCAAAATTGAAGCAACAGAAGCCAAGGTATCCTGACTTGTGTTGGTCAAGCTCCAAAAACACTCCATCCTACATTTCCCATGGCCACTTCTTTCAAAGTCCACTCTTTGAAGTCTCAAGCCCAAGCTGAGATAACCCTGATGAAATAATCGGGGGTTTACTTCAAACTTCGGAAAGCTCCCTTCAGAGCAACACAGGCTGTGAATTACTCCCCATGAAGTGAACAGAACTTCATGTGTAAAATCGTCATACTGCCCCTTAAATACCTTTAAAATGTTCAAGAATATGAGTAACTAATGTAACTATACTTGAAGAACTCAAAAGATTGCAAGCATATATAGTTACTTACAATAACAAATACAAATGCTACACTGTGGACTGGACACAGTAAAATGCAGGTAAATACATATTTATTATGGCAGATGTTGTGCATTGACTGAATGATATGAGGAAATATTACGATTCTAGATGAGTTACATAAAACATTTGGCTAAAAAAACAAAAAAATTCCTCATGAGATTTTAATACTGTGTACAGATTTTGAGTTTTTGCTCAACATAATCATACCTTAAAATGTTGCTATATAGGCAACTGTTTATTCTAAATTCAAAGCTTATCTACTGATGTTCTGCTTTACTTTGAGATATTTACTCCATCCACATACTGTATTTAACAATAACCGATCATACAGATTGCTCCCGATAAATTGTAGGGGTCAGGTATGGTTGAAAGGTCAGCCGAGGACAGGTGTTATAGTAGGAGTAAACCCAGGCCTACCAGATACAGATATCATCATAGTTGGAGGGGAGACCTTCACGTGACCCCCAGCCTGCCATTAGGGACTACATAGATAGATGTCCTTATCTTTCCCTGCAGCTCCCCCGCAGCTAACTGACAGAACTGGGAACTGTCAATCACCACTGACATGTGATGTCTTACTCAGCCAGGAGATGGGACAGCACCAGACGAATCACTTCTAAATGACAAATCACTGTCGTGGTGGTGGTTTATCACCGTTTTGTCTTGGTACTGAGATATGTCTATCACTGATTGAGGATAAATGTGTGTTTGGTTGGGAGTCATATTTGTAGGTTTTGTGTGATAGTTGGGTTTAAAATGTCTCCACAAAAAGGAACTTTAAAAACAAGAGTTAGCTGACAGAAAACACAGCAAATGTATTAGGCTACCGTTATGATGTGATAAAAGGTTCAAAAAGCTGATTCCACAAACAGGTGGCATGAATAAGAAAGAAGATTCACTTCAGTTAAGTGGTGATAATTGAGTGCTGATCTTCTGGTCCTCCTTTCCCTCTAAAACTGACAGCCTTGGTGACCTCCTCTTTCTTTCCCTTTCACATCTCAGCCGCTTCCTTATATGGCGAGCTATAATGATACACGTTGTAAAGTCTGTGTAAGCACTACCTTCAGACACTAAAAGTGACCCTCAAGAGTGTAATGGGGCTATATTCCTCCTGGCATTGTGAAAAGGTGAAAAAAAAACAATTTATAACTCTTTGTACTGCCACTTAAGGAGTCCCATCACCAGTTTATTTGCGGTGAATGAGGAAGCTTGTAATTTTCAGTATTTCTCAAGGAAAATAAGTATGTTTAAGAAGGTGAATAGCAGGTTAAGCTGCAGATTCAGGGTTGGTGTTTTTACTGCTTTTGAGTACATGTTTTTGTGTTTGTTTAGAGCAGGGATTAAAGCTGAAAACATCTAATTACAATATGGATACATGTGACCTACAAAGGTCAAGATAGTTGTATTCTCAACTGCAAATGTTAAGGGTGATATTCTACATTTTTCCCCATGAAAACACTAAAGCCAACCCGTGTATTGTCTCTGTCACAGACCTTCATTGTTCCTTAGTGGCAATTAACACCTTTGAGTCATACATACACTTTCCTGCTACCACAAATAGTGTACTAAATGTGTATTAATCTGCAGGTGAAACTAGTCCCCACCAAATGTTCCATTTATTCCTGTTCGAGTATCATTTACTAAAAACTATAGTGCCCAGTTGTTTTGGGAAATTACCTAATTTAAAATATAACTATATTTCTGTAAAGCATTTTTAAAAATGGATGTCTTCAGTAGGAACCAATGTACTTGAGGCAGAAAGCTACAAACGGGTTGAAAAGTTGGAAAGTGTTCAGAGACATACAGACACACTGTTGGGTTTGGTCCTTTCATGGGATTTGTTGACAGTAACAGATATTCAGAATATTACCATCCTTATCCTTTGAGAAAACTTTCAGAACTTGTGTGGACATGCTTGCCTTAAACTGAGGATTGCTAAAATATATTTTCAGAAAATATATGAAAAAAAGTTCATATGAAAAAACAGTCCAACAGTATAGTCTTGACTAAAAAGGAAGTTTGGTGGAAAAAAAGGGAAAGACATCATTGGATTCAGCTAAATCAGGCTGTTGCTTCTGCTTGACACTGGCATGAGTCAACCCCAATAAGCTTTGAGCTTGCCTATTAACTTTTTAAAACTGCAAGATGTAGTAGTGTTTTACACACAGCCATTTTTATACTCAAAGGCTTCTTCATCTCCAAAAGAAGGTTTAATTCTTGGGGAAAAAAGCATATTTCGCTCCTGTGCTCATAAAGATTACACTGGAAGTAAGAAACCCAGGAGCTGTTGGTATTAGCAGGGCTGGGAAATTACATCTTCTTTGTTCAATAAGTGCTTGGACTGTTAATCGGCCCAAGTATAAGACTATGGACCACAAGTGAAGTGAGAGCCTCCGAAAGCCTAGTCCACATGTTCGTCTGTGTGAGAGAGAGAAAGAGGGGGAGAGAGCCGAGAATATGAGCAAGCTGGAAAGAGAAAAGCTCTTCCCTATCAGCCAAGGTTCCCATGTATTTATATGAAAGATATTTATTCAATTTTTGAACTCGAAGGACGGCGGATGATAATCCATTAAATGTCTGCACACACCTTCCCTGCTACTGGCACCTTATTAAAATATGTAGATTAATTTGCGACTGGTTCTGCATGTGATTAGAGCGGCTGGATTGGGTGCTCGAGATTCAGCTCATATTTGTAATCTTCTAAATTTAACAGCGAGTGAGAGCTTGTCAATTAAATGGGATGAAATGATGGGGAAGAGTAAGATTCATCTTCATCTCCTTGTTTTATGCTCGAGTGGTCACAGAGTTATCATTTACAGGGCTTCAGATAATTGGCAGCAGTTTTGTGGAGCACCTCCGATTCAGGATGAATTTGTATTCTTCAACCAGATAGCAGCTCAATACGCTTTGGCAAAGTGCAGCCAGGCTTTGTCAATTACAGCGGGTGTCACAGGGAAAAAATATCATGTCACTCCAGATGAGAGAAAGGCATTAAGAGCGGAGTGAGGTAAAATAAGATCTTATGGAATTTAATGGTATTTATGTCATTTTGTTTGAAGGTGATTGATTTGCACTTTTCATTCTTTACGTGTCGAGATTTTTTTTCCTATTAATTTGACAGAAACTTGATTTCAAATACAGGACGCTTTTGTGACAAGCTAGGAAGGCCAGTTCAAACTGCCAAAATGCTATATATAAATATATTGCCCTACTCCTTAATACAGCATCATTAGTGGGAGTGAAGTCAAGATACTGAAAAGTTCTACAGGAAGTGAAGAGAGTAAATGACATCATGGCACCAATTTCCATTTAGCTTAAATTCAGGATGCCATGCCTTATTTGTCATTTTTTACTGAATTATAACTCTAAAATACAACCACGCTCTACATTTTGTGCCTGTGGTCATTGTGCAGTTTCTCTGTGCAGGTATCCAGTACCCGCCCTCCATTAACAATAATATAAGGCCTTTGTTTCCCTCTATAGCCCATATTGGCAGCTGGTCTTTCTTTGTCAACCTTTGACTGAGCTGAACGAGACAACAGAACAATGATCTGACAATGAGGTTCCCGCACAGAAACCTCTTTGTCATCAAACACAATAACACAATTTGGGTTAATTAAATCTAAGCTAATAGGCAGTGATTGAGCCCCACATTTGACTCAAATCAAATTAGCTGTGCCTTCAGACAATGTTCTCCATGACTGTGGTATGGCGAGGTCACACAGGTCTCTGGAACAGGTTTGGATTGATCGGTCTAGAGGAAATTATCTCCTGCTCAAGCCACAATCAATATGGCAAAAGGTAAATCACAACCGCAACATACATGACATACGACTAGCGGTATTTACTCGTGAATCATATTCTGTGTAACTCTAAATTATTCCATGGTTTGTTTCTAACTTTATCTAGGTAACACCTAACTATCAAACTCAGTTTCACTGTGCTGTGCAAAGTTTTCAGGGGAATTTAAAGTCGACCTGTTGTGCCCTGTGACAGATATAGCCATGGGGCTCTCCTTCTCTTTGACCAGACCTCAGTAAAGACCCCAGGGCTCAGGAAAGACAGAGGTGAAACACACACACACACAGAGCTGTCTTGACAGTGTCTAGTTTCACCTCCCCTCAGCACTTTTCCATCCCTCCGGCAGGATTTTGCAATTCCACTTTTCACCCACTTTGACGGTGAAAAGTTTCAGCTCAAAACTAAAACTCTTCTGCTGCATCATTTTGTTGGTGCGATTAAAACCAGTCCAAGTCCAAGTACTCAGGTGGAGTAAGTAGGTGGTCCAGAGTATAAGAGCCCGCAGCAGAGTTGAGCTGAGGTTGGTATGTAGGTAGATTGGTCTGGACAGGAAAGGTAGTCTGGTGCTGAGTGGCCAACCAGACAGCGAGACAGGATTAGAGGCCGCTCCTGACATTTGGCACAACACCCAACTGGGGGCAGAGTTAATTTAACAGTGAGAGGTCAGGGGTCACAAGCCTGACCCAAACGCCGTTGGCAGGCTGAGAGATATGCCTGAGTGCCAGCATTCTGTTATAATGAAGTACACTAAAGAAAGCTAATTCAAATAAAATCCACGAAAACTGTATCACGAATTCAGCACAGAATCTGCAACCATCAGATATACAGTCATATACAGTAGATAAGTAAAATTGATCATCTTTGTGTGTCTGTGAAGATGGGTGTGTCTGTAAAAGAGAGAACTTAGAAGAAGAATGTATGCCGGTGCACTGTGCGCGTGTTTTTGTACATGCATGTGTGTGTATAAGTGTGTCTCACAGTTGGGTGTGTGATGGGTTCAGAGCAGGAGCGGCAGGGCCTCCTTGGTCCTTCAGTCCTTCAGTCAGTCACTTCCTCCTGCTTGACTGCTTTGCTCAGCCAGGCTGAAAGCTGCTCCGTTGTCAGGTTGGAGTGTGCTAATTAGGCTCCAGTTTAATTTTCCAGGATGCTCTACTGCCCTTTAAATGGCCATTTCAAATTCAAAGTGATGGTAATTGTACCGTGGCATGCTGATCTTGTAATCACCCTGGGATTTTTTTTTTTTTTTTTTGCTTCGGATTTTTTTCTATTTTCTCTGTCACATTCTATCTCTATTTGTTTCATCTTGTTTTATTTTTTTCTGGACCTTTGTTGCTTTCTACAGAGATCTTAAGTGGGATGCACAAACAGTGCTGCTTTGCTTGCATGCCTCACCAGGCTCTGCAGACTGCGGGTCAGACTACCAGGGGTAAACAGTGGGTCCAAACCAAATGTTAATTAAACGTCTTCCGGAGAAAAGTACAGAATTTCGTTAAAACCACATGCAGCAAGCTAAAAGAAAAAGCATAAAAATCAGTGACAGTTCTCCTTCGCTCTGTGTTATTAGCACAGTAAATGTAACTCCCAGAAGTCACTGGGTCAAAAACCCTACTAATCTGCTTCAAAGAAAGCAATGGCCAACTTTTAATGACGCATTCAGCGGGGTGGGAGTGTGCGCAAACTAAGAGAAAAGGCAGAAAATTGACAAATTATACTACTTGGAGAATGTATTCAGGGTGATTAACCTCATGTTACATTTTTTCATTTGGCTTACATCCCAGTCTAACTTGCCCAGATTAAACTGGTTGATGAGGAAAGCAGCTGGAGTTATGAGAACACTGGGGGGAAAAAAAGAGTAATTTTGATAGCCTCCTGGAGGAGTAATTGGGGTTAATGAGTGGTACTGTACTAGAGGAAATTATTACATTTGGTCAAACTATGAAAAATTTCAGTGGCCGACATTACACAAAAAATGCAAGGCGACTGCCTAATGATACAAGGTTTAAAGAATGTACCAACATGCATTAGCCCTTATAGAAAATGCTTTTTGTTTCAATGAGACTGTGTTTGCCTTTGAAATCACCTCAACTTTTCAATGAGAGCACCTCCTTTCTGCGTCTGTTTGGAGCCAAGCAGAATTCTTTTGTCTATTTCTATTTATTTAAAAAGGCCCCATGCAAAATAGACCACATGCAACTTAATCAAAATTCATTTAGCAAAATAAAACTTTTAGAAACATAATCAATTTCACTTCTGGAATCTTAATTGATTCCAGCGGGTGCATTTCCTTTTGTTAAAAGTGGAAATACCCTTGCTGTTTGATGCTATTTACTCTTGTCCTGGGCTAGCTTTGCTTTGTCAGGTGAGGTTTTATTTCTTCTTGAAAGGGATTCCTTGAAGTGACTCGGGTGTCAGGTTTGTGACGCTTCCTCTTTTCAATTGTCTTTGCACTCCGAGGAGATGTGAGGACGGGCGGCTCCTCAGCCGTCACAATATTGATACTGTACGATGGCTGTCGAGGCACAAGCCCCTGCTTCTAATCTGCCCTGACAGACCATGCAGCACATGAATGATAGCAGGTGTGACATCACAAATAAGAGAGAAATCAAATGAAGTGAATAAAGAGAAAACAGAATAAAAATGAGAAAAAGTTTTTGGGGAGTTTCTTTTTTTTCCATTCTTTTAAAGAAATGATGGGTAGATGGAAAAG
This sequence comes from Morone saxatilis, assembly GCF_004916995.1. Lineage (NCBI taxonomy): Eukaryota > Metazoa > Chordata > Actinopteri > Moronidae > Morone > Morone saxatilis. The sequence continues at coordinate 9,594,823 of NW_023339873.1, forward strand.
GGATGGAGGTCTATTGTCAGATTCTGTATACACTGTTTTTTTTTTTATTTCTCTTTTCTCTCATCCAACATCCATTATCCTTCTCTCCTTCTGTTCTGAGCTGGAAGAGATGGCTGATGGGACGGTGGCCCAGGCCATTCATTGTGGCGATGTCAGCAGTGGATTTATTTTCTCTTTAGTGTGCAGAGGGAGACGCAGGACAGGATGCTTAAGACTGTAGAACAAAGGCATACAATAGACTTCTTCAAAGACACCTTGAAGACACTGATTCATCAGTCAGACAAGGAGCCTGTGGGCAGGTGTCTGGCCACAATGGGTCACTCACAGATATACACATGCAGAGGCGCACACACACACACAAGCACACAAACAAAAGGCACAGAGAGAAAACACACATGCCAGCTAAATCAACTCCCAGCTTTCATTGAGATCCTGTAAGATAGATGGGTCCTGGATGGCACCTTTGTCCCAGGATGCAATAGGCCCAGCAGCATGAAGCTCTTTGTTGAGTTGTGGATCTCAGTTACAACACAGCCAATATCTTCACTGTAAACATCATGGAAACTAGCATTACTATACCAATACTCCTTACTATCATTAATTAGTCATTAAGTTATGTAGTATATATAGTATTTAATATAGTACGTATTTATCATTTAGGTTATAACATAACAGAAAGTAATATAAATAATAATTTCCAGAAAACCCAAGGTGTCCAAAACCAGAATTTACAAAAAATGTAAGCTTAAAAACAATTATTTAATTTATCTATTGGTCAATCAGCAGAAAATTAAATGGCAACTATTTTTATAGTCTCCTAAATGTTTCATTGTAATTTTTCAAGCAAAAATGGCAAATCATCTCTGATTTCAGCTTCTCAGATCTAAGGATTTGCTGCTTTTCTCAGTTTTATATCTCTCTAAACTGAAAATCTTTGGGTTTTAAATTGTTGGACAATACAACTGAGACGAGCAGTAAATGATCACATCTGAGTAGCTGCAACCAGAGAATGTTTGGCATTTTTTCTAATTAACATCCTTAAAGACACATTTTCTAAACGATTAATTTAACTGAACATTATGTTTAATGTTGTGTTACGAAAAATAGATTTATATTGTGAAATGTGGTAGTACTTTTACGCTGCTTTAAGAGGCCAGACATGTATGGGAAAAACTATTAGTATTAACAATATAGTACAGATTTCTCTCTGGCATCTTTTTTGCTGTTTGAAGGCTAAAGATTATATTTGTTTGTACTTTGGAGCAGGTGGGTAAATACAGAGCAGCTCCATATCCCAGCGCTGTCAGAGTTTGATATGACAATAAGAGGTTTGCTTGGTCATATTGTGTGCATCCGAGGCTATTGTGGGGCTGTGTAGAACTGGGTGTGAGTGACAAGGTGAGAAAGAGGAGCAAATGTCTGAATCGGGCAACATTTCAGTTTCAATCCAGTATGAACAGGACGCCAGTCTGCGCTGGACAGCTGTAGGTCACTTGTATTTGACTTATGATTCATTTTCTACGAATCTATAAAATTCAACAAAAACTATCCGTATTCACAGTTTTCACAAGCAGTCAGAAAAAATAAAAATGCTAGAGTCTAGTGTTGAAGCATATGTCTACAGTATAGTAACCAAACCTTCTCCTGAGAAAATTATGTTGTTTTTCTCTCACTTTTTTGTCTCGTTGCCAATGTAAGTCTCCCCACCCCCCCACTGTCCCACAGGAAAGACTCTTGAAATTGTTCATTTACCGAGAGGAAGAAGTTGAAGGCCAGGACATTCTTTTTTTCTGTCAGATTTGTAAAGATTATTCCCATCATGATCCTATTAGCCACAGGGAGAATGTGACTACTTAAGATGGATTTATGGAAAAATAGTTATCCCCAAAAAAACATTGGTGGGTGGATGAATCCAACCGGCCCCCCCACCCCCTCCACAGAACTTATTCCCTCTGCAAATTCAATTCAAGAGGCTACATTTGTGTTCTCAAGGCCAACAAGTCTGAAAGTCATAATCCCAGACCACAAGTACCACTTCACGTTCCCAGCAGGCTCCTTTCCTGGAACTTTGAGATTGCTGAGGCGGAGCTGATTTGGCAAGGGATTAATCTGCCCGAGCACCTGCAGTCTCTCTAACCAGCCATTGCCCGGCCCATGGAGACCCCACAACAACGGGTTACAGAGTACAGAGGTAAAAACTACTAAAATCTAAAAAAAGAAGAAAAAAAAAAAGGTCATATAATCCTTTTCAAATTGTTTAATAAAACGTTAATTTTTTTTGTTTTGTCATTTACCTACAATATTTGTTTGTCAACATCAAAACTTTTTAGGTATTACATATCAAAGACCAATCCACAAGCTCCTGAACTCAAAGTTCATTCCTGGTTTGTTAATGAATGGATTCATTCACGTGCACTCATCTTAATGAGTGAGGCTTACCTTCCCTTGCCCTTCCACAATTTATTTTCCTCAGGTCAGAACCCCAGCTCAAGGCCCCCATGGCTGGCGCCATATGTGAGCGAAGCAGGGGGTGGTGCAGTGGAAGCCTGCTGGTCATGCCACTGAGCTCAGGTAGGTTCCCCGAGCCGGATCCCCCCCACCCGGGCACCCAAGGGAGAGGAGGTGTTAAAACCTGAAGGGCCTTTGCCTGGTCCCCTTGAGCATGCAACCATCTGCTCCCCGCCCACACCCAGCTGGCCACCTTTGATCCCACCAAATTTGAGCTAAAACGAGGATGATGACTGAGGTCTTCCAGTTTGCTCTGGAGAAGCGTGGGGGAAGGAGGGAAGAGAGAGGAAGAGCAGAGGTTCACGGACTCGAGATGGAGAGAAACTTGGTGCTGACATGGCAATGAATCCCATTTTAGAGAGCACGCATTCTCCTTTGCGGATGTGTTTTCCCCTAAAAATTACACATTGTTGTGAATATGCCTGCAGATGTGTCGGGGAGACCACATGCAATTTGTCCTCGGCTTGTCAGTGAAGGAGCATGACATTTTTACATAATGGAATCACACTAAGTCTAAGAGAAAAATAAAAAGTCTTGTTTAGGCTGTCATTAACGTAACGCTGCATGCTGTACAATGATAAAATTACAGGTAGATTGTCCATTAATATATGAAAATATATGGAATCTTACCATTTATCTTCCCTAATGGCTAGTAACACACTGCAACCAATGTAATTGCAACATCTCATATTGCTAATTAAAGCATGTCTCTCAAACAGATGTAAAATGTGACCTGGGGTCAGTTAAAATTGATATCAAAATGATCAGAATTACTCTCTTGCACAAAAATGTATGGATCTGAGCCAAATGGCTTATACTCCCCGTGATTAAAAGAGGATTTTGAACTGAATGACCAATTCAGTGATGAATCAGTGAGGGAGCACACAATCAGCATTTTGCTCCTGCGACCCAGGACCAAATTGATTCCACAGAAAATATCACGTGAATAATTAAACACATTGATTAAACAGTGAGATAATATTTAATTAAGGTGGCTCATTAGAATTTCTTGTGCACCACCATTAATGGGTCATTAACACAATTAATTAATTAAGCACCCTCTAACTACCAAAAGGAATTCAATCTATAATGAGTACATGTTTTTGAAGAAGTTAATTAGGTAATCCCCGCTCCCACAAAGTCTTGTGTACAGAATCTACTGTGAACTACAATTACTGCTAAAACTTGCTGAAGTTGGCCTGAATAGTTCTTAATATGGGAAATGTGTGTATGAACATGCTAAATAAGTTTGGAGAGGAGTTTTCTGAAACCTTGTATGGTGTGGCTTCCTTGTACAGAATTTCCATAATTTGTTTTGGTTTGACACAAACTGGGGTCCAACAACCTCAGACGTTTTTCTTGTTTTTTGTTTGCTATATAAGACAAAATAATGTGACAAAATATGGTTTAAGTTTGGTCATAAAAGTTCTAATGTTAATTCTTCAGCTAAACAATACTTTATAGAAAAAAAATCCCAAACCAAAATCTCCAATTTGCTTCCTGTGAAGCAAGAAAATCTAAATCAAATGAGGTCTTTGGCATTACCCATTTCCTTTTGGAAATCCTTCCCATGAAATATTTTGGGAATGCTTGATCTATATTCTACAGAGGGAGGAAGGCAAGGTGGAAAAGTGACAGCTAAAGCAGACTTGTGTGTGATCAGGGGTGAGCTCCCCTGGTGCGATCCCTCACCCCTGTAGCGTGAACAATCCTCAGACGTGATCTGCCAGGCTAACCGGCTTGCATAAATAAAATCGGTTATCTCCCCATCCCTTTGCCTCCCTGTCCGCACTCGGGCTGTATTTAATCACGCAGGGGCCGATGGGATAGGGACGTTTTTCTGCCGGAATAATCAGAGGGCCTCCATGTGTCCTGGTCATATGTATTAATCCTGCCTTCCTATGGCTGGCCTTATCAGCTCCCAAAGCCCAGCTCTCATGGGATCTAGGCTGCTGTCTCAGCGCCCTCTAATCTGCCCTGAGAAATTGTTAACAGGATGTAAATGCGTCCAGGGATGATATATGGCTTCTTGTATAACATACATGTTATTGTTAAGCATTTTGCATGCAGGGTCTGAGATTATGCACACAGAGAATGGGAGAGATGGTATTGATTGATGGAATAACAAATGTCGAATATCGTTTTAGATGCAAATGATCACACAGGGTTATGGGACAAATCTTTTTTTGCCGCTCGTGGATATGGACAAGGATGAAATAGTGGAGGGATTGGAGGACTTATCTCAGGCAGCTACTTTAGTTTAATGGAATGCACATGGTGGTAAGGAAGAAAGGTGGATTCTAACATCAAGATTATTTTATTATATGAACCTGTATATCAGTGTGGCCTGATGTAAATTTGGATTTCATAAACTGACCGAGTTGAAAAACCTCACAGGAATAATATGAGTCATGTTTCATTTTTTGAAAAATCTTAAGGTGTCATTTGCAATTAGTGTTTGAGACTCTGAGGGAGTACAGGAGCGTGCTTTGTATTTATGTCACCAATCCAGAATTACATTCACTGCTTCTTCAATGCGTTTGAGGATTTTTGACAAGAATCCTCTCCTGCCAATTTCAGTCAGAACCTGGTTTGAGTCAAAGTCAACTTCAGCTCACAATTTGATGCATTTTAATTTTAATGTACACGGTTTCATCTTTATTCTGTCAGCAGGAAGGGGCGTATCGCTGATATGCATTGGAAATGTCCGCACAAAGCTGTCAAGGATTGCATTTTTAAAACATCAATAAAGTATATGGTATATGCTGTCAGCTATAAGCAGTATATTGTATCTTATCAGCATAGTTATCTGTATTTCCAAAGAAAAGCTCAAATGAGAATCACTATGCCTCCACTCTGAAACAGAAACTGATTCATTAATCTACATCCCCCAATCAAATGTCTTCAGTTTTGTTGTCTTTTACTTTTCTTTGTTTTGCGGTGCTCAGAACAGAGAGTCTTTGTTGTCACTTCCTGTCAAGGTTTGTTAGGACTCAGCATCAGTTCCGAGGGACAGGAAGCTGTGTGATTTTTCTGCAGCACAGTAATTAGACCCACCCTTTCTCTTCCCTGCAAATGTGATGCAAAGGATCTCAAAGTACTGTCTCCCATGATTAAAGACAGCTCATTATCTGTGGCTGATTCAAGCCCCCACAGAGCAATGTGTGCAACCCAAAGAGAAGACGCAATTGTCACCCAAAAGAGGATCTGCCTTTTTCATATTTCAGTTCCTACCAACTCCAGAATTGGATTGAGAATTGCAGTGCTTATTTTAGCTAAAATATCGTCTTTTCTGAACATAAAACATAAATATCCTAATTATTCACAGTAACAGGTTTTGTTTCTATTTGAAGAGCACAACAAAAACATTTTTCAAATAATTAATTTTCAGTTAGTTAGGGCCGCAACTAAGTATCATTTTCATTATTGTATTAATCTGACAATATATTTTACAGAATTGCTTACTCTATGAAATGTCAAGAGCCCAAAAGGATGTCTTCAAATATTTACTGTTGTTAGAACAAAAGTCAGAAAATTTTGGGGCATATTTTCTCTATTTTATGCTTAGAAAATGAGAGAATATACTTGGCAATTACTTTTACGTTGACTGACTAATCGATTAATATCGACTAACTGTTCTAGCTCTACTGCTAATATCTTCATAACCCCTCAAAAAACTGAAAACAAAGTGTTTTCCAATTCCAGCATACCACCCCACTGGGAGCCCCAGACAGTTTCGAGGACCCGAGAACCCTGACAGAACTTGGCAGGACAGAAGATGCCACATCTAAAGGGCCTCCACAGAGAAACACACAGAGAGGCAATTGACTTAAAAAGACTGAATGATACATTTGTCCAGCAACTATAATTATCAAAAATCAAATGTTGAGCCTGTCTGCATGGTGGCAACTTTTAATGGAAATGTTACAAATGAGGCCTTCAAATAATGAATAATTTCTGACCACTCACAGCAGTGTCTCTCAGCAAGAGGGTGCCAAAACGTGGACATTTTTCAAGCTGGGGACTGATTAGGCTGAGGATGGGACTCGGCTGGAGGACGGACATCACAGCGCTTCCCCAGAGAATAAATTTGCACCTGGCCCATCCGGAACAATGGCCCTCTGCTTTCGCACTGTGCACTGGGTTTAATTAAAAAACATGGCTAATTTGCACACTCTACTTTGCTTCAAAATTGGAATCTACTTCACCACTGAGTCTGTTAATTTACACAGGAAACTACCGACTGAGAGGGCATGGGACTGTGATGGGTTTGACAGCGGACTGGACAAAAAGGCAGAAACAGTGAAAACATCCACACTGCGTGGGCCTGGCGCCTCACTCGCTCTCCCTATCTCTGTTACACGCAGTGTTCAGGGAGGGAAAAACTAACTTTGATTCAACATACCACAGGAATAATCCTAACTGCTTCATAGTGTGGGATAAGCTCAATAAAGTGAAATCACACAAGGGTGGATGCTGGAATGGGAATTCTGACAAGTCTTTTCTGACAGGTGACCGGATTGATGATTCCACAAGAAAATGTATATTGCTGAAAAGGCGGATGAATTATGACAGTTTTCATATTAAGCAGACTTATCTGTGGCAAAGAGCATTAAGAGCGCCAAGTACATCGACCGATTCTATCACAAATTGACCTGCCAATCACCTAGGCCTGGCTTCAAAGGTGCAGATAAGGTATTTAAGGTCATTGAAAGCAGATTCCGCTGTCTGTCGGCCTTCCTCTTTACTATTATCAGAACCATGCGTAGCTCCGAACGAGAAAGTGCCTTGGTCTCTCTTGCAACATGAAAAAGATCTTGGATAATTCACCCAGGCTCAAAAATGGAGACTATTTCACAGCTGAGATTTTACACGCTAACTGAAATAGCCCTTTAATTCTTCCTTCATGTCTGAAAAGACGTGGTAGCGGTGGGGTCGCGGGGGAACTTCCCAAGGCTTATGAGGTAATCTCATTGATATTTATTCGTCTAATGACGACTAAGAATGTAAACTGATGGCTGCATTCATTCCGAGATGACCCCAATGAGTCTTTCATATTAAAGTAATGAATTGTACATAAAAGGAGCTCCAAATCTTCAAGTCAGACATAGAATAAGCTCTAATGCAGAGCGATCCCAGCAAGGTATTAAAGTTAGCAAATGGTAGATAATACCACAAGATTCAAAGATGTATGTCCAACAATGATCCTGTAAGGGTGAATTAAAGCTCCTGGCAAATTGGATGTAACTAAGACTTAAATAAAGACTCTGATATTGTAGACTGAAATTTATACTGCTTTCCCCCCATGTTCCTTATTTGAAAACTCTCACATGGAATTTGGATAAAGACTAAAAACAAATTCCATCTTCAAATAGCTTAGTGTACACGTGGTAATTACATATTTTCACAGCTCAACTATGATTTAGAGGAAGGAAAAGGCATCAAAAGTAAGGCTTGAGTTTCTCCTGAGAGATAGTAGAGACAGAGGGAGGAGAGACAGAGCGCTGGAGACAGAAAGTCGAGGACAGGGAGAGAGTGTTACTTTTTGGGGGGAGATCACTCCTCACGTTGAGCTGGAGCTGTCGTACCTGTCGCTGTGGTGCTGACAGGCGGTTTGTTTGGACGGGGGGGTCAAGCAAGGAGCAGGGGAAGTGAAAGAATGCTAAGGACACTCAAAGTTAGTGATAGCAAGAGGGGATTGGGCAGGAGAGGTGACATCGTGATTTATTGACTCCTCAGGGGGTCATCTTGACCTGAGTTTGAGGTCACTGTAACAGCCACGGGTAATGGGAATTTTCGTGCCCTTATCTTCACTTTACACAAACTGTGCAGCATGCATTACGCAAATACAACTCATGACCTATACTTCAAAATGCAGTCATTTTACACTTACTATTTTATTATCTCAAAGTGACTGAATAAAAAAATTCTAAATAAGATATTGTTTCAGGCTTGTGTGAGTAAACAATGGACTGAATTAATAATCTTGTGTTTAAAAGGTTACAAAGCAGCAATCCCTCTCACTTCAGCAGAGGTCTGCTCCCCTTCAGCTGTTGTTTTTGTCTTGTTTACTCAACATTCACCGGCGTCTATGTTGTCATCACCTGTGAAATGACTAAGCTCAGAGTCTAAAGCTCTAATGAGAGAACATACAAAGGCCCTCATTTGGTATTGCAGCATTACACAGAGGTACAGTATGAACCAAATCCCCCCAGCTATCCAAACACGTAGCTTTTCATATGGCCTGTTGTTGCCGGCCGTTTGGCTTGCGTGGCCATGAGGGCAGCTGTTGACACTGTTACCATTGCATTTCCTGTTAAGCCTACCAGCTGCCTCTCCTCTATTCTCCACGGCCCCCTGGAAGGGTGGGTGAAACAAGTGTTACCAGCCGTCTCGACGACAGACAGCTCCTTTCTGCCTCTGGCTGTTACTGTATCGCCGGGCTTTCATGGCACAAAGAAAACCAGTGAGCGTGGAGACCACAATGGCCTCACAACGCACCTCACCAAGCCCTCTCTTATTAACACACACCCTTCGTGCTGCAGGTTCAACCTACAACTGGAGAGGGGCGTACGGAGGGTGGATGGGCACGTGCACAATGATAACATGGCTGCAGATGAGTGTATGTTAGCATTAAAGCTGACCACAATTGAGATGCAGCTGAATACACAGAGGTTCATTTAAATTAAGATGTTCAGATCAAGGAACTGGCTATAAATGAATCTTTGGCTATAACTTCAGTTGCCATGTTTGACTACAAAAACAACATGCAGGACCAGATTACCAAAAATGGAAAAAATAAACAAAAAAGATAAAAGTATAGTATCACACAATAAGGATACCCTAAATCTCTAACGAATTCCTGCTCTTTGAGTCAGAGACAGCAGAGTATGCTTATACAGATGCAAAGTATAACTCAAAGAATATGTGTATGTTTGTGAGTGTGTATAAGGGCCCCTCCATCCCCCTCCAACTTAAAATATTGACTGCCAGAAAGAGTGAAGAGTTTTCAGGTAATTAGTTTATATGCATAAGAAAGACAGTGGAGTAGACTTGTGATGGAAATGTATTATCGCCATGCTAGGGCTGTATGTATAGCGTCTCAAAGAGAAGCCAAAACAATGACTGCCTAATGCGCGAGAGAGTCTCACTCAATCGGTAATGAAATCTGACCATTTTGATGGGACATAGGCTTTTAAGAGCAGACTCTGAAAAAGTTCTTGTCTTTATTGATGGCGGCAGTTTTCTCTTGTGGGTGCAGGAGGAGGAGGAGTGGTGGGGGTGGGTTGCTGAGAAGGTGTCACATGATTAAAGCGGCGATTGGAGATAGCAGGATCGGTAGGGTATGGGAAGAGATAAGAAGAGAGTAAGCATGTTTAAAGTGTGCTGTGATCAGCCATTGCATGAGGGAAAGCAATGACAGGTGTACTGTAGATAGGCTTGCTGTGAGGAAAACAGGAATGGGTGACTCCTCCAAAGCTCCACCGCTAAAATTAGAATATTTTAGAAGATGTGAACAATGGACTGTTAGATCTGGGGATTAAGGATTCAAAAAAAGTATTTTTATTCCAACTGATAATGACCCTCCCTGCTTGCGCTTATTGTTAATTCAACAACAGTGGAAAATATAGCTTTACCAAGATGAAGGAGCTGCTCTGTCTTGCTTAGGAATGACAAAAGTAAGGCCAGACAACACTGGAGGACAAGGCCGGCCCTGTGGTAGAGGAGGCGCAGGAGAGAGTGTTTATTTCGTACTTTACAGACCTGCCTTGTCAGCATATCATGCTCCGAGCCAATGTCTCAAACATGAAGCCAAAGCGGGAGAGACACCTCAACCGCTACAACATTCGATAAATATAATAAACATCCCTGTGAAACAAATTGTTCATAAGCTACCTGTTTAATTTTTCAGATCTCCTTGAACCATATATTTCCTTATTAGTTTGGAGACGTTCGCTTGGCTTGAGTGGATGGATGATGCTGTCAGGGGCCTGGGCATTATGGCGGCTCTGTGTGAGTGATTTCTACCAAGGAAAGCCTATTAGGCCTGACAGGGGGATGATGATATTAGGCCATCATCATTCAGGAGACACCGCCCCCACCAACCCCACTACACCCTCATCCATCAGACAGCCCAAAACACCCAGCCATGCTCCCTCCTTTTCTTGCTCACCCTGACTCCCTTACCCTCCTCACTCCATCCCTTCTTTTTTGTCCTCCCTCCCATTTCCTTCCCTCCCAGACTCCCTCTCGCTCTCGCAGTATTCCCCCTAACATACCATCGTTCCTTATTTTCATTGTTTTATATCTGTCTATCATATTTCCTCCGTATGGTTTTCCCTCCCGTCTCTCTCTCTCTCCCTCTCTCTCTCTCTCAGATGGCAAACACAAAGACAAATTCTGCCCTTTTCTTAGCCCATGAAACATTTAACATTTCATTCCAGATCTTGGCAGACGCAAGTAAAAAATGACCTAATGAATCTTACTTATTGTCTACCCTGAGTGCAATCACGAGCTAAATATGAGATCCCTGTCCCCTGGCCTGTATCCATTGTCTTCTTGGCCTTCCCTGTCCTTACTCATCCACTGCGGATTGAGATCTTTACCTTTAAGCTACAAAGAAAAATAAGTACATTCAAAAGCTCTTGGGTAAGCATTTAGTACTGTTACTATGAAGAGAAATTGTTGTACTTTTTACACACATAAAATATGTTGCCTTTGTATCCAGAGACACGGCCTACATAATCAGGGTACAGGAGCATTTATATTTGTGCATTAAGCGGTTAGCTTGCATGCCTACACACGTAGCAGCTGGAGTTATGCCATAAATAACGTTTTGCTTAAATTGCTGCTTGTTTTCCCCAACAACTTTCGGATGCTGATGGAAACTGTTGTTAGTAAACACAGTATTAAGAGAGTTGAAGAAAGGCAAAATGATGAGCTTCTTTCAGTTATACACATCTAGCGAAGCCATCTCCACTGCAAAACTGCTCACCACGAATTAAAGAACATAAACACACCGTTGCTCTACAGCTAGTTTGAGAATATTATTAAAGCACAGGAACACAAGATACAGACTGATCAAGTATATCTTTGTAGTGTTGTGGTCGTGCTATCAGTGGTTGAAATCCAACACTGAACTATAAGTCAACTGCCGGCAACCCCTTGCATTATGTATCTTAACTCCTACAGACAGGTTGACAGGTTTGAGTCCCATATAAATCACTTCTAAATCAGTTGCATGGCATACTTACTTGTTTCTTTTTTCTATAGAGGGCAACACTGACCATTTTTGGCTCCCACAGGATTAGACAACAAACAACAAACAGACTGAGCTCTCTTTGGTAATCCATCTGACCCGTAAGTCTCACTCTCTCTGTCCCCACCCTTTTGTTAAAGTATAAATCTGAATCAGCCCTAGTGACCTTAGCTTTGGACCAGGGTGCCCATAGCTGTGACCCCTGAGACCCCGAGTCCTGCAGGGGCCGGTGGAGTTTCATTGATGAGAAAGCTTGGTTGGACCTTTTCTCTAAGCTTGTTTCACATGGTGATCAGTGCAGCCAATGGCCGCCTGTTGGCCTTGACAATGGACGGTTTACATGCCAACAGTCAAATGGTGTCAACAAGCCATTGCTCTGATAGTGACCATTGTCAGCCTTTTCGGTTGTAGCTTTGTTTAAACCCTTGATCAAACAGGCCATTGTGTTCTGTTTGAATAATAACTTCTAAATTTAGCAAACATTGGCATATCTTCCTGGTGGAATTTGAATTCAATATAGCACATAAATGCATGGATTATAAACATACGTTATACTATACAGATGTTCCACACCTAATTCATCCTCCCACGACATAACAAGAGAAACTGAGCGTTCTATGTTAAGTGGAGAAAGGACAATTTAATTGGAGCTCATTATGCACCACATTTTCAAATTTCGATTTCAAAACATTAAGGCTCACCAGTGCCTCTGAATGATGTTAGCAAAGAAAGGTCCACCACCAAGACAGCCTTCTCCCAGGAGAGCATTACACATCTTCAAACAGCATTCAAGGTTTACTGCTTTCCATCATGTCCTCTTTGAATATTGTCAAAACTTTCATTATGACATGACAGGGTTTGCTATGCAGATGCAGGTCAGATGCTTTTTAAGACACTCCACCCATAGATTCTTTGTTTTTGTCAGTCATCCTTGGCTACTACTAGATTAAGATAATACTCCAGGCATTAGCCAATAGGGTTCCTGATGTTTTTGTGTATTCCAAATGTCCCTCAGGCCATCACAAGGGGCCTGCAAATGACTATCTGACAGATCTTTCAAAACATATACTTATATTGAAGATATAAAAAATGCACTGTTCTTTAACCAATGACTCTGTATACGGTGCTGTCACAACAATCCCTATTGTGTCACAAAAATCTTCTTGCAACATGTTTACTTAATGTGATTCCTGGCATATATTTGCACATTAGTTATTCGTTCAGACCTGACCCATGGCAAGGAGCACTAATTGAGATGTAGCGTGAATAAAAAGTGTGACTATTTTGGCATTTTAAATATTTGTCAGAATTTACTTAGATAAAACATTAGAAATATGCGGTGTACATTGGTTACTGGTCGTTTACATAACTGTTTTTTAACAAGGAATTATTGTATTCTTTTTGTTCAGAAAAAATTGCATTTTTAGAAACATGATGTGATTGTAACAGTGGTCTTGTAAACTAACATGCACTAGTCTTCTAACAGAGTCTGATCATCTTCAGTCCTAGCCCCAAAATAGATTGGGGATTACCTCGGATGTGAATATGTCAATGTGATCAAAATGAGAGAGGCAGACCACGTTGTGAAGCAGTGGCTTTAAAGGTTTTATGCAAAACATGATATCTCTCCCTGCCTTTCCATTAACTGGCTGTATTGAATTACTTAATATGGTATAGACATTTTTGCCATGAAGCAATTAAAGGATTACTCGAATATAAATCGCACTGGCTGTTTTGTGCACACCCCATTTTGGTTTAGAGCTCCAACTGAGGATGTCGCCTATGCATGATACACGCAAGAGGAAAAAAAAAAAAAAACTGGTTACTTACTGTAACAAAGAAATGCACAACGTTCTATGAGTAACTGAATGTTGCAGCATTTCCAGACAAAGTGACAACAAAATCTAGCCACTGCAAACAACTTAATTTGATCAGCTTTATGTAAAACAGTCATTTGGGGGGGGGGAGGTGAGAAGATTAATTGCTAATGTTTACAGTGGAATTTGGACTGTGTGTTCAACATGATAATCCAGCCAGGAACCAAACAGAGGAGAAATAACAAATTAATAACAATGGAGCCTTTGCTTATCACAGACTGCTGTCTGTTTAGTGTGTGAAAAATCCAGACGTCTGCCAGTCCTAAACACTTGCACATACAGAGTAACATGTTTATTTAAGACCAAACCATGGTTACCAGCTCCATCCAAGGAAATGTTTGTTTCTTCAAGCATTTTTAAAAGTAACATCTGTCAGGAGTTATTGACTGCAGCATTTTTCTTATTTCTCCCTCCATTTGTCTCATCGGCATTATTAATTTGCTAAGACTTGCTGCTGAAGAAATTTCTGTGGCACAATACACAATTATCCTTGGCCAAAGACAGACAAACGCGAGTGCATTTGCATGTTCTGCCATCGCACGATGCTAATGACAAGTGAGAAAGTATAAGTCTGGTTGTCATGTGGTAATCAGCTCTGCCTTCAGTCGGAAGACATAATTAACCAATGTTGTATGGGAAGTAAACACAGCTCACTGAGCATTAAACCAACAAACAATTACCATCACCAACCTCTGCCCTGACCTCTTTACCCATGTCCCATCAGTACTGAGAAAGAACAGTAGTGAGCTCTACAGCTGTTACTTGAACTATTTAGACTGTGATGTTTCTAAGTGCAGTCTTTCTCTGTCTTTTTTCTCCATTTTCTTGGTATTTCGGCATTCACACCAAATTGTGTTGATGTCTTGTGTCTGTGAGTATCCAGTAGCTAAAATAGCTTTGCGTCTTTAGTCTTGCAGATCTTTTCAGTCACTGAAACAAAGAGTGAAAGAGGTTTTTTTTGCACATTACATGCAAATACACGCACGCGCAAGCACACACACCACAAACGTATTCAAATTATTGTACCTTGACCCTTTATTGAATATCTGTGTGTGTGTGTGCGAGTGTTTGTGTGCTCGTGTCACAGGCAGAAGATGGTGTCAGTCTTTAGCCAACCCCCACCTCTTTAGCTACTCCTAATGCCCCTTTTACCTCCCCATTTTCTCCAGCCTATTCAAACCCTGTCACTCACTACTATGAATTCCATTAAACCTAAAGGGCACCGTGCATTCACCTGAAAGAAAGGAAAAATATACACCAATAGTTGACTAGCATTTGTGATACAAATAACTTTAAATGTGTTTGTCTTTTTGGAAAAAAAAGATCTTCCCTCAGCTTGTGTTTTCTTTCTATTGCAAACCCAAAACTAGCATCTCGCAGCTCTATTGTCAGCCAGCTCACTTTTTCCTCCCCTGAACGGGGAAAACTAAAATCCTAGCATAAGGTCACATATTAAACAGGAGCAGAAATGAGGAGTCAGCAGAGCTGGCTGGGAGAGAAATGTGTGTCTGGGTCTGAATGTGCTGAATGAATGAATGCAGGTCATGATTTATCGGGCCCAGAGAGCCACTCTCCGCCTGTCCTGCTGAGTCCTGATGGCTGCAGCCTTTATGTAAAACAAACCCAGCCTTTTCATTCGGCTGCTCTCATCGCACCACTTTGCAGCGGCTAGAAAGCCAGACTCTGCATTCCCCAAAGTAGCCCAACAGCCACAAAATGACCATGGGTTTCTGTTTTATTGAGGTATGAGCTAAAAGTCCGCTCCACATGAGAGACAGTTATTACACAGTGAAAAACTGTTTGGATTATGAAGAAGGCAAGGAATCAAGATTAAAACAAAGGGATGGTTCATTCTGAGTTCTGTCTGACTGGAGGGGGGTCGAGGATTTAGCTGACTGCGCTGATATTCAGCAGGTATCTGTCATTGATCATGATTCTGGCAACATATTAATACTTTCCCTACAGCTTAACATTTGTAAAGTTGAGTTTATGTGAGGTATAATTGGTGGCCACTGAAATCTTAATGGTTCGATCACCATTTTAGCACCATTAATCAAAAGTTCTAATCTAAAGAGAAGAGCTGTCTTCTGCAGTGAGGATTATATATTGTTTTAAATATACATTCTGTGCCGATCGATCTCTCCTTTCAGAAACTTGTGCTTACTCAGACTGATCAGGGTGTGTGTGCAGAGGCCAATCTACCGTTTAAGCCTAAAGGGCTTCAGAGCTTGCACTGAAAACGACCCCTTTCAGTTTAATTACTGAGAATCTCATTGACCCGACATGTTCCTTTTTTGTTCAGCAAGGGGGCGGAAGGGGGGTTCCCATGAACAGCTCAGCCTGCAGTTTGACAGATGCTGGTTGCTGGAGGTGTCTGTGGTAACCCCACAGCGGTAGTGTGTGTCCAGCAGTGTTTAAGGGATTGACAAGTGACCAGGACAAAAGCACTCAGTCAACAAGCTGTTTAATATCCATTATTATGGAGTGAACATTGTGCCCCTAGACAGGTAAACACATCTCCATTGATCCATTGATGGCAAGATAGAAATATTTTCTCTCACCACTCACCTCCATAAAGTGCCCCCTTTCACAAAGGCAGGGAGCAAACAATACAGAGAGAAAAGCAAAGAGGCATATAGGAGGGCTGACATTCTGCTCCATTGGTAAATAATAGCATCAGCAAGCTGGCCTATCTATAACCTCTGAAACTGCTGTCTGCCAAGATAAAATGTTGGGCCTGTTTCTCCAGAGCCTTCGAAAAAGATCAACACGGCTGATGTGGTTTTATTTGTCTTTAATGTCACACTCAGTCTGGCCTCGCTAAAAAACAGTCTCGAGTAAACACTAATGACAAGAATGCTCTTAGACACTTCAAATTGGACGTAAAGCACGGCGCTGAAAAGCCATTGCACCCCAGTGGATCGCTAATCTGTTGAACCTCTGAAGTGGATAAGACCTTGATGAAAAAAACCTCAGGAGCTCTTCACAATACAGATTGATGATGCGTAGGCGACCTTGTGCCTGCTCACACAGTCAAGAGGACCAAATTCTTCTTTTTTTCCCCCCCTTTTTTATTTTTTTACAGTGTTTAAAATATTGCATATGTGCCAGCTCAATTGGAAAAAACATTAAATTGCATGTTTTACCATTGTAATTGTGCATTTTTATTTACTGTTGACACTGTTCCTCCTCTGCCATCTTTTAACTGTGTGCTATTATGACTTCTCTCTTGTAAGCTGTGAATTAGATGTCTGCTTTTAAGTTTAAATGGAGGCGTATCCTTTTCCACGGGCTCTTCATATGAGCCCTCTGTCAAAGAGACGGGGGACAGACACTTGGTATGCTGTTATTTTGTGAACTACTCCGCTTAGTATGAAAGCAGAGGGCATCTCTTCCCAGCAGGAAGTGGACAGCTCTTCCCCCTGTAATGATGCATAACTGGTACACTTCCATTCACTCTTGCGAGCCTCAATGAGGATGGCCTCTCAAACCTAACTATTATAGTCTAGCTAATGTCAGAGAGTCAGCTGCATTCAATATTATATTTTGGTCTTTTTTTGCAGTTTGATTACTCTCCTTTACAAACACTCAACCCCCACCAACCACGCCCACAATCTCATCCATTTCCCTCTGTCTGGTTGTCTGTCTCCACCAGGCCTCTCTTTCAGTGTATCTCTGGTTTCTCGACCATCTTTAATTTCAAATAGGCGCACTGCTGATTTTCAGTCCTGTTCGGGTGGTATAAACAAGCACAGTGGGTAATTCACACTATATTAAAAACAGTTGGTGCAACAAAGAACTCTAATCAGTGGAGGCCTGCATAAGCAAATTATCACTGCTAAATTAAAACCCTAAGCACAGGCTAGATGGTAATAATATTGTAGATCTCCAGAGCAACAATCACAATCTGGGTGCTTAACTTTATTTATTTTTTACTAGGCAGGCTATCAGACTGTTTTAGGAGCCCTAACAGCATCATCACAATGTCTTTATTACAGCATACTTATTACAGGTAATGTAGATTAGGATCTGCTGAACTGTATGGATGAGCATAAATGTGGAGCAGTGTTATGGCTTTTGATTTTGTATAGCACATTATTTGGTTGATGTATGAGAGCGAAATAACTCGTGATTTTTTTTTTATTATTACATGTTAAGATTTCTATGGTCCAAGTCACTTCCATCTTTGTTTTCCAGAAAATTCACTGCTTCGTGGTGCAACATTAAAACTCCATTACTAAGGGTCTCATTTTAGTGCATAATAGGGTTCATATTTCAGAACACTTCTTTGTTCCCTCAACTGTTGATTGTTATTCATGCAATGCAAAATATCATCTCCATATTCCTTGCCAGCCTTACATTGATGCGTATCACAAACTCTTGTCTGCCTCCCACCTTTCATATCACAGCTTAATGTGATAGCGTCAGGATTATTTCTTGTTTAAACTTATGGTATCACAAACGTGCAGGAACAGGACATTTGCATAAGCATCAGCAAACTCCATTTAAGCATCATCTTACGGGTTCACAGGATTTAAATGATATACAATGTTCTGTTACTAATTTTATACTTTATCCTGTCAGAAACTATAACAACATTAGTATTTTGTCTTTTACTAAACCTTTCGTGAATGCATATTTTCAGGTGCTTAGGTAATAGGGGTTTTCAGGGCGTTTAGTTCTGGTCGCAGTGGGCAATGGAGGAGGATTTTTAATGGGAAGACAGTCACATTTTAATGTACCACAAGAACATGTTACCGTTGTACCTCTCTTTCAGCCATGGACCTCCTGAATTCAAGCCGATTATGGATAACAACCACATTACAGCGCGATACATCAAAGACCTAGCTTACTGCTCAGTGGGGAGCCACTCTGGCACATTTCAAAAATCTACCCATTCAAGAGCTCTCACTGGAAGCATGTTATGCATTAAATGTGTCACACAGGAAAGTGTCTTCTGATCCATCTGATTCCAAACCTCACTGCTGCTGCCATGTACTTGTGTTGGTTCCATAAAAAAAATGAGCAAAAGAACAAACAGTAGCATAAACAAAGACTTGAAAAAGGCTACATCATAACAAAGAGCTAGAATAGAAAAGGCATAGGATTAACTATTAACTTATTATGTTAATTGTTTTAAGGCTGTCATCACAACATATCAACTCAGGCGCCACCACAACTGAAACTAATACAAATGTTTATTAAACAGCCCACTAAAGATAGAAGCAAGCGTTATATTGATGCTACCATTTTAGTTCAGCATCTCTCACTCTTAAATAAGGAGAAACAGTAAGGGAAACAAGTTCCAAACAGACAGCATTACTGCAAGGCTGCCTTTATCATGCAGCAGCTTTTCTTGAAACCTGATTTCTTTGGCATCTTTATTTTTCACATCCATCCATGTGCACATGCATCTGGACATTTACACATTCATTCAGGTCCAGTTTAATTGAATCTGATTCTTCTAAACTAATTGCAGGGTTGTTGCTTTAATAAGCAGCCGTTTTTCACGTGCAGGTGTGAGGACGGTGGGCTACCAGGGTGTGTTTATGTATTTGCATAGCTTCACACCTGTTAATGAAAGTGCTTGTTTTTCCAATGAATCTCCATGCTCCTCTAATAAGACTCAGTTTCCTCCCACGGCTACCCTAATGACTGTTATCACACCACCTTCGCAGAAACCAGCACAGGAGTTATAATAACCTACATTCTGTAGCACCACTGTGTGTGTGTTTGTGTGTGTGTATGTGCTTACACAGTCACACAGGTGATACATGATCCATGCAAGAGGTAAGGGAAAAGCAGCAGATCCATGTGTTGAACCGGGGGAGGAGGCATGAAAAATGTAATGTACATCAGATTCAGATTAACAAGACTATTGTTGCACCACATAAAAACAGACACTTATTGCTGCTTTTCAGGCTTATTTTTTCTTACATATACACACTATGCTATATAATACATTCTTAACTTTGTTTTTTCTCTTTTTCTCCTTAGACCTTGCATCTGCTCTATAAAAATTCAGCACTCAGCCTGACACTGACACATTTTGCAGGCGAGAACAGGTGAGGGCCTGCCAAACCTTTGCCTAAACCCATCAACAGTCTTGAGAGCTGAAAACATGCCAAGACTGCCTGCTGATAACAAGCAGAAGACATGGAGATCTTCCTCTGGGCAGTAACAGAAGTCTCTGAATAGTTTAAGGATTTTCATCCTACCCTCAAAAATCCCCTCAGCCTCTTGCCTGTGACTTACCGTGCCTGGAACTGTAGATATTTTCTACAAGCAGGCTTCTCCATTACCGGGAGCTAAATTAACAGCATTTAAGTATCTATTAAAACACCAATGCTTTGCTGCCTCTGGCCGACCTCGCCTTGCCCTTATTCCATCCGCTGTTGCTCATTAAAATGGCATAATTGCAGGTAAGCATCCTGCAGTATCAACACACTTAATTACCAAAGTGAGAGAGGTTCATGGTGCCACATTGGCCCAAATAAACCTAGGTAGCAGTGGAATAAATAACAGTTATCGTTAGCAGTCTAAGCCCGTTTCATTACTGAGGGCAGGGCATCTGTTGATGTGTCCTTATTAACAAAAGAGAAATGTTTTTCTGTAATTCTTTATCAATGAATTGCCAATTAAGTGATGGTAGTATTTTTGACAACACTAATAACACCGTGTCTAATATATTTGGTTTTTTAATTTAACAATTACTTAATCATGCATGCATTCTAATGAAGAAATAATTTCTTTTTTTTCAATCATGGCTTGGCAACAGATAGTAAATAATGAAACATTGTTCAGGACAGTATCAGCCTGTTTATTTGGGTTTGCTTTGTGTGTTGCGTTTATCACACTGGATTCTCCGTTCACACCTCCTTCGTTCCAGCATTAAACACTGTTCGGTGCTTCAGTTAAGGATCTTGGGTACATTTAGGAATTGCACACACATTTCTTTCTAATTCCCCAACTTAAAAGTGGCAGTCTGACAGATTTTAGTTTGTTTTATCTTGTAACTTTTATTTCCACTCCACTCATAAACAGGCCTCCAGGGTAAGGAACTGTATTTACCCCCCTGCTCACGTGAAGGTTTAACTACGCTGCTAATCGGTTCTTAGATTCCGCTTTTGTGATCTTACGTCCCTTAATAAGCACTAACTGGATATATATTGTATGGGAATGCTCTTACTTTTTTAACCTGCCTCTGAACCGTCAAATTTCTGCTTGCTCTTGATCCGTCCATTTTATACATTTTAGGTCCTTTAAACCCCCTGAAAGCTTCTTAGTAACAGTCGGTCGATCAAAGCCACCACAGCCTTTCCATCCTCTCCTGAACTGAAGCACAAGTTTAAGATTGTCTGAAAAGGGACTTGGGGCAAAATAAAATGGCATTGTTTGCCACTGACCTGATTCAGTAAACCAAAATGTGCTTCTTAAGCTGAAGCATAACACGTTAGAACTTAGAAGTGCTGGTTTCATTCATTATACTAAAAGGTTTGGTTTTTAAAGTGCTGGACTTCATCCAAAATTCTGCAGTGTAATTGTGTTGAATTGAAAAGTCACAGAACTCACTGCAGTGAACCGAGCACTGGTTGCTGTGCCACCTTTATGGAAGTACAATTAGGAAAGCTCGTTTTTATTTCCTTAAGCGGAGAAAATGCTTTGTATTTTTACCAGGATTACACCTAGACATACAAAGTTATAAGTTGAGCCATAAGTGTTGCTATAAATAATATATTAATATGTTGAACCTGACTGCCTGTCTGCATTTTTCAAAAGAGGATACTGCAGGTTGTTGCTTTTCTCTCTGTCTGTGTGTGTGTGTGTGTGTTTGTGCACAAGCTTGCATGTGTGCCATCAGTGTGAAAGCACATGTGCACTGTTTCTTTGTGTGTGTGTGTGT
>NW_023339873.1:9616398-9616895 GCF_004916995.1 Morone saxatilis
TGTGTGTGTGTTTGTGAGAGAGAAAGCGAGTGCACATGTAAGCAATGTGCTATGTTTATGTGCTTTTCTGTGTGTGTAGGTAGGTATTATTTGGCGGTCTGGGTCAGAGGAGGGGCATGGTATCAAAGATCACAAAAAGTGTATGACAGCTGACAATTTCAGGCTTTTGATTAAGATTTGTTGATATGACCAGTCCCTGGGTCTATCCCAAACGCACTCCAGGGATTCTGAGCTGCCTGGCTGTGCCGCAGACAGAACAACCCATCAGTTGACAGAATCAGGCGGTAAGGCGGTACAGGCGCCTTACCTCCCCGCTGAAACCCCAGTAATTAGAGTCTGGGCAAGATGCAGAAAAAACACCTACAGAGAGCACAGTGTCATGGACATCGCCAATTATGCAGCCATTTTGCTCATGGATGCAACCAGCTTGTGTTGTAATGACACACACATACACATCCGTGGGCATGCATAGCCGAGTGTGCACACACACACACACA
>NW_023339873.1:9616946-9623197 GCF_004916995.1 Morone saxatilis
CACAGACTCACACAGACTCACACACACAATGCACATGTGGATACAGTGAGATCATTACAGGACTAAATCAGGTGTAATCCTGACATATGCTTATTATTTACCAGAGTGTCATGTCAGCAATAACACCAAGAAGATATGATGTTGCTTATTATTGCTATTTTGACCACTAATCCCGTAACAAGGTCCTCCCCTATACACCTTGCATGCACCTGAGATTAATTTCACCATTCACATAGTCATTTATACTAACTCTTAGTATATTTTAGCTCTATTAAAATAGCTGTCTGTTAAAAAGTAAAGAAGTAATGGTGCATGTGAAAGCGCAAAATTGTTTTGGATAGAAACTTGTTGAAAGTTGCATATGAATTTCAATTGATGACAGTAATAATGTCTAATGACTATCTTCCTTTAGATTTTTCCATTAAATCATCCTTGAATAATACAGTATAAATGGGCTATTATCTTCAACTGTAATATTAAGTACCACAGAAAAATAGAAAAAAAACACTTCTGCTTAAATTTAGCAGTAGCCAGAAGATGCTGTTGACTGTAGGCTAATGTCTTTAAAACACCTTCTCCCTCTTGAAAAAGAGGAGGAAAAGTTAATTGCAGCATTTGCTCATTGGGGAGACAGAGGGCCACTCAAAACGTCCCCTCATTTGTGAATTAGAGACACGCATTTAGCCACAGGAAATGTAAAGTGGGATTGCTCACCATGAAGAGGAGGTTAAGTGCACTAATGGAAAGCAGTTAAGTGTTTGTTATTGTTGCTCCGTTATTTCTTTTCTCTTTTATATTTATAGTTTGTATTTGCAGATGTAAATTTTCTGGAATGCTTTAATGGCAATTCTTTAATTCATCCAGCCAATAATAAATGGTGCTGGAGTGTTAGTGTTAAGTGTGTGTCATTGTCTCGTCAGCTACCTTGCGTCCTTGCAGTGCTTTGGTTTTGTGCGATTATACCATGGACAACAAATTTACGCACCGTTAAGATGGCACAGGTGTTAAGTACATCATACCCAACATGATATTTGTTAAGTTAAACTATATGCATTTAAACAGGAGGAAGGGTAACAATACAGTCTCTATGTAAGCTAAATATTTGAAATTATAATATTAATGTTTCCTGTGCAAACTGGCTTGTATTAGGCACATAAGAAGTAAGATAGACTTTCTAAAAAGGGTTCTTAGTGGCCTTTATTTTGTACATGGCACCTTTATATGACATACATTGCAACACAGAGCCACCATAATAATGGTACAGTAATGAATCAACACCCCCGTCCATGTTTGGCCTTTGAGGAATTTGAGAAACTGAGTTTTAGTAATTATTTGTGCAGCTCCCTCCAGTATAACTTGACACGTATTGTAAACGTAATCCTGCTGATGATGTGCAGTGGAATTAGTATTTCAGTATTTTA
This sequence comes from Morone saxatilis, assembly GCF_004916995.1. Lineage (NCBI taxonomy): Eukaryota > Metazoa > Chordata > Actinopteri > Moronidae > Morone > Morone saxatilis. The sequence continues at coordinate 9,618,368 of NW_023339873.1, forward strand.
TTTAACGTGGTTAATAGTATTTCCCCCTAGCAGAGATTTCTGAGAGGACGAAATTAATGGGTGTATTGTCACTACTATTGTTCGCTGTGGCAAAGCACATGGACATAGTAAAATGCTTGAAATTGTATTTGTCATGTTTAAACGAAGTCAACGGCATGTAAAAAAGTAGGTGTCAGAGGAGAGAAAATCCTCAGTATGGCTTCTGAGCTGTCTGACACAGATCTTCAGCATAACATGCTGCCACTTCCAGAATAAAACAACCCAGGCAAAGCTAGCAGACTTACAGAGCAACCCTTTCTAATGAGAATTTTGTGTAATTGATGTCACGCTATGGCAAGATTGGGATCATTTCTCAGTTTCTTCTCTTTATTTGCTGCCATTTCAGAAATACGCCCTCTGAACTTTAACAGTCATTTATTCTTTCATTTCCTTCTCTAAACAAAAGCGTGGCCCTCTTTATGCTCATCACCGTGCCAGTATGAGAGAAACACCATCTTGTCACGCAATGTAACAAAACCATTAAACGTGCAGCATTAAAGGGAGACGAAATGCAATTAGCCAAGAAATTACTCTGATCTTGGTGACATTTGGGAGAAATTGTAACACAATATACAAGGCCGACGCTTGATTGACAGCCTAATCCAAGTTTGATGGGCGCGGGTCCACGTTCACCGAGCAGAGCGGGTCGTCGGCAGATAACGAGTACAGCTGCACAACTCTGATAGCTATGTCCGCCACGATTCGTCACCGGGCAAATTCCTCTGGTTTAAACGATGATGAAAGTATCGACCATTAATGACAGGATCATCTCCCTGCCTGAAATAAACGCTCTAATCCCTTTTGCCAGGTCCATGAATTCCTAATATGAGTTATATAAACTGGAGCAATAAATCAGTGTTAGCTCAGTTGTGTTTGGAAAATTGTACCGAGGCTCTTTGCCCCCTGTTTAAAATGCAAGATGGGCAACTGAGGACATCTTTGCTTAAGCTGTAATATCCAATGAGTTATTGCTGGGGATAGATTAACTTTCTCACTGCAATAAGAATTGCAAATGGGTAAAGAATAAGGTGGAATTTCCCTTTGCTATTGTGAGCTGAGACGTGTGTTTGAATGCAGTCAGTGGATTGTGATGAATATCACAACCTTTCATCGGCTGGGTCTTGGGTTGCTTGAACGTGAGTGATGGGAATATCATACTCATTGTATTATAATGACATTAATCACAGTCATAGGTAAGTGAGCCACAGAGATAGAAAGAAAAGGAGACAGAGGTTAACAGCAAAATCTGAAATTAGTTTGTGTTAGTAGGCCATATTAGAAACTGATTAAAGATACAAGAGTCAAAGTAGATATTTCCTTTGAGTGTAACTTTATGTAATCCTTGTAGTGTGTATGTACTAAGATAAGCGTTAGCTGCAATGTGCTGCTCACATACACACTGTGTATTTAAACCACACATAAATACACAGCCACAGCTTACTGAAACATTGTGGGAACTGCAATGCATGAATTCGAATTAATTCAGCAATTTGTATCCACACACAAGTTATATTTTCACAAAACTAGTGTTGTTTTTAAGTCAACACAGTTGGTTGGTCCCTGAAAACATAAGGTAACATCATAGGAGGGAGGGGAAGACCTTTGACTGACACTTTTATACTAGAAAGAAAATGTCCACCCGTGGTGCCTGGCATAAAAGCAAGAACGTATTCCCTAATTCACCTCCCCTCAGCAAAATGATTGGAGCTTTTTCTTCTTGTTTTTTTTAAGAGGAGAGGTGACACAATGCTGCCTAAACGCAATGATTAGGGTGAGTGGAAAGCAAAAGTGAATGGCTGATGAATATTTCATAAATGTTAGCAGCACTTACTGGACACAGGGCCTGATTGATGGCAGAGAGGCTGTAAAGGCTTGAATGCTGAAGGGCCTCAGCCTCCTTTTACACCAGTGCTTACTTCAAGCACCATCGTTAATCGCAGAATAAAGATGTATTTAGCTGAAGAGCTCTTCATTAATGGCCTGCTTTAAACAAAAGTAGCTGCATAGGATTTGTGTCATTGGAGAGAAACGCAAAGGACTAAAGTGAGCAGCCATGGCGAGAACATAAAGGGAATATTTTAGTTTTAGTTTTACCTCTACGCCATTTCCACAGCCATGTTTGTAAGTTTGCAAAAGTATATTTCAGTTACAACATCAACGCATTTATATTGGTTTAAAAAATGCACAGAAATATGGCTTAAAGGAGAAATGTAACATTCCTGGACATAAAACTATAAGGGCTAGTATTTCACTGTCCGAAAGCTATGGGTGACATCACTGAGACCATTTTTAATTATACGGTCTTTGGTAATAAACCTTGCAATGTCCTCAAAAATGTAGGAAACTTTCCATAACACCTTAAACCTAACGCTAACTTCCAATCTTACCTCATCTTGTAACAACTGGTAACAACTGGTTGTAATATCAGGATCATTTGTATTTATTCGCAGCTGAATCCACTTACTAGAACGGTCCCAAAATAAACAGATTCTGCTGTAATTTAATTGTAATAAACAGGATACATATAATATCAAAACATCATGATGGCCATTTGTAAAAACTCTGAATTCGTACTTTGTCAGGTCTGTCCACACTTTACATTACACTTCTGTTGATTCATGTTCACATATTGTAGCATACACTCAACTATTTTATTTTTTCTATTTTATTTTGTATGTATACACCCATATACAGATTTCTATTTTATTTTCTAGACATATTGTTAGATATTGTAATATAATTATTATTTCTATTCTTTAATGTCGTGTGAGCACCTTGAGCAGCTGTATTGAACAAATTTCCCCCTGGGGATCAATAAAGTATTTCTGATTCTGATTTTGATTCTAAAGACAAGCAAACAACTTTTAAAATGCTTATTTTCTGAATGGAAAAAAAAAAGTGCCAACACGCTACAGAGACTCAGTGTCACCCCTCAAGACACAAGTGGTTTTGATGTTTTGATGTCACAGCGTATCATTGGAATATCATAAAACCAGAACTAGACCAATAACTTGGCTAGTGTATGTATACGTCTTGGTGTACAGGTCGTCCAATAATCAACAAGAAATTATATACACAAAAACGCCAAACTAGATTTGAGGTTATTTAGAAACAATGTCACCATTAAATAATTTGTACACCAAAGAGCCCTGACAAGTAAGGTTTTCAATTGTAAAAAGACGCACCCTTTATGTGTAAAGAAAATTTTGTTGTCTGATTTTTTAAGCTGTTAACATCAGCCTTAAATATCCAGTATTGTCCAATATAACATGCCTTAAAGTATAAATTTATTGTACAATTCAAAAACATATCACAAAATTGCTCCACTTTAAATTACTCAATGTTTAATAACACTTTATACCCAGCCCCACTCAATCAATCCTATAAAAACCATATTCTTATTATGACAAGGTTTTTAAAAAGGTAAAAAAACAGACCAAACTATACTGCGAGCACAACTATAGCATAAAGGAGAGCGTCAGAGGCAACAGAAAAAAAAATCTGGCTCTAAAGTAACACATATCATGTGTTATTGGTTATTTTGCTATGGCCACAATTCAACAATTGTTTTACCATTTGTTGTTTTAGCGTTACTATATCAGTCTGGTTTACATTGTTTGTCATTACTGAACCATCAAAGCATGTGCTTAGTGCCTTATGCCTTGAGAACCCTCTGATACATGACCCTGTGTGTACTGTGATGTGGAGAGACACCCAAATCCACTCTGGATCCACTTGTCCAGCCCTCTTTAATTAAAGCGTGTGCATTTTTCTGTTACTGACAAGTCCATTTGCAGACAACCATCCATCAGACATCTGCCCCCTCTCTGCAGGCATGTAATGAATTGAGCAAAAGTGATTTGTGGTGGTAATCCTTTAGAGAAACTGAATAAAGTGTAAGCATTGCATGTATTTTTTACCCATCTCCCTTTATTTCTCTGTGGATGAATAGTGCCCCATAGGCATTGGTATCGTATAGATGGCAGCGAACATTATGTTGACTAAGGTTTTGGTGCCATTACCATGTATTTCTAATAAAACTAAAGCCTTAAGAATGACTCTCCATCTCATTTTTCATTAGCTTTAGTGCCCTTTACCTGGAGTCCTCTGCCAATTCTTCAGCTTTGCTATGAGCCTGCTAATAACTTAAATCTCATTCAGAACATTATGGGAATAGAGGATTTGAGCAGTTATAAATGAGGTATTAGTGCAGAGAGGGTGGATGGATATTGCTACTTGCCATAAAAACTGTCACAGGGGATGTCATCAACAATATATGACATGTTTTTTATGATATTCTACTCTATATGTCTTGAGAGCCTATTTGTTTACCTTTCTTTCCAAACTTTATTCCAGCCCTAACACTTAAACGGATAAGGCTGGAGATATTCTATATTTTTGTTATTGTTAAGAAATCCCATGAAAAGTCCAAAGCAAAGGTATCTTTCTCTCAGTAGTTCCTCACTTTTTTCTTTTTCCAAGCCCAGTCAATCCTATTCAATATGTGAATCTTAAAAAGCTGGATAATCTCTAATAACTGAAGTTCTTAGCAAACATTACTGAAAAATTAGTAATTACTTAATTAATTAATTAATTAAGGCTCAAACTAAACTACAGCGCCCATGTTCACGGTAAGGAAGGAACATGTCACTGAGTGCAACAGTGTGGTTTAACAATGTGTTATTAAGAGTTTGTGGACAACAATGGTGCTCTATGGCACAGAACAATAAAATATATCAATCAATAGTTGTTAATATGATCAATTCATTGTTGGTTTTGGTCTTTTCACAG
>NW_023339873.1:9623297-9631456 GCF_004916995.1 Morone saxatilis
AACATGTCACTGAGTGCAACAGTGGGGTGAGCCAGTAATGGAGGTCTATGAGAAATAAGCTTTAGCAGGCTTTTAAGGGTTTACTGTTTTTATGTTTTTTGTTCTTTTTTTACAATTTACAATCACATACATTTGTAATTGACTGCAGCTGTGAAATGACATGGGGGAAAAACACTGTTCTTTTGTATATAATAGCACTATTAACTAATCATAAACTTGTCTTAAAATTTGTTTACACACACACTCAGGTGAACAGTGGGTTGGAGGCACATCTTTGGAACAGTGAGGTTTTTCCCTTTTTTTGCGGACACTTGTTAGCAGCAGGGGCTGGGCATGTTCTTTTTTTAGGGCTTGGCCCACTTTAGAGGGATGCATTTCATGACCCCCCCAACTTCTCTTTGGAGCAAACAAATTTTAAGGGACACAGTTTTTATTTGGATTTAGGTTAATTTTACGTGGCTATTATATACAAGAAGAAACAGTTTTTTTTCCCCATGTCATTTTCACAGGCTGCCAGTCAATTTTTTACAAATGTATGTGATGGTGTTAAATTTTGAAATAAAAAGAGAAACAAAAAAAAGAAAACGAAAAACTAAAAAACATTGAGAAAACAGCATTTAAACCCTTTAAAAGCCTGCTACCAGCTCTATTCATTCATAGACCTCCATTTACCTTGGCCTCACCCACTTTGTTTGCACTTCCAGTTGACATGGCTTTCCCTTTGTTTTACAATGAACTTACTTGCGCCGCTGCTTTAGTTTCTGTTTGAGCCTTAATTAATTTAATTAATGTAATTAAAGTAAATTTACTTTTTAATTAATTCAATTTAATTTAATTTTTAATAATTACTTTAATTTTCAGTAAGTGGTTTGGCTGAAGAATCTTCAGCTTTATTTTTTTTAGGAGATTTTTATTCCAGCCTTTTTTTTTTCAAGATCACATTTATTTGAATTTTAGGATTTGACTGGGCTTTTTTCGGAAAAAGAAAAAGAGGGTGGACGGAACTTTTTACTGAGACGGAACAGACTCGGATTTTTTGAACCTTTCGCGTTCGACTTTGTTGCATGATCTTAACAAACACAAAATTATTAGAATTTGCGTATCTCAGCCTTACTCGCGTTTAAGTTCAGGGCTGGAATTATAAGTTCTCGGACGTAAGAAAGCTTAAACAAATTTTTTAGCTCCGTCAAGACATATAGGGGAGTAGAATATCAATTAAAAAAACAGTGTCACTATACTTGTTTGATTGACCATCCCCTGTGACAGTTTTTTTTTTTTATTTGGGCAATTTTAGCAATATCCCATCCACCTCTCTGGGCACTAGAGTACCTCATTTTTACTAACTGGGCTCAAATCCTCTATTCCCCATAATGTTTCTGAATGAGGATTTAACCTTTATTAGCAGCTCATTTTTAGCCAAAGCTTTTTGGAGAATTTGGGCAGGGAGGACTTTTTTCCAGGCTAAAGGCGCCACTAACAAGCTTTTAAATGAAAAATGAGATTGCGAGGAGTTTTCATTGCTTTAAGGCTTTAAGTTTTATTTAGAAATACGATGCGGTAATGGGCACCAAAACCTTTAGTCAAACATTAATGTTCGCTGCCTCTATACGCATACAATGGCCTTTATGGCACTTAATTCATCCACAGGAGAAATAAAAGGGAGGGATGGGGGTAAAAAATACATGCAATGCTTCACACTTTAGTTCAAAAAACTTTCTCTAAAGGATTACCCACCACAAATCACTTTTTTGCTCAAATTCATACATGCCCTGCAGATGGGAGGGGGCAGGGATGTGCTGGGATGGCATGCGTTTTGTTCTGCATGAATTGGCACGTTTCGGTTCCCAGTTAAACAGGAAAAATGGCACACGCTTAATTAACAAGAGCGCTGGGGACAAGTGGATCCAGAGTGGCATTTTTTGGGTCGTCTCTCCACATCCACAGTACACCACAGCGCGTCATGTATCAGGAGGGTTCTCAAGGCATAAGGGCACTAAAGCCACATGCTTTTGGGATGTTCAGTTAATGGACAAACAATGGTAAACCAGACTTGATATAGCTTACACGCCTAAAACAACAAATGGTTAAAACAATTTTTTTTGTTGAATTGTGGCATAGCAAAATAACAATTAAACACTATGATATGCTGTTACTTTTAGGAGCCAAGATTTTTTTTTTTCTTGTTTGCCGTCTTGACGCTCTTCCTTTTTTTATGCTATAGTTGCTGCTTCGCCAGTATAGTGGTCTGTACCTTTAAAAAACCTTGTCATAATAAGAATATGGTTATAGGATTTAAGTGGCTGGGTAAAAGTGTTATAAACATGAGTAAAAAAATAAAGTGGCAGCAATTTTGTGGATATGTTTTGAATTCGTACAAATAAACAATATCACTTAAGGCATGTTATAGTGATCCCAATACTGGATATTTACAGGCTGATGGTTAACAGCTTTTAAAAAATTCAGGACACAAAAATTCTTACACATAAAGTGTGGGTGCGTCTTTACAAAAAGAAAACCCACCAGGCTCTGGTGGTGTACAATTATAAAATGTGACATTGTTTCTAAACTAACCTCACAATCTTTAGGTTTTGGGCCTGTTTTTTTGTGTTTATATAATTTCTTGTTTGATTATTGGACGACCTGCTACGACCAAGACGGTATCACATACACCTAGCCAAGTTATTGGGTCTAGTTCTGGTTTAGATCATTCCAATGAGTTACGCTGTGACATCAAAACATCAAACCACTTGGTGTCTTTGGGATGGCGGTGACACTGAGTCTCTGGTACGGGTGTTGGGCACTTTTTTTTTTTTTTCCATTCAGAAATAAGCCATTTTAAAAGTTTGTTTACCCCTTAGCATGCATTTCCTCGCATCAAACATCAAAGAAATCAGACAATAACTATCCTAAAATCTAATCCACATCCAGGTGTGAGGAAAACCTATTCGACTTCACATTACACGCTGCTCAACGGTATCCAAACCGCCACTCTTAAACCGAATCGACACTAAATAAATATCTACTCATTACAACCCTCATACTACACCAAAACCCTCGATCATACCCGAAAACATAAAAAGAAACTAGTATAAAGACAACTGGTACACAACAACAAAAAATTAATACACATACAAAATAAAAATACACACAAAAATAACAATAAGATTATGGAAACACGCGTGATAAATGCACCCTTACAAATATGTGAAACCATGAATCAAAACAGAAACAAGTGTTAATACACAACCCCCTCCCCGCGTTACACACAACCCAAACGCTAGATGGACAAGACCTTGACAAAAGTAACGAATTCTCAGGATTATTAAACAAACAGGCCACAATCAATGAATGATATTCTGATGGCACCAAGAAATATTCCTAGATCTTCAACCAATATAAAACAAATTTAACGCAATTACAGGCCACAACAATCGTTTTCATTCTAGACCAACTCGATATCTAATACACCGTAGGATTCAGACCATAGCGAATAAATACAAATTGATCCCTGATATTATCAACACAGTTAAGTCATACACAGTCTTATATACACGCCTCGACCGTAAGAATTTGCCGAAGTTACGTTAGGTTTTAAGGGTAAATATTATGGAAAAGATCTTATTCCTACATTTACTATTTTTTATCCACCCAGAGTGCACACATTGCAAACCAACCCCATCCATCCAACTCCAAAGGTTTATTTACCAACAAGAGCCGTATAATTTAAAAATGGTTCTCAGTTGATGGTCACCCATAAGCTTTTCGGACAGGGTGAAATACTAGCCCGCTTTATAGGTTTTATGTCCAGCGAATGTTTACATTTCTCTTTAAGCCACATATTTTCTGGTGCATTTTTTTTAAGACCAATATTAAATGCTGTTGATGCTGTAACTGAAATTAACTTTTTTTTGCAAAACTTACAAAACACTGGGCTCTGGAAATTTTTGGCGTAGAGGTTTTAAAACTAGAAACTAAAATATTCCCTTTTATGTTTTCTCGCCGATGGGCTGCTCCACTTTTAGGTCCTTTGCGTTTCTCCTCCAATGACACAAATCCTATGCAGGCTACTTTTGGCTTTTTTTAAAGTGACATTAATAAGAGCCTCTTTCAGCTAAATACATCTGGTTATTCTGCCGCATACACGATGGTGGCTTGAAGTACAGCCACTGGGGGTGTAAAAGGAGGCTGATTCAGCATTCAAGCCTTTACAGCCTCTCTGCCGCATCAATCAGGCCCGTGTCCAGTAAGTGCTTTTTGGCTAACATTTATGAAATCATTTCATCAGCCATTTCACTTTTGGCTTTTTGCCACTCACCCTAATTCATTGCGTTTTAGCAGCATTGTGTCACCTCTCCTCTTTTTTTAAAAAAAACAAGGAAGAAAAACTCCAATCATTTTTGCTGGAGGTGAGGTGGACATAGGGAAATTACGTTCTTGCTTTTTTATGCCAGGGCACCACGGTGCGTGGACATTTTCTTTTCTAGTATAAAAGTGTCAGTCAAAGGGTCTTTCCCCTTCCCCTCCTACTTGATGTTACCTTCTGTTTTCAAGGGATGCCAACCAACTGTGGGTTGGACTTAAATAACAACACTTAGTTTTGTGAAAATATAACTTGTGGTCGTGGCATACAAATTGCTGAATTAATTCGAATTTCATGCAATTGCCAGCTTCCCACAATGCTTTTCAGGGGGTTGAAAGCTGGGTGGCTGCCTGTATTTATGTTGTGGGTTTAACATAACACAGTGGTTTATTGTAGCAGCACATGCACGCCTAACGCTATCTTAGTACATACACACTAGCGAAAGGGATTACATTAAGGGTTACACTCAAAGGAAAGTATCTACTTTGACCTCTGGTATCTTTAATCAGTTTTCTTTAATTTATGGCTATTAACACAAACTAATTGTTTCAGATTTTGGCTGTTACCTCGTGTCTCCTTTCTGTTTCTATTCTCTGTGGGCTCACTTACCCTTCATGACTGTGATTAATGTCATTATAAGTACAGATGGAGTATGGATATTGCCCATCATTCACGTTCAAGCAGACCCAAGACCCAGCCGATGGAAAGGTTGTTGATATTCATCACAATTCCACTGACTGCATTCAAACACACGTTCGCTCAGCCTCACCCAATAGCAACAGGGAAATGTGCACCTTATTCTTTACCCCATTTCATTCTTATGTGCATGAGAAAGTTAATTCTTATCCCCAGGGCAATAACTCATTTTGGATATTACAGCTTTAAGCGCAAAGGACTGTCCCTCAGTTTGGGCCCATCTTTTTGGCATTTTTTAAACAGGGGGCAAAGAAGCCTCCGCGTACAATTTTTTTCCAAACACAACTGAGCTAACACTGGATTTTATTCCGCTCCAGTTTTTATATACAACTCATATTTAGGAAATTTTTGCCGTGGACCTTGGCAAAAGGATTAGCGTTTATTTCACAGAATATCCTGTCATTAATGGTCGGATACTTTCATCATCGTTTTAACCAGAGGAATTTGCCCGTGACGAATCGTGTGGCCGGACAGTAGGCCTATCAGAGTTTTGTGCAGCTCTACTCGTTATCTGCCGACGACCCCGCCTCTCTCGGTGAACGTGGCGACCCGCGCCCATCAAACTTGGATTAGCTGTCAATCAAGCGGTCTCGGCCTTGTTATATTGTGTTAGCAATCTTCCCACAATGTCACCAAGATCAGGATAATTTTCTTCTAATCTGCAATTTCGTCTCCCTTTAATTGCTGCACGTTTAATGTTTTGTTACACTTCGGGACAAGATGGCTGGTTTTCTCTCATACTGGCACTGGTGGCATGAGCCATAAAGAGGCCACGCTTTTGTTTAGAGAATGAAAATGAAAGAATAAATGAGCTGTTAAGTTCAGAGGCTTGATTTCTGAAAATGGCAGCAAAATAAGGAGCAGAGAACTGAGAACATGGATCCCAATCTTTGCCATAGCGTGACATTCAATTACACAAAATTCTCCATTAGAAAAAACGGTTGGCTCTGTAAAGTCGTGCTAAGCTTTGCCCTGGGTGTTTATTCTGAAATGCAGCATGTGTACTGAAGGATCTGGTCAGCCGCTCGAGAACCGATACTGGGCATTTTCGCTCCTCCTCTGACACCCTACTTTTTACATGCCGTTAACTCGTTTAAAGACTGGACAAAACAATTTTCAAGATTTGTACGGTCCATTGTGCTTTGCCACAGCGAACCAATATAGGTGACCAATATACCCATTAATTTCGGTCCTCTCGGGAAAATCCCTAAAAAACATACCACGTTAAATAACAATTACTGAACATACTTAATGTCCACGTGCACTATCATTTCCAGGCAGGTTTACTTTTACAATTACGTGGTCAAGTTATTAACTTGGAGAGCTTGCACAAAATAATTTACTAAAACACTTCAAGTTCTGCAAATTCCTCAAAAGCCAAACATGGACGGGGGTGTTAGATTCACTTACTGTACCCATTATTATGGTGGCTCTGTGTTGCAAATGTATGGTCGATATAAAGGTGCCAGTACAAAAATAAAGTTCCCACTAAGAACCACTTTAGAAAAAGTCTATCTTACTTCTTAGTGCCTAATACAAGGCCCAGGTTTTCGCACAGGAAAACATTAGATATTATAATTTCAAATTATTTAGCTTTACATAGAGACCCTTATTGTTACCTTCCTCCCTGTTTAAACTGCATATAGTTTAACGTTAACAAATATCCTCATGTTGGGTTATGCATGTACTTAACACCTGTGCCATTCTTAACGGTGCGCTAAAATTTATGTTTCCATCGTAATAAATGCACAAAAACCAAAGGCACTGCAAGACGCGAAGGGTAGCTGGACGAGACAATGACAGCACAAGCTTAAACACTAACACTCCAGCACCATTTACTCGTACATTGGCTGGATAGATTAAAAAGAAACAATTGCCATTAAAGCCATTCCCAGAAATTGTTACATCTGCAAGACTACAAGACTATAAATGATTAAAAGAGAAAAGAGAATAACGAAGCAACACAATCAACAAACAACCTTAACTGCGTTTCGGCTATTAGTGACCTTAGACCTCCTCTTCATATGGTGAGCAATTCCGACTTTACATTTCCTGGTGGCTAAATGCGCCTTGTCTCTACAGTTCACAAATGAGGGGACGTGTGTTGAGGTTGGCCTGCTGTTCTCCCAAGGAGCAAATGCTGCAAATTACACTTTTTCCTCCTCTTTTTCAAGAGAGCAGACAAGATGTATTTTAAAACAGAACAACAACTCTACACGACCTAACCACGTCAAACCGGACGAATACTTCCATAGAGAGACCTACCACTGCTAAATTTAAAGACAGACCCAGTAAAGTTCTTTTTTTCATTTTTCTTGGTACTTAAGTAATTACGAGATATTTTTGGAAGATAATAGCCCATTGTATACTGTTATTATTCCCAAAGGAATGAATTTAAAATGTGGAACATTTACATGTACATTCTTTATTGTCAAGGCGTTTTTCAAATACACACACACCACCACCAGGACCAGACTTCCACCAGAGGGTTTCCTTATATGGCTTGTAGTCAACCCCCTTCAAAATACAAATGAAAGCCAGCTGATGGCGTCTAATCTCATCTTTATTGGTGCACGGCTTCTGCTTCTGAGTTGAAAATGCAGTCGTGCATAGTGACGAGTGACAAGGAAGATGCCACGACTGATGAGAAATCTTTCTTCCACATATCAGTAAAAAGCAACGTTACAGCTGATCACCACCGTCAAACTAACTGTACCAGTTCCAACAGAACATAATTTCTAAACCTTACAGTATTTTATTTACGTGATAAAAACTAACATACTTTCATTTCTCACTCCGCTTCGGAAGAGAATACACAAGGAATATAGAAAAGAAGAGGACGTGAGGAAAGCAGAAAGATTGATGTAATGAAACATATATCCTGTTTTCTAAAAGTTTACAAAATATAAGATATCTCTGAGTAAACAAATTAGACTTTAATAAATTCAGTTTCAAATTATTGCTCACCAGGCAGAGCTATATAAATTTAACCTTCACTTTTTACATATTCTTTTGATTTGCTGGCCTTAGTCTGCCCCCAAATTCAAAATTTTCCAGACCCGCCACAAAACAAACACACCACAATTGAGCTTACACTTGCGGA
>NW_023339873.1:9631481-9642775 GCF_004916995.1 Morone saxatilis
TGTGTGTGTGTGTATGTATGTCTGTGTGTGTGCATGTGTGTCCTGCCGCAGAACAAGACCCAATTTGATTTGCTCCACTGGCCTGTGAAGCTCGGCTGTGAGGCAGCACCTCTCTTTATTCCCCTAATGGCTTCCCTTCCCCACTGCTCCTTACTCTTCCCCAGACACCAGTTATGTGCACTCTTGTAAATATACATATACACGATAGTGGGAGAGAAAGAGGGGAAAGACTGTGATGCATAGATCGAAAGACAGAAACAGAAGCGGGAGAAATGGAGTGAAAGGGAGTGGAATAAAAGTGAGACAAAGGATGCGGTAAAAAAAAAAAGAGGCAGTCGTTCCCTCAAAGGTTGACCTTGGGGCTGGGGTCTCTTTAATCTGGGGATATTAAGAGCCTTAAGATGGGCCAGGCAGATGCTGGAGTGGTGGGACCTGCTTATCAAAATGGGAGGAGAATCACCAGATGCAGTCCATTTCCACGGCAGGGGCACGAGCCGGGTTTGTCATGGTGTCATTTGTGTTTCACCGAGGATGGAGTTCAGGGGCAACGGAGGTTAAGCTTTCTGCTGCTGTTGTCACCCACTCTATACCACTGCAGTACATACATATGGTTTTACACTAGTGGATGTAGCTCGCTCCCTCCCCCATAAGTGATCTAAATGGTAGCTCTTGTGAGTTGAACCATATAAGTGAGTGTGATGGAGAGACATGTAAATTGCATTGCATAGGACATGCAATTGGCACAGTCTATAGCTAACTAACAGCATGGTTCTGCTCAAATAGGTTCTCAAAGCGTCCATGTGTGACTTTGAGTTTAAATGGGTCATACCATACAGGTACAATTCAATCACATATGAAATGGGTTTGCTGCAAGTAAACTTTGGAAATGATTTTCTTTGTCAAGTCTAATGCGTTGAGTTCAGTGGGGGTGTGTGTGTGGTTGTGGGTCTTGGAAAATTGCAAGGGCTGTGTGGGGGGGGGCGCGCTAATTTAAGAGGCTTAATAATGACCCCCTACTATTCTCTGCAGGAACTGCCTTCATTCGCCCATCACATCACATGCATGGCATGACATGGAAACAGGAGATGCATGTCATTTTTGACACAGCTTGGCACTTACTGGCTGCAGGGGAAACTTCTGCATGCCTCTCTTGCTGCAGTACCTGCCTGTTTCGAGGGGGAAGAAAGGAATAAGTCGATAAGATTTCTTTTTTATCTTCTTATTCCCTTACAAGATTGAAAGAAACAACATAGTCTTACTGTCTTCCTTTTATACTTAAGAAAACAGTAGTGAATGTTCAAAGCAGTCACAATGTACAATGATTGTTTATTGCTGATGTGAAAAAATCTGATGGATTTTGAAACATATGCCTACTTAAATTAGTTTCTTTGTAAGATTAAAAAAAGCTTTTTGAGGAAAGAAACATTAATTGTATGGACTTGTGCAAAAGAGCTACTGCAAGATTCAAGGTAAATGCTACACATTTCTCCCAGAGACTCCGAAAAGACAACAGGGGGGTTTATTTTTAATTGACAGGCTTTTGTCTATAGCATTCATAGCACTGACGAGGACTATAAATAGACTAAATGGGCTTGCTGGCCACATGGGTGTGTGTATGGACAATTTAAATCGTCCATGCTGTTCAGACTCAATAAATTAATTGATCCTATCTATGGTTGACAAATGAGCATGAGAGCAGTTTGAGAAAATGAAAGGTGAACTGAGAGAGCAAGGCGCACGCCATGTTTGAAGTAAATATCTAGGGATTTCCAGAGCTCGGAAATCCAATTGCATGACCTTTTTTTCTGGCTAACAAGAAGGCATCGTAGCTATTAAAAGGCTGCTTTGAGCTTCCTGGGAGTGTAGAGTATGTATTTCACCAGACTGATAGAGTAAGGCATGTCAGACACCATGAATGAACTGCACATGGAGATATAATGACATTGACAGGCAGTAAAATGGTGAGGTGCATGACATAAATATGAGCTTCAGGCATTAATCAGATACTTTGTACAGCACCAAACTTTAATACTAAAGCTTAATTTATTAGTGTATTTTCACATTTTTCCATGTTATCATTGGTTCTCAAGCTATTTAAAAATACACTCTTTATAGTCTCTTGAAATGTTAGTAATTCAGCTTATTTCAATGCAAATACTTAAGGTACATAAGGTTATTACTGCGTGGTAAATCTGATATCTGATTCCATAACATGAGTTAGCAGCTCACTCTTAAATCTGGTTGGTTCCTTTTTTTTTCCAGAGAAGACCAAAAACCCTGGGGTGCAAAAAAGGGGCCCCTTTGCGTTGTCCCTTGATGCAACAGTCACCATAATGCAAGTGGCACTGTGTGTCCGCTGTTAAACGATCCGCATGAGAATCTCTCGCTCCCTCTTCCCTCCGTTTATCTTAGGTCTATAGTCTTCCTGTCTTTGACCCATGTAGAATCTAGCTTCCCATTTGGGCCTCCATGCGTCCAGTCATTTACATTTCAGCACATTCAAACCCTTCCAAATAGGATCAGAAACCGTGTCATCACACTGACTGTCGGGAGAGGCAGGTCCCATAATTTAATTTAAATTTTCATGTTTTTTGGGCGTTTCAGTTCAGTGGGGGGCTTTCTCAGAGGTGACTGTTTTGAATGATTGTGAGCTCAAAGTGTAAATGTGAATCATAGCTGTCTGATAACAGCTTATAGTCTGAATAAAACCCAAAGGAATATTCTGCACAGTTTTAGTTAGGCTCTCTTAAAATCACTTCCTTCATCATAAATTTATAACTGCTGAATTGTAACCAATAGCTTTCATAGTCGGCCACCTCAAAAGGACCCAACGCGACAATTCCAGGTGAATTTTTGATATTTCATTATGAAACGAGCCAACTGTCTCATTTATATCTCCGAATATTCACTCTGCCAAAATCATTGCAGTCCTCCCCGTCCCTCCATCGCCCCTGGTGGAATGTGAGGCTTGTCTGATCTGCTTGGACCCAGTCAGGCTCATCTGGTTTTCATCTCATATTTTTCTGTCTTTCTGATGTGTTTTTTATGACTACCAACCCTGATGAATTGCAACTCTGACTGTTAAACAACATTATTAAGGATTTGTATGAATCTCAGCCACAAACAGAGGAAGAAAACTTTCAATTTTCAAATGCACATTCAGAAAAGTGAAGTGAGCATCATGAGATTCAAGTATATCTTACAGCAACCATATAGAATGTTCACAAGACACAGGTGAGGATTTTAGTAAAAAATACCTACTAGTCGGCACATTGCGTATTTCACTGATTATGGATCTATATTAGCCATCAAAATTGTTTTATAAATATAGAAAAAAGCCTATATTGCAGCTTTTTTAGGAAAATGGACAGTCGACGCACATGACATTATGCCACAAGGCCACCTTTTTAGCAAGTTTGAACTTCCCGTGTACATTTCAAAGATATATGACAAAACAGTCTGCATGCTGGTCAGTAAGGATGTGTTTTGTTTTTACTTCCTTAATTGAAGGTTGCGTGACACTACTACTGAATTCATTTCTTTAAAAAGCTGCCAGAACTTCAAAATGAACAGGTCCCCTACACACACACACACACACACACAGAGACACACACACACACAAAGCTCTTTTTCCCTTTGATGATATTCTGAAATTAGCCCTCTTTAATCAAATGCGCCATGGTGTTCAGGTGTTGAAAACTCCTTTTTTCTCCCATCTTCCGGAGGTTGTTGTTATTGGAAAAGAATTCTGTGGATTACACTGGCAAGCCACCCCTGAACCTTTCTAACTCTGTAATCCAGAGGGGAAGCATGGCTCGTTTTTTATCAGGAAGCTCAATAGATAAACAATAATAATACATTTCAGCTAATGAAACAGACCACGATGTATGGAGAGCTTACCCGTGCCGAGCGCCTCAGCCTCGTCTCCATTTGTTTGGAGCTGTTTGTTTTTAACTGCCTGCTATTGTTACTGTTTTTAATCCTGGAGAAATAAACTTATTTGAATGCTCCATGGATTAAAGAAACTGTGATTTTCCACTTCAAACACATGCAGCATGTCGGGTGATAAAACAACTGCAGCTCAGAACCAGAGTTTCATTGTCCTTTTTCCTCCTGCGCCAAATGCTGTTTATTTAAACTGTACCCTTTTTTTGGTGTCTGGGTGTCTCTGTATAGATGTCTTTTTATTTGGAGGTATTGTTTACCTCCTTAGTCAAAAGCTGGTTTGAATAATCCCAGATCCCACCTGCTCAACGCAAACCGCTCCAAAAAAAAAGGGCAGGTAGGTGTTTGTGTGTTCAAGTATGTGTGCTTTTGCGGACTATCAAACATAGCAATAATACAGAGTAATTCCTTCCCTGGCTCTAATTGCAGACCAAGAAAACAATGGGCCCTTAGGAGGCTCTGCAGCCACTGGATGCAGGCTTTATTTGCATCACATTGATCTCTTATCTCTACGCTGCCAGTTTTCCATCTACCCATAATTACAATTAGCACTCTCCCTTTCTTTGTGGTTTCAGGAAGTCCGGTCAGATGGCCGTGGTAAAGGCCAACTTTGCTCTATGGGGGAAAGCAACGCCAAGGCACAAGTGAAAGATGGAAAGGAGGGAGCGTGTGAGCGTGCGTGCGTGTGTGAGGGAGGGAGAGAGAGAAAGCAAAAGAAATAAAGAGAGCGAGTGATAGATGTAGAGACATGGAGAATGCAAGCGTGAGAAAGTTTGCAGTTGAGTTTCAGGGTTTGGTCGGACAGATAAAAGATGACAGACGAGCTGATTGCCAAAGGTATGATACTTTAAAAGCATGAATCAGAAAAGACTTCAGATGAATATTTATGAGGTGTGAAGACACATTCATACAACCAAAGGAAAGAGCTGGTTATGTCAGGAGAGAAAAACAGCCACTATCTGAAATCATGGCTGAACATTTTAATTAGTTACTAAACAACAACACAAAAATACAATTAATAAGACACTGAACTGATGACTTACATCAGGCAGGGTTTGGTTGGAAGTGAAAGTGGAGGGGGTGTATTCTATGTACAGGATTTTTTTTGAAGTATTCAATGACTAATTTATGGTTTTTACAAAGTATACTTGACAATGTTACACTGTCTACAGTAGTTATTGGGTTGAAAACAGTCATCCGTCTGAGGCAAAACTTGGACCAAAATATACCAACAGAAAAGTCACATTTTCAACAGCTATTTTTAGGCTGATGAAAATCTCGCCGAAGAGACAACTTGTGTGGACTTATGTCTAACTGACAATTATTTGTTCATGTTTCAGACTTGACTACTTACTTTTTTGTAACTCACCTTGTGGAGTGGACACCCCCATGTACCAAGGCTGAGTCCTTGCTGCAGCACCCATTGGTTCGAGTCCGACCTGTGGCCCTTTTGCTGTGTGTCATCCCCTCTTTCTCTCTCTCTCTCCCGCCTTTCCTGTCGATCTTGAGCTGTCCTGTCAAATAAAATAATACAAAAATAAATAAATAAGGAAACTTTCAATTGTTTTCTTTGACGTAACTAAGAACAAGTTTCTGAATGCAATGTGTAAATTTGCTAATTATTGTTTCTAAAAAGAATAAATGCAACATTCTGACAGTCAAGTCTGTCCCTCCATTCCCACCAACACTGCTGACACCCTCCAGGGCCGGGGGCATTTTAATTGGCCCACTTCCGAACTGTAATTTTTTTTAATTGCTTGGAGACACTCTGCTCTCTTTAAAAAAATCAATGCAGATGTAATAATATCTGTAATTGTCTGCCACGCTCCAGGGACACCACAAAAGCCTCGGATCAATGGAGGAAAGCAGGGAAGCTGGTAGGGGTTAATTTTTCCCTTTCTGTAGGTAATGACAGGGAGGCAACGCTTGGCTCCTGGCATAGAGGCACAACTTGTGCTGTTCCTATTGTCTCTACAGCGCCTAATTGGGCCAAATGCAGTTAGTTCCCCCTGGCAGAGGCTGTCGAGGTGGTGATTAATGAAGCCTCCAGTCACGTAACCTGATAAAAAGAAAAGAAAGGGATGGGAGAGGGAGAAAATATCAACCTGCTTTGTGTTCTTCATCCTTTTTCCTTTCTTGTGCTTTTTCACTGCCTTTGTCAATTCTCCAGAACTTCTTTCTCTAAGTAAACAGGTGAAGTAGTTTAAGTTTGCTAAGGTTTATTTTTCTTCAGGGAAGGAAAAGGGGCAGGCCCATTACTGCAGAGTCGGAGTAATTAAACCAAAAAAAGAAGAAGAGGAATGAGGGGTTGCACAGCTTGAATCCCAAGTCTCCTTTCTTTAAGTGTAATATCACACATTCTTGCTAAAAATTGGCTGGAGTGTCTGGCTGAGGCGACAGTGTTTGGGATTTTGCAGTAATCTTTCCTGTACAGTCTCCAGAGACGTGCGTCAGGAATCCTGGATCAAGAGGTCGCAGGTATTAGCCTCCCAGGATCGTCATGGCCTTTGACTAATTACCTAATTAAGCTGCACTCCAATACTTTCCATGGTCTCTGTGGCTCGGCCTTGTTGCTTGGTGTAAAGAGGACAGAGTGGACACAGAACTCATCCACAGTGACCTGGGTGAACTGACCGCAGCTTGTTGCTGCCTGGTGGGTGGGTCGAGGGAGGGAAATCAATCCTCTGTAAATATATTAGATGCAATTACATCCTGCTGGACTTTGCCTAACACGTTTATGGAAGCATTAGGCAAAGTCTTCCTTTATCAACCCACTCCCCAGGCCATTAGGACAATGACATGTAATTTTCACACAGGTCCTATTGGGGAGGTATTGGAAAAAGAGCATAGGGGAGGGGTTACATGTCTAAGTTTTGATTGCATTGAGGATGAACTGTTTTTTATTGGTTTTATTAGGTTGATGTCACATTGTGGTTTGCTGTTCTCTTAATAAGGTTTAATGCAACACAGCAACTGGGCTTATGAAGAAATCTTAAATGAGATGTTACTTTTATAGCAGTAGATAGAGCCAAAGATGCAATAAATCAGTTTCAAACATCATATTTCTAATATACAAACATTTATATGATACTGTATAAACCATGCTATTCTTTTAATCACTGATTCATTTAGGCACACATACATCTTTAACTCCATATGAATAACTATCATTCACAAAAATGAATTATTAAAATGGCATTTCAGTCTCTCTCAAAGAGAAGACCTCATTTTTAATGTTTCATTCCAGTACTTTGTTGCGTGATTATCAGCAGCTGAAATGTTGTTGCGTTATTTCAGGGATTTGATTAATGTTTGTATTTGCGTACGTTCATTTTGTCTGGAATTACGTAGGCACCTTAATTCCTCAGTAAAAAAAAAAAGCTGCAATTACCATAAAATGTATGAATGGTAATTGTGGAACAATGTAATGTCAATAGCCTTCTGATTAATCCCTCTGAACACAGCCAAATGGCTGGCACAGTAACTCCATAAGTGATAAGCAATTTCATTTGTTCCTAATTACTTAGAGGTCCATTTTGCTACTGTCATGATGAGATTTCTAAACCTCCTTAACCAGCCAAGGCTTATACATTTATAAAAGCATCTTGTTTTTTTTACCCCCCCTCTCTCTTTTTCTCTCTCTCTGGAAGGTATTCAAGTCTAATTACTCACAAGAGGGCATGTGTGCTTACAGTAGCACAAGAGGTACTTGACAACAAAGTTTATCCCAAACAGCTAGGGTTCTAAGTACATTCAGGTACTTTTTGAAAGAAAAAGCCGTTGTCCTAATGGGAAAGAGTGTGTGTGTGCGTGTGTGTGTGTGTAAATGTCCTCATTGGTCTCTATGTCTGTGTGATCTAGTGTGTGCACACAGCCGCTTTTATGCCTCTGTGTGTATTTGTGCATATTATAAGGATTTTTTTTCATGGGTCTTCAGAGCCAATAGAGCTGGTTTGTTTGTGGCCATCCATGAAATAGCCTTGAGCCTACATGCCATAGGTTCTTCAAACAGACTTTTTTCCCACCTTTCTCTTTCTTTGAGTAATGGATTGCGGAGGCGGTTTGGTCAGATGGGCTCAAATACAGCCTCACACAGTTTTACCTCGGGGCTTCCTCGCTGTCACCCAACAGCACCCTCAAGACCACTATTCTCCTTCTTATCCCAGACCTGAATTCTTCATTTGGTCACACTGCTTGCTCCTGAATAGTCACCTCTGAGGAGATTAACCCTTTCATTAAAAATGCCTGACCAGGGTCAATCTACTGCCTGGCTCTGCAGTCCCTGCGCCTTGCTTTGATCTATCAGCTATGGAGAAATTATTAGCAAACTCTAAGCTGTGCCATGTGATTTGTTTTTTGTAAATTTGTAGAAATTATTCATAATCCTATTATGTGGCCAAGGGGCAAACCTGCATAAAATATATGAGGCCTTTGTTATCATGGGGAAGGCAGGAGGAACAAATGTTGAAAGTGGGAGTTATGGGAAAGCAGAAGGGTTTGGGATCTGTCCTAATCTTCATAACTGCCTCTGTAACCGCTGATTCGACAAACCTAAAAACTAAGAACTCCATATTTACCCATTTCCCAACTCTATCCCAATCCTAAGCACACCTCTTTTGTTGCAGACAAGGAATAATTGTGACGTTACAATCCTCAGTCCCAGCAGCGTGCATTATCGGGAGGGTAATGTATGGCACATAACCAGGGGAAGAGGAGAAATCACAATTTTTACACCTCCCATCTCCCTTTCAGGGGCCAATACTTTGCAGAACAAAAGTCAATGTCTCAGCCCAAATCTTGTCTGACAACGCGTAGCAGCCCGTGCTATTTTGGGCTCTTTGTGGTGCCAATCTCCTATCTCTCCCGTGACATTTTTTTCAAAGAAAGAGTAGATTTCCTCGAGACTCTGCCCTTTGCAACTTCCACAGTGTATTCTTGCACATAGAGTAAGGACCCTCCTCCTCACTCTAATGCCGTCGCTCTCTGCAGTGACCTGAGAAAGGGAAAATTAAGACAGCGTATCAGGCTAAGAGCCCTATCTTTAGCTGGTGGAGTGAAAAGACGTTATACAGATGCTTAATTCACAGTTACACGTTTGGAATAAAAGGTGCAGAACCTGGGAAAATTTTGTCCAGAAAATATGGTGTAAACAAATGCGAGAAACTTTATTATTATTATTATTACATAGTGTTCGATAGGAATCTTTTGCGAATTTGTCCAAATAAAACATCTTACATCACTATTTACAGCTTGTAATTTGTTCAATTTATTATTCTCTCTCAAGTTATTCGCAAATCCCGCTCTTTAATCATCCTATGTTCTATTCCGCAATAATTTAAAGCTTATACAAAAACTTGCCTTCATGCTTTTAATGTCACCATTTTAGATGGACTGGCTTACTGGCAGGCCACCAACTCCACATTAATTTGCTGCAGTGTCTGAGTGTACAGGTCTTATTTGGGCCTGCTTTTATTCAGGGTGAAAAGCTGAGTCGTTCTAAATAACGCAGGTCTAATTGGCTATGTTTTGCAGTTAATTTCCATAAAGAGCCTAGGAGACTGTCACCTCAGTTTGGGAGGACAAGGCGCTGGAGCTGGAGCCATGTACCTCAGCCAGCCGTTAATCAGGAAACACACTTTCGCCTGCTTCGCAAAGGGCAGAGGTCAGGGAGGAGGGGCCGACACCATATCTGCACCAGATCGCTATAATTGTAGGAGTGTAAATTGCTGTAGAAAAATGCCCTGTCTCTGAAATTCAGCGAAAAGCACATGGTGGGGCTCTGTCCAAAGGGTATAATGAAGGACCAAGTGTCTCTTTGTGTAAGCAGAAAAGTAAGACTTGAGAAACTTATTGTGCATGGTTTCGCTATAAACTAAATACAATCAACGTAAGTAAATGCAACATTTAATTTCCTTTCTAGATTAAAATAATTGACATAACCTGTCCAATAGCATACAAACTTCCAATTTAATACTGCAACATTTAGGTGAAAAATGGGAAACTGGTTCTACAAGGGAACCTCAAACTACCGCACCAACTCCAAGCCATCTGGTTTTAACCTGTGAAAGTGGTGCCGGTGCCTGGACAGGAGCACACATACTCAGCATCAGTGAGAACATCAACTTGCCTTTGGTATTCTGTTTGTGCAGTACTGTACCCCTCGTTTGGGGCCAGACTCTCTCTCCTAATGTGCCGTGCTTGATCCCACAGCTGTGATTTTCCGGCTGCCACTTAGCATCCAGTGGCTCAGGGGCCATGAATAGAGGTGGTCTCAACAGAGTCAGACCCCCTCATTTTATGGCTGCCTGCCTGTGGTCAACAGGCCTCTAGATCACAACAACGCCACAAAAGGAGTGAGAGTCTGAACTCCAGATTTCCAACTTATTGCATTAATTTATGGAGATATATACTTATCTTGTGATATATATACAGATTCAGTATCCTCTGTGGTGCTTATTTAACTTGTCAAGTCCATATCAAAGAGTGATAAGTTCAGAATACAATACCTAATCTGGTTTAAATGCAAAATCTTAAGAGGGAAAAAGCTATGACTATACAGATGTAATCAATGATATCCACTTTTAGACAGCAAGAACACAAGTAAAAACTACACTAATACCACAAAACTACATCATGGACTAGGACTTGGGAGGTACACTTTACAACTTTATAGCGACATTTACAACATGCATGAAAACCCACAAAATTTGAGAGCCGTTTCCTTAGCACTGCTTCCCCCGAAAAAGGGGGCAGAGCCTGACTTAACTGGCTTTATTTATTCAGTTTAAAGCGACCATATTGGGTCCATGGAACACACTAACCCCCAGTGGTATACTTAAGTGGCTCACAAAGAGATTCAGAGGATGGTGCTGCCAAGTGCGGCTTTATGGGGACAATTTAACATAATGGTCAAATAAATACTGTTGTAAAAAAACACCTGTGAACAGTACTGGCAGGTTGAGGCCCATTACTATATTTTTTGTGTGACAGTTCAGCGGTGTACAACAGATTTCATTCCATTTTGCTAAAGCAGAGGGTCGCATTCTGGTTTTATAAGCTGGATCGGAAATGCAGTGCAAGTACAGCTCAGTGAACCTGGCAAGGTGGCGAGGATGCAACAAGAAATGCAATGATGCAGGAAAATAATGAGAAACTCTACTCTTAGTTCGTCATTATACTGTCTAATCATTCTGATACTCATTACTCTCTAGAGGAATATCTATTAACACTTGATGATTTTTTAGCAGAGTCGCAAATTTAGAATCAAGTAAGGAAGAGCAACAGAGAGCTAATTGGGTTGTTTATGGAGTTGTTGCGATTCGATACCAGTATCGGAAATGTCTCCGATA
>NW_023339873.1:9642875-9645215 GCF_004916995.1 Morone saxatilis
AAAAATGGTATCAGAACATCTCTAGTTGTTTATGAAACATGAATTTGACAACAGGAGAATTCATAAAGAAAGATGCAAACATTGTCAAATCACATCGCTGCAGTGTTGCTCTCTTAGTTCAAAAGTTTAAACCAAACCCCATTTAGCAAAGTCACAGCTGTATCATAAAAATACCAAAGACTTTTGTCACCTGCAAGGAGATGCCAGTTGATTAAAAAAAAAACAACACTCGGAGACTAGGTGAGTTCTGCTTAGCACACATAAACAATGGTCAGTGGCACAGGCTCTGATTACTCGGTTTCTGTCAGGTTTTTGGCACTCAGCTTAGTCTCAGGAGGGTCAGAGTGATGACTGCTATCTACAAGCTGTCAAAGTAGACCAGAATTATGAACTAAAAGCTGAAATCAATGCCACAAAATCAAAATGACAATAATAGCTATGCCATTAAAATGGAGATTTAGCATTAGAACAGAATTTTTTTTCCCTTTAACTATCGAGTCAAACAGGCTGCCCTATAAGACAAGCTTATAACAAATTTAATTGTCCAGCAGTATTTCATATTCTGTTTTGTCTTAAAGTTAACTTCAAATAAGGCATACTTCATGAAAGAATTAAGCTTCATCAATCATCAGTATATCATCTATTAATGCTTTATAGATCAGTAATGTGCTATTAATAAATACATTTTGGTCCAGATGCACTGCATCATTTTCCCAGAAGGTGACTGTAGGTGACTGTTATAAGTTATTTTTAATCAAAAACGTCATACATTCTCTGGTTCCAGCTTCTGAAATGTGAATATTTGCAGACTTGTTAGTGTTCTATGATGGTGAATTTTTTCTTATCTTTTGGTTCTGGACTGTTAGTCAGACAAACCAAGACAATTGAAGATCTCAACTTGGGCTCTGGAGACTTGCAATGGAAATGTTTTAATTCTTTGACATTTTATAGACCAAATTATTAATTTATTAATTGGGGAAATGATTGGCAGATTAAATCGATAATGAAAATAACTGTTAATTCTTCCTGATAAATGAAAGAGCTAATTATGAAACAATATTTGAAAATTATGTTTATATTGTTTTCATTATTTATAAAGCTACTCATTCACTTATTAACCATTAATAAAACCATTACCTGCACCTTTAAAACCTTATTTCTAAAATATTTTTGCCTCATCAGAAACTAAAAACAACTAAACCTTGTGTATAAATATAGGTATTTCAGACACTGTTCAAATACTGTTACGAAACATGTTGTCTCCTTTTGTTCTATGACATAATAACACCTTACATAAACCTGACCTTAGACAATAGACATCACATCAGAAGTCAGCAGTTAAGATGCCATGTAACCAAGCCCTGATATTTCCTACTCGTCTCTTTCTCTCCCACTCCTGCTTGTCATACTTCTCCCACTATGCATCAGAGAGATGACCCCTGCTTCACCCTTGGCACAGGGTGTGAGCTGGGTGTCCCAGTCAGACCTGTCCTGCTGAATGCCTTATGACAGGTTGTTTGTGAAACTCTTGTGTTCTGTTTGTTCCCTCTACCCTCCCCTGTCCTTGCTGACAGTGTCCCCATTGTGAATCTGAAGGGCCTTGCTTTGTTTTGCCTGCCTCATTGGAGCCAGTGTCGGTCCAACGAGGGCTCGCGCACACCTCTGCTCATTCTCTGGGAGCATCTGTTGACTTACCTGCCCATTATTTAACTTTTTCTGCCTATTAATTAACTATTATCACGGGGTTTGTGGGGTTTAATGTGCAGTTCATATCATTTTGTTCAACTTGTGCTGCTAATATGGAAGATTAAGTTATTATAACGTGAAATATTTTGAAAGTGGAATGATTATGTAACAGTAAAATGTGATTGTACCACTGAATAAGGAAAACCTTAATATAATTAACATATGTTAATCTTGTTTGTCTTGTTGTTGTCCAATTAACAGCACCACTCCAGTTTAATTTCTTCACGGGTCATCTTTTGTAGTTTATATAAACAGAGAATCAATGATTTGGCAAAAAAAAAAAAAAATGACATTGAATAACAATACAATTCAATCAAATCCAGTCTCGTGTCTACATCCAGTCATCTACCTAACTCCCCCCTTTTCCCTCCTTCCCTCCCTCATCTCCTGTTCCTAACATCAGCGGGGAGCGTGGCTAATTTACGAGCGTGGGCAATGCCAACATACTCTCTGAGGAGGGCCCGTTTTAACACCTCCAAATGCTGTAATGCATCCCAGCTGACCTTAATTATAAAAGCATGTGCCTCCCCTGTGCTCCCCCCAACCACCCCCCACCCCCTATATACGATCCACAAGGCTGGGGGTGTGAGCCAG
>NW_023339873.1:9645315-9647157 GCF_004916995.1 Morone saxatilis
TTATGAGGGGGTCTGGTGGCTGGTGGGAGCGACTGAAAGGTCAGTAGTATGAGGTTTTGATCCAGGGATGAGACGCCCTCCTTGGGAGTGTGGGGTAAACGGTGGAGTGGGACCCCTGACTCATCTGGAGAAGAAGTGGATCTTTTAGAGGGCTTATAGCTGCTGTGTGTTGTCAAGGTAGCGAAGCATTAGTGCCTGTAAAGGCCCATCGATGCCGCCTGGTTACGATCAGAGGAGAATCCCAGGAGGTAAAACGGGGCCTTGCTAAACTGCTTATGAACCGAGGGAGATATTAAAAGACCGACTCTACCTCTTCTTCTGTCTGTATTGCAGATTTTTGCCCATAATATTGATATACGCACAGCACGGGGCTCTAGCATCATTGGGCTGATAAACTGCTCACACAATAGATAATCTTTTATGTACCTCCCGTGCACAGCACAAATATTATGACTATTAGTACATTAATTAACTCGCTGGCCTGGGGGTCCTCTGCCCAGCCAAGGTTAAGAGCTTCTTTAATTAAAGATCAATACGGTTTTGCAGTATATTTCTACAGCACCAAAGGAGACATGGAGCTCTTTACTGTCTACATGTCAGAATGATATAGAAGTTCACAAGATATGTATAGACAGAGATTCAAAGTGCACAATGAGAGCATTTGCAAGTATAGAACAGTGAGCTGATATATGTCAAACTGCTCAAGTGATGGTGTGAAAGACATATTAATACCTTCCTTATGGACTGAGTTATGTTTGTAGCGATAATGGGAGTTCACCTTTCTGCAGGTCTGAGCTTGATCCGAAACACACAAACCCATTAAGATCAGAGCTAATGGACGCAGCAACAATGTCCAGCCAATCTTCCAGTCTTTGCTGACATTGGCCTGTCTAACATCGCTTAATAATACACCTGTGCACTGTGCAAAGGAGGTGAGCAGCGATGGTGATGGGTGAGATCAAAGCCCAGACCATTCTCTCTACTGCCATCCAGGTGTGTACGCCTTAGGATTTAGTCCTTGTTTGTAGAAGTAAAGATGGCAGGGCCCGAAGAGCACACTTTCTTGCTCAGGGCTCCCAAGTTCCCCTCAGATCTCCATAATCCGCTTGGATTATGTTTGACAGGACAGGGATCCTCCTGCTGGTCTTCACCTCTGTTTGTTCCCTGAGTAAAGCCCACAAAGGGTGGCTACAGCAAAAACCCTAACCCCAGACCCGAACCAAGCACCAACCTGCCTCTGTCCATAAGACGTTTGAGGACATGGGACCTAACTGGTTAATTAAGAACCTTCACATTGTACCATCGAGAATGCATTATTCCAGTTTTTTTAAATTCCACTTTCAGATCTCTTAGAGAAACAGAACATGTGAATTTCATCATTTTGAGCATCTTCAAGCACTTGCCACCTTGTTTTCTATATAGCCTGAGCCTAATGTTTCATATTAAATGGTGTACAGCATGTGTACACACTGTATCTATTAGTATACAGTACAACAACTCAATCTGCAACACAAAGTAACTGATATGTGATTTGTGTTTTTACATGATGAATACTTTATGTTTAGTTTACATATAAATATTAAGGTCAAACTTGATCCAAAGATCATGTTTCTGTAAACATGTCTGGGGCCCTCGTATAATTGATAACTCACTGACCCATTTGCTACTTATTCTCACGTGTTGCGTATTATAGGCAAGACACGAGGGTTGTAACCGAAGGAGGACCAAAATGATTTTGATTTATTAGCCTGAGGTAACCAGGGGAAGCCACTCACAAACACATACACAACCTATTATGCATTCTCACTCTCTCCTTCACAGTCTCTCTCTCTCACACACACA
>NW_023339873.1:9647196-9649252 GCF_004916995.1 Morone saxatilis
ACACACACACACACACACTTTAGTGCTCTAACAACTCCACTGGTGTTGTGATGGATAAGGAACCCTCTCTTATCAATGCTGGCCTGACTCTGGCTTAGTCCACCTGGGTCTCTCAGGGCCTGTTGACCAGTCTCTCTCCAAAACCCTGCTTCCTCTCCCTCCCACCACCACCGCCCACCCTTTGCTACACAAGACTAAGACAGGTTAAACAGTTAAATACCAGCAAATCCAGCACTGCCCTGTGGGAAATTTGCTTCTAATCCCTAACTTATAGGCACAGAATCAAAGCCAAAAAGCCTGAGCAACAAATCTGATCCTCCCCCTAACAATCTTGGGCCTCTTGGGAGGGCAGGGAGAAGCTCCACAGACAAGGCTGAGATGGATAAATACCTAAATGATGAGACAGTCTGGGGACAGGGGAGTAGTGTCTGGCTATGGCCGTTCACCTCCAATTTGGCATCCGCGCAATGAAAGGCAATTGGGCGGCAGCCCCCACACAGCAGCCAGTCCTTATTATTATATGTTGAAGTGTGGCTTGGGCAATGATTAATGACAGTGTCAGGGCGAAAACAAAGCACAGCACAAGTTATCTCCAATCCACCTGCTCCTGTGGCCCGATTGGAAGAGAATGGAAAAGAGTGCAGGCAGCACATGGCTTGATAATGGAAAAGAGAAGGGGGAAGAGAATGGAAAAGAGAAAGAAGAGAGGAGGAGGATCGGGGAGAGGGTGGTATGGAGGGTATACTGACAGAGACTTACTGACCACAGCAAGGTGACAATAACTTCGGGAGACACAGGCACACGTACACACACATAAAGGAATTTACAAAGGCCAGTGCCAAAGTCTGTGCAATGTATGCTACAAATTCCTTCTTACATTCAAAATCAAAATAATCCCTAATAACCCCACAGGGATTTGTCCTTTGCATCTTTACACTAACCGAATGCCAACTTGCAGGTAGTTTCCATGTGAGGTGTGAACATGCAGCTTGTGGCTTGCCTCGGTGATTGATTTGACAGACAGAGTGGACTTTCATGGCGTCTGTGTTTGTTACATCCAGGCCCACTGTCCCCTGCTGTATTGGTGTTGACATTTATGAGACATGTCGGAGGGGGCCTGCTAGACCTCACTAATGAGAGAGCTGAGGCTGACAGCGGGTAGCACAGCCTGGCACTGCCATCCAGAGGCTAATCTGGGTAATGCAGCTTCGGTATGGTGGTCAATTACCATGTTTACACTTGTTCCACTGCTGTGATTCTTTGACAGAGTACTAAAGTGCACTGCTTACAGATTATCAGAGAAACTGCACTTAAACCAAGCTTGAAAAGAAAAAAAAATATATGATAAACAAACAATTAACTGGTGTCTTCTATACAAAAGGCCAGTGACACAACAGTTATGGTATGGTGCGTGTGGCCTCTCAGGTGTGTTTACAAGTGTGATCTGCCTTAATTGCGACAGTGACTTTATGCCAGTGTTTGCCTGAGTGCCAACCTGACTGTCACATGCATTTCCTCCAATTCAGGCCACTGTGTGACAGCGAGTTGCAGGCGCTACAGAAACTGTAAGAGGACATTGGCTGTAGAATATAGCTGCCCTACATAAAGTCACGGCATGGTACAGTACTTTATTTGTGCTTGCGACTCAGCCCTGAGACACACTTGCTCATTTATCGGAGTAGAAGGGAAAACAGCGATTACTAACCTGGTCACATACAGAGACAACCCGCACTATGACCAAAGGGATTAGAGCACTGTCTGATATTTGTCCCTTTCAACAAAGAATTAATGTAAGACAGTCATCTGTTCCCGCATGCTTTAAGCCCCATCAGATGACAATATCTATTCCTCTTTTGTTAAAATTATTAAACAAAAAACACCTTATTATTACACTACTGATATAACATTTTCAAACCGGTTTGATATTAAGCCAAATACCAGATCAGTAATACCGAGTATTACCACTAGGTGTTGCACATGACTCGGCTGTGGAACACAATGAGAGCCTGTGAATGAGGTTGTAGCGGCACCAAAGCGGCAACTTCTGTGGCTGGCA
>NW_023339873.1:9649352-9649813 GCF_004916995.1 Morone saxatilis
GTCCTGAAGCAGGGGTATTCTGTTCAAATTCCACTAAGAGAACATTTCCTCGAGCATAGGTCCGGAATATCATAATGTCCAACATGCGCTATGATTCAGTGCCACATATATTGAAGGAGCTTTGTAGTATCTAGTCTGTATGTAGTCAACCACTGAAACATTATATAGGGGAACATCTATTAGCACGCTGTTGTGTGAATGTGTTAGGATTCTTGTGGATCAATCAAATTGGGCTCTTAGATCCACATTGAGTGGGTATGTTGGCTCAAAAGGTGCACTGTGCTTTGTTTTGTTTCAAAGCTTCACATTGCCGCTTTTAATAACCGCTCCAGTGTTGGAACATATAAGACATAGTGGTTCTGAACGACCCGTGGGAAGAATGAACATGTAAGAGTGTGTCCATTCATGATTAAAAGTTCTGCTTCCTCTGTCTACTCTTGTGAAATTACTTTTCTCTGACT
>NW_023339873.1:9649927-9652487 GCF_004916995.1 Morone saxatilis
GCATGCAATTGGTCTGTGAGTTTCTTGGGCCACTAAACCAGAGATGTAAAGGCTAGAAAATCTGCCTCGGGTTAATATAGAAATGCTCCAACTCATAATAATCATAAAATCAAACTGATTTAAGCTTGTACACCGGAGTGAACCGTCAAAACTGGAAACCGACCAATCCCTACTTTAAATCACCTCATAATTTATAACTACAGCAACAAACTCCAAATAAATTCAGTCCCCTTTTCTGTTTGCACAGTCCTCAAAAGCTGCAGAAAATAAATTGAACAAAGTCTCATTTTGACTTGTGAAGACCGAGAGACTTAAAACCAGGAAATGAAAGTGCACCACCCCTGGCTTCACTAATAAATGTCTCTGCACTTTCCAAAGAACCCCTTTGCTGGAGGTACAATATACAACCTGGCCATCCTAGGTCTGATGTTGCCCCATAAGCAAAAACCGTTTTGTGTAAAGTACACCAGACTGAAAGAGCATTGTGTACTTGCAAGATGCTTCACACTCTCGCTGCTAGAATATCTGCCTCAATAAATTTAAATTTATGACAAAACTTGTAACATTGAAACGGCAGTTTCACTACACTGGTTTAAAGTAGAGTTATATACCCAATGGAGCACAGAGCCGGCTGATATAAAGGTCAGAGGTCATTCATACTTGCTACAACCTTCTGTAACTACAGCAGTAGTAGCCAAATACGTATGTAGGAAATGTCTTTGTCAAATTTAGATGTACATCAGCAGTTCTTGCAAGGGGCCCCAGAACAAAGGGTGTTCAAACACAACTCCCTGACTACACATTTTTTATTATGCAGCCTTGGGGGGGGGGTGTATATGTGGAACCTAGTGTACACAAGACTGTGGACTTTTCTGGCCTTTTAACCATTAGGATCTGTCACAAGATCTTGACCAGGTGTAAGTACAACAAGCTGAAAGTAAGCAGCCCTCACAAAAAGGCTAGACATTTCAGAACATAAAAAAATGGAGATTTCTCTGTAAACAACCTGTCAATCACTTCCATTAAAAATGTTTTGTCATTTTTTTGTGAACACTTGTTTTGAGACTTCTCCAACTGTATGCTTTATTTGACAGTTCCAATCATGTAACACTGCATCTTTCAGCTGTAGATGTGGCAAGGGTATCTGTAGTTTCCCCATAGCAGTGTAATCTGTGGAGGAAACAGTAGTGTTTTTTTAATGAGAAGCCATGGTCTCCTCTTCTTCATAACAGCTCCTGTCTGTCTGTAGCACAGTGCAGCACAGCACAGCATGCTCCATTGAAATGTGGTCTGTCTATGTGGGATTGCCGGGGCCCCTTTGAAGTGCTGAGCTGTGGCTGTTTCCTTTGTGTGTAACAACGCAAAAAAATCAAACCTTAAACCAAAACACCCATAAGAATACCTGAAAGGGGTACAATATAAAGTGCCATATGTATATGATGCTTTACACATCTCTTCTTTGTTTCATCCCCTCCCCACTACCATGATTATGCATGTCTTCTGTGAAGAGCTGCACTGCGTCTGGAGAGCCCCTTGAATGGAAACTGCGAGGTACAGAGAGGCACATTAAAATCCTCTAAAGCTCTCAAACGAACAACCTAGGGACAAAACATGAATTCCATGCGGTTTCCCCCCTTGTAGTGGTGCAGCTCAGACAACCTCACATTTAGCACCGACTGCCATCTCAGACAGTGGGTCCAGTGGGATGCGTAGCTATGTGTTTATCAGAGGATGAACGTCCTCTTATAATGTGGCATGTTTTCCCCCGTTCTCTCCTCCCTCCCTCCTTTTCCTCTTACGCTGTAGTTGAAGGTGAAGCACCCGAGTTCAGAGAGCAAGACGAACAGTCGTCGCTTCAGTCACACAGCGCTCTGCTCTTTGGGAGCTCAGGGTTTTGTCCCTGTGCAGACGCTGTGCAGACGCTGTGGCACACTTACTGAAGTGAGAATGTAGGATGCTTGCATATATGGTTTAAATGATGGTAACCTACATAGTATCTGCGTTTAGCAACTCAGCTGCAGAATATCATATTGATAAGTTGGAAAACACTTTGATTATTTTCATCAGGGAAATTAAATAATGATGAAAATGATGGTTTGGGCCACTAACATGAACATAAAAAACATGACTGCTGGCATGACTCTTTTGCTACAATCTAATAAGCTTAATCTTACACCCAGTATAATCAACTAATAATGTGTTGTATCCCCTTTAGGAAAAGACATGTCTAAATTGTTCTACTGACCTCCTAAATTGCATCTGTCCCACTCGTCCCCTCAAATTGTCCCTTAAGTCTCTTTTCAGACTGATTTTCCCTTCCTTCCACTCTGCTTGACAATGTCACATATCTTTAATACGTTTTTAAATATCATCTATATCGGTGTGGTTAAAGTGGTTTTCACCCATTTGATTAGCATTTTCCTCCCACATAATGGAAGTTAGTTTAAGTAATAAAACTTCATAAAATAACAGGTCGTGCGAGTATGTTTTACAATTTCTAATTCATTGCTCAT
Source organism: Morone saxatilis (assembly GCF_004916995.1). Classification (NCBI taxonomy): domain Eukaryota; kingdom Metazoa; phylum Chordata; class Actinopteri; family Moronidae; genus Morone; species Morone saxatilis. Next base: position 9,652,441 of record NW_023339873.1, read on the forward strand.
ACACAGTTATAATGCAATCTAAGTTATTGCTTCTCTACCTTTCTTAT
>NW_023339873.1:9652583-9652762 GCF_004916995.1 Morone saxatilis
AAGATCTGAATATACTGTAAAACAGCGCTGAGTTACCACAACTGTCATCTTGAGAGCATAGGACTCAATTGAATCACAACAGTGCAATTCAATCCAGTATCAATGGCGCTCTCTAGTGGGCATTTTGCAGCACTGCCACAATGGTACTATGTTCACCAGCACATGTAAACTCAGAGGTA
>NW_023339873.1:9652862-9660581 GCF_004916995.1 Morone saxatilis
GTGTGTGTGTGTGTGTAAGTGAACCTGCAGCTCTCCTGTGCTGTGCAGTGGAGAGAAGAATAGGGCCTGGGCCACATTCCAGCCCTGCCTCCCTGGGCGAGAGACAGTATTCAGCATTCCTCTGCCTGCCTATCAGGCCAGGTGCATTCCAGAACACACACACACACATTTAAACATAAACACACAGTTCAGTAACACACATTTATACTCAATCACAAATACAACCTGTGTAGGCATGTACTTTCGTACCCATGTGTACATACAAGCACTATACAGTACAGCTATAGGTATATATTGACTTTATATATATATATATATATATATATAAAAAGCAGCATGACAACCAAATATGAAATAACCTATTACCTCATTAACATTCTGCTAAGACACACATATAGAACATACCGTACATGTTCCCTGTACATACATACATGTGATTCCCCGCTCACATGAACACGCATATGCTTAAACCAAGACAAACTAGTATTATCTGTGCAGCTACTGCTGTTCTCGACATTATGTGAAAAGATGTCCTCTGCCTCTTTAATTCTTGTATGATTCAGTCATTTTTAATGCATGGATTTTTTTCTGTTTGGAGGAGGCTGAGCTATTTAAAGAGCAGGGGTTGAATACACTGTGAATGTACAGCCAGCCTCTTTTTGAAGTTCATACGGTGCTGCGATGCACTGTGAGTCACACATGACAGTGCAGACGGGGGTGGAGTGTGTGTGTGTGTGTGTGTGTGTGTGTGTCCATCCGGGTCTTTTTTTCATTTATCAGGAGATTTGGTTAGGTTCTTTTCTCTCTAGACAAGCATAAAATAGAAAATCCCAGGTAGTCTTTATGTGAACGAACACAGCACAGATAGGAAGAACGTGAAAAATCTAATCTCATCAAGGGTGAGGCAAGTTTAGGGGATAATAAGGGGCTACAGGGAGACAACTACTGGAAAATGGGATGGAGAGACAGATGGATTTATAAGAGAGGGAATGGGACCTCATGCAAAGTCAGTTTCATCTGCAGGCTTGGTCAAATGTAAAGGCACAACAACCCCAGAACAAAAGATCCATTCAGAGTTTAACGCGCTGCTTCCCCTCCACACTATTCCACCATCAGACAGAGAAAAAGGTTGTTGGTTACATGCTATTTGACAGGCACGGGACTCCATGCTTGACAAGCCCTGAATCAGACCATTACTCTTTGGCATTCCTCCCTCACCGTTACGCTTACTTCCCCTATTCTTGCATTCCCCATCGCTATCCTTATCCTTTTTCTCCATCCTTGTCTCTCATCCTTCACCTCCCTCCCTTTCTTCCTCCTTACATCCCCGTTCATGTCTGCTGGTAGCGCAAGCCAATTCCCGCCCTTCTCCCGCTCACCCCCCACCCCTCTCAGCCCACTTCTCATCCATTTCCATGTGGCGACTTTTCATCAGTGAAGTGCCTTCCTGGCCCGACTACCCCCAACCCACCTACTCCCTCCGCCACTCACTGAATGGATGCAGCATTAAAGAGAGAGGGAGAGAGAGGGCTGAAACCGTCCTTCCTTCCTCCTACAAGCACCACCCCTTGGGCTGTCGCCGAAGTGGTATGTTCCACAGCGAGGACTGCAGAAGTTGAGAGAGCACATTGTTTGTAATCTGGCATTGCAGGGGTCACTTCCTGACTCGTGTGTCCGCTCCCTGAGCCCCGCGCCGATCCCTTCTCCCCCCCCGCCTCCCTGTGTGTCCGTCCATTGGCCAAGTAGCCTAGGGCTTTTGGACAAACCCTGTTCTTCCCCTTTTGTGTAGGAAAGCTTCAACATCTGAAAACAATCAAATAATCTGGGCACAATGCGTCTCTTCATGGAGGGGTGCTGGTGGTTCCCAGATGAGCGGGAGGATTAAGTGGAGGAGGCCATAGGGGAGAGAAAGAGAGGGATGGGGATGGGGGCTACACAGCTGACGAGGGGGGGACTTATTGTTACTAGATTTTCATAGAAAAATATGTGTGTGTGTGTAGGTAGTTTTGAGTGAAGGGATGTTTTGGGAACAGGAGAGACATCTGAACACTGTTTCGAGGAGTAATATGAGGAGTCATGTCTGACTCAGAGTTTTCACAGTCATTGATTCCTTCTCGTTTGATGCAGAATGGAAACGTTGCAGTGAAAACGACACAGTGAAATTAATCGTTCACTTTTCATCTTATTTCACAGAAAAAACAATAAAGCCTCTATCGTAGATCCATATTTGCGGTGTCGGACAACAAAAAATTTATTAATAACATGGTGCAATGAGTCAAACTAACTCTGTAACTGTATATTTAAACAGTATTACTTAAAGGAATAGTCTGACATTTTGATAAAAACTCTTATTTGCCTCATTGCCGAGACTTAGATGAGAGGATCGATACCACTCTCATTTCTGTACGGTAAGTCGCTTAGCAGCAGCTTAGCACGGAGACTGAAAACTGGTGGGAACCGTTAGCCTGGCTTTGTCCAAAATTAACTAAATGTCCTTACCAGCTCTAAAGCTCACTTATAAACACATTTTGTCACGTTTGTTTAATTCGTACAAAAACTGAACAGTATGACAACATATGGATTTTACCGGGTGTTATGTGACTGTAGGCTGTTTTTTGGACATGCTAGTTGTTTCCCCCTGTTTCCAGTCTTTGTGCTAAGCTAAGCTAACAGGGTAATGACAGAACAACTCTCGGCAAGTAAGAGTATTTCTCAAAATCTCAACAATTCCTTTAAGTTTATTGTAATAAAAAGACCAATATGAGCTCTCTTTTCTCACTCCTCTTTCTTTTATACATAAATGCACACACACAACCACACAAGCATGCACGTGCCCACACACAAATACACACACACACATGCAAACTTCTTCTTCCCCTGCGTCTCTCATGCTGTTCTTTCTCATCCCCATGAGAATGGTAAATAGTCATCTGTAACTTCCCCTCCAACATATTCATTAATCCCTTCTATCCTGTGGGGCTGGATGATGATTACAGGGAAGCCAACTGAAGCCGCCCAAATAAACACCCCTCAGGCAGCAACAAAGGCCTGTCCACCTCACCCTAAACACAGCTTCCCCGGCTAGATCAGGTTTCAATCAAGCCCACGCACAACATGCAAACAATAGGAAGTAACAGAGTCTCGAGCACTGAAAAAAAGCTAACTGCGGCTGAAACCAATTTAGTTTCCCATTTCTGTAGTTGAGAGGTTAGCGACTGGTACAAATTTACTGTAAAGCAGATCTTGAGTGTTAACTGTAATGAAGCCAAGTTTCAATCCTACAAGCAAATCTGAACACCCTCATGACACATGGAATGTATAATATATAGAAAGCTGTAAAATACAGTATAAAACTTCACCTTAAATCTACACTTTTAGTTTCTGTTCATTCTCAGCATAAGCACACAACTTTCCCTCCACTGGAGTGTGTTTTTATGGATGCTCACATAGTTCAAATTCTAACCATTTACAGAACTTAGACAATCCCAGAAATGTGTTTCCATCAAGGGCTTTGCAGCCATAATGACCTTCCATCTGAACCAACATCCTTGTGCATGGTCACGAGACAGACTCTTTAAGCTTGACACACTCATCTAGTTATCCACATCCATCTCTCTTCTAAGACATTCTTGAAACAAAATCTTGAAAAGGAAAATCCCTTCATGCTGCTTAAATAACATCAAAGATTTCTCAACCAGTATTCTGAGGACGATTAAGCAATACAATAAATGTTTGCATCTTTAGTTCCACGCTGGTCATATGCATATACACAGAGAAATGGAGAGAGAGAGAGAGAGAGAGAGAGAGAGAGCAAGCACACAGCACACAGTCAAACATGCCTGATGGCCCTCACACTTCCTTCCCCTCTAGCCACTACACCTTTTCTGCTCACCACCCTACAATTAGCGTGCCGAAAAGTTGCAGGCTTCCGAGGCCAGGCCCACACTAATCATAGGTATGCATTGATGTGTTCAGCTGCCAGGCCTTTAAAAATCAGCACTTCCTGTTTAAGCCACACCTGTTGGCCCAGACTGCCTTGAGTCCACTGTCCTTGTCCGAGGGGTCCCGCAGACAAACCCGAAGAAACTCTACAGGTGTGTGTTTTTAAGAAAAGGAAAGTCCACACATCGACGAAAGTTAAGCTAAAGGTGTTTTAAAAGTAACTGATTGAGAGAAAGATGGGAGGTACAACAAATACAGGGCAGAGGATCCTGAGATTAGGTTATTTACCAAGAGCTGTCATCAGCCATCTCCAGTCTTTCTCACTAGAAACCCTGAGGTCTCTGCAGACTGTATGGCGGCAACTACACAGACACTGAATTTCCTTTCCATAGTTGCTGTACAAAGAGAGGCCTTCACTTCTCCTCTCTTGTGACCAGAGCCTGCCTGAGCTGGTGATCACATCACCTGTGTTTTGAGGTCGTCATCTGATTCTAGTCATCATAGTCCAATAATAGGAATGAATCGCCCATGCTATTTTGAATAAAAGTGGCCATGGAGAGATGTTTTTTTATTCATGGGAATTTTCAATTCACACTATCAAGTTCATCTGTGAATGCTCAATTTATCAATTCAGTTTCATTCAAATTCTGTTTAGTATTTGCAAGCAGCCACTCACAATGAGCATTACAGCACACCTACACAAACCGGCTTTCATTCATGCATTTTGGGTGTTAACTCATATCTCAAGAAATTAAAGCTCTCAAGTTTATATGTAGAATAACCAGTCACTCCAAGAAAATGGCAAATATGTTTGTGGAACGAGTGTCAGTGCTAAGGTAATTACTAACAAATCCAGAAACATGACCAAAACTAGACTACAATCTGCAAATCACTCCAGCCAGCTTCCTGAAAGTCAAGTAAGGTTCTGTTTGTGTTGGACTCTGCCGAATGAGGTTTGAGTCGAGCTAAACACATCCTTTCTTTTGCGGCTGCTTGTTGGCAATATAGGAATGTTAGCTTGTTTACCGTCTTAAAGAGAATTGGGATGACTCTGATTGCGCTTAGTGAGGGAAGCCAAGGGATGTCTCTGTTAGCTAAACATCCTGTTGCCTTGTTTAAGTACACTACAGTGTGTTGTGTTCAGTGTGTGAAAAACACCGGAAATCCACAGGCCATCCACATTTGTGAGATGAGAAAGAAGGCTGACTTCCTGAACTCAGAATACTCTAAAGGATACAAGCATGCTAGTGGGAAAATTCATGGTCATTGCTTTTTTTCTGCACTATTTCAAACAAGGGACACTTTATTTGGGATTGTAAGCTTGATGACAGTGGTAACCTAATTCGAAAAGGAAGAAGTGAAGACAAGAGGCCACATTTAGTGAAATGCAGACCGAGATGGTCGTCTGTAACTTGATTACCCAATGTGAGACATTGTGTAAATGAGTGCACGTAACATTTATATCAGGCTGACATCTGCATTTCTGGTGAGAAAACAATCCCAAGGGACAATTCACCTTTGCTCTCAGGCAATCATCAGGACAAAAAAAATCTAATCAAATACCAAAGGAAGTGTACAATATGTGTCAGGGCTGCACATGTGAGAGTCCTATCTATATACAGTGACACAGAGGGATGTTTTATATGCTCTGCAACATAAGGCTGTGGCACAAGCTGTATGAAAGCCAGAGAAATACAAAGAAACTTCTCACACAACATGCTGTCACTATGACAACCAGGCAGAATCATTTAGCCTGATCTCTTGCCATTCCACACAGCACAGAAATCCAATAGCATTTAAGTCTTACGCAACCAGGCCACCGATTCGCACTGCAAGGCTTTTAACACATTTGCAAATAAGATTCATAGGTGCACTCGTGGATTTGGGTGCTCCAGATGCATGGAGAGAGTTTGGGGTGCAAGGTGGGGCAGCTTTAACTATATAACTGTATCTCCTTGTATGTATTTGAGTTCCCCGTTCTCAACCAGTGTTGCAAGCTCAAAAATCCCTGTTTGTGGCTTGGTAGTGGTAGAGGTTAAACCCATGTCTCATTTTTTATTTACCATTATACGATATTGCATTACTGAAACAATACCACAACCTGCCATTGCAAACTAACCCTCAAAAAAGATTTTAGTTGTGTTCCATAAAATATCCTAATTTTATGAATTGTCTCAGCCTTTCACTATACATTTTGGCTTGAAGCTATGCATGTATGTATTATAACTGAATTATAAAAGCCCTGAGATAGAAATACTCTTGGCTTTTGCCACATAAATCATGAAGGGGATCTAATGTAATTCCACGTGCTGCAGCGGTTGATGCTGTGTACATTTAAAGCCCCCCCCATTTAGAAATGTCGATTGGAACTGGTGCTCATCGATGCGAGCCAAAAGCGTCACAGTTATATCCACAAGATAGCAAGTGTACTATATTGATTGCAGCCGTGCTGTCGGTACAATGTAAAAGGGTTTATTTTATTAGTCATTTTTTTTTTTTTTAAAATCGTATACACGAGTACTCAAACTCGTTGGTTTGGATTGGTTGAATCTTCACTTCATGTTTTCTTCCTCACGGGATCCAATGATCCTAGCTAAATAGCATCGACGACGCGGTAGTGACGGCGGGGGAGGTAAAATACCACAAATATCAGGGCGAGTTTCGCGTTGCAGCATATGGAGGAAGATCACCCCTATTGTCGGATTAGTGGATGACGGTGTTCAGATGGGATGCCTAACTTAAGCGTCCCTGTGTGAACCAAGTGGAGCTAGCTTCACGTTAGCTTTACGGCTCGGAACTAACGTTAAATCGCGCAGGAGGAAGTGTACAACCGTTGATTCATTTATCCTCCGCTGGAATAAAAATCCGACCACAACAAAATGCGGCAGGCGGCCATCATCCTCTTCTTCAACGCACACGGCTGCCCCTGGGTTTGCAAGAATGTGAATACGATCCTCAGAAAAATGCTAGAAGGTGTTGTAGACCGTAGGCGTTGGCAGGTATTTAGTGTGCTGGTGTTCGAGATCCTATTCGCTCTTAATTCATTTGTCCAGGAACAAACTTGATATAGATAGGCGCTGCTGGAGCGGCTGCTCCGGCAACGGGTCCGAGTAAATCTGCAGGTAAAGGGCATCCAATATTCGTGTATATATATGTATATAATATCCATAATGTTTGTTCAGTAATCGATGCTAAAGTGTAAAGAGCAGGTTCTATCTTTGAAATTTTTTTCCTTCTATGTAGTGGTGATCATTTTTAATCTATATTCTCATTCAAACTCGGTTTTGGAATGAAACATCGGAAAACTGGCGGATTGTGTGACCCCGCCGTTGAGAAAATGTAGATCCTTTCCGCGGAGCGTGTAAAACAGTAACACTGTTGCGATAAAACAAGCGCCGCCAGCACGACTTTCATGCGATCTCGGGTAAAGAGCTGCCGCATATTGTGGTAAAACGCGCTCCCGTGTAACGCCGTGTGCGGTAAAGTTTAGGGAGTGTTTCTCTCCAAAGGATTGGACAGAAAAGTAGTCCCCCCGCACTTCCCAAAAGAAGTTTCCCTCAATTCACGCATTGATACACAGATGGGAAGCGTCTGGTGATAGCACGCAAAGTAGAAAATAATCTGGAGGAAGGACGTTGGGTTGGACACACACACGACACACGGGCCATTAAGCAATGTTCTGTGTTTTATTTCATCAAGCAGCGTTCACCGACCGCCCGAACCACTTTTTTTTGTTTTTTTTTTTTTTTTTTTTTAAATCTTTACTGCTGAAATTGT
>NW_023339873.1:9660681-9683296 GCF_004916995.1 Morone saxatilis
GTAGGTGTATCAATGGTTGACTGCGTGTATGTTGTTTTAACAGGACAATTACATGCCCTGGATATGTATTATTGCTTTATAGATTGGCAGCTATAGGGCAGTTTATGAGGGATCGGTCGCTGTAGACATGTACACGGCAATAATCCAGTCCAAATGTGATTTCATGTGCAGCACATCGTGGCGAGAAAGCGTTTGTATTGACAGTCTGGATCTGTATGTAACTGTTGTCCGCCATGATTTCGGGACATTATCATCGATTAAAACCGTGCAGATCATGTTTTCTATTTCAATCCAGGCTTTCTTAAAAAATACAAAACAACAACCCTTCGAGCCGGAATTGCCGGCAATGTCAGCATTGGAAAAGCTGAAGATGCCTTCTCTTCTCTCTTTTTTTTTTTTTTTTTCTCAATCACACTCATTTACATATCACAATCTCCATTCATAAAAACGCTTTAAAAAAAGGCGTCACACGCACGCCCCGATCCCCACAACCCACGGGCATCCATTGTAATCCGTGCATGAAGTGTTCCTGTGCACGTCGCGCCCATTTCCAGTCGCATTTTGGTATTGTTTTAATGGGCTGATCCCTTGTGTGCGCTTGTTGACAGTCAGTGAGAAATATCTGCTTCGGGAGGTGCTGCGGTCACATGATCCCCTCCATTCATAAAGTACCTGCCTGCCCATTCACAGCACTGTACACTGTTTCGCATTGCACCGACGATCACACAACGATCACATTTCCTGCGTTTGCTGTCCGAAATGCATCGCACCTAAACAGCGAATGCTCCTCTATCGATCCTTTATGACACATAAGCGATCGCGCATGTGTTGTTTAAGCGACGCTTCTTCGCTGTCTCAAAGGATTTTTCTTTCGTAATGTATTTGTCACAGAGGAAGTCATATGCCCCTTTCAGCAATTTACAGTGTCATGGTTTGATGTTCAAAACACACCCATGTTTTTCCCCTTTCCATCTATTAGGCCTTTTATGAGGGTGATTGATTTAATGCATGGAGGCTTTGTCCTTGAACTACACTTCTGTTTTTTTATATTTCTTTTATGTAACATATGCCATGGAGTTCTTTTTCCTCATACCAAGCCACACCGAATACATTACAACTAAACCACTCGCCCTCAGGTGACTATATCTTGTTTTAGGCACATTTATCTGAGCTGATTCTTTTGCAAGTAATCATGATAAAGCTTAAATTGTGGAATACCCTAACGTGTTTGATGCCAGTGGGATGAAAACCTCTGATATGAGCAGTCATCTGAATACATTTATTTTAAACTCCTCAAAGCCCCCAGGTCCCACTTTGGGACCCACTGCCATAGGCTACATATCATCAGTGGGTGTACATATCGTACAGTACATGCTGGGTTTGTTCCACACTGCATGATGGCAGCCGCTAAGATGGCGAGGTGATCCAAGCATTGTTGCTATGATTCCACCACCTTTCTGGCTGTTGTATGATTCATAGTAATGGAGTGAACAGAATACTGAGCGTCGCCTGAGCCATTTATTTTTGCTCAAGAGAGTCACCTTTTAATATTCTCTTTATAATGACACAGCTTTTCAGACAAAAATGGTTTAATTTTTTTTTTTTAGCACCAGGGATAATAATAATTATTATAATCAAAATGTTCTTTACACTTTTGTGTCCCTTTTTTGCGTTGTGACATTGTGCTCTCTTCCCCCTGATGAGATAAATTCAGATCTTTGATGAGTCACTTGCTCAGTCCTAAAAAGAAACCTTAGTGTAAATCTCGGTTATCTTTTAACTTTATACTAACGTGTTCGAGCGTAATTAAGGGGGGGAAAAATGTGTTTGTTCTCCCGCGGCCTTCGTTGTTAACATTTGAGTCGAAAAATCTCTCCAAAAATGTGTGAAGAGATAGTCCTGAAGTGGTTTTGTCTGAGTGATGGGTGGTAAGCCAAGCTGGTGTACACACAGCACACCCTATGCTGAGAACATGTTACTTGGCCTCGGTGCAACTATGTTCACAAGGCTGAAATGACAAGAAGGCACATTAAGCCCTGTCAGATTTTGGTTTGCATCTGCTCTGCGATGTGTGTTGGTGTGGAGAGTGTGGTGTGATGTAAGAGTTTTGCAGACGACGACTATGGTCATGCTGGGAGAAGTGGGAGATTTATGAAAGTGTGTGCAAGCAGCCGCTCTGCTGAATGTCACGTTTATCTAAAATATTTATTTGAACAAAGGCAGTAGTCTGTTGAGGTGCGCTGTACTGGTAGCTTTATCTGTGTACTGTAGGTATCATTTTTTTTTACATAGTCAATGTGTACACGTGAACAGCTTGTTTTTACACATTACATCTTATGCCCTGCTAAGCTCCAGTTTAACACGTCTGGGGATTTCTATTCAAAAACATGAAATATGTTACAGGTAGATCCATGGAGGCCTCTTTGTTCTCCCTAAGTCTGTATTATAAAAAAATGAGAAAAATGAGAAAAATCCAACAGGTGATAATGTAGATCTTCGTTATAGACGTTTGCTAAAATGAATCACATGAATCCCTCATCCATTTTTATCAGCGAAGGTCAGTGGCCTCTTTATTCCGCTGCACATAGGGTATGGCCTCATTGTTTTAGATTCCTGCAGCTCTGTGGTATTGTCTGTTGCCAGTCAGGTGATCCTCAGTGATTCCTTTCTCTGTGTCCTCTTCCTATCTGTGTGATTGATTTGACAGCTCAGCGTTTTATCTGCCAATGTGGGTGTCGTGATCTTATCACCTGAGGGCTGTTTTGCACTCCCATTCCTGTTGCAGAGCTTTCCAAACACATTCCTCCTAAACAACCCCCATCATGTCCTAAAACGACAAAGGGAGACAGCTACTTCAGCTGTTAGGGCTAGTGCTTTATGGCCTGAGTAATTGCCTATATCCTGTGGCCCTTATGTTAAGCTAAATAATTTCCTGGCCCTTTTTTTTTTTTATAGATGGTCTTATTTGGGGTTATTGCCAGTTGTTGGGTTTGACCTCCATGAACACTTAGTTTTACTAGCTGAACTAGTCCAAGCTACAGACGTTTCTTACCTTTGACAAAGTCTGCTGAGCTGAACACATCTTTGGTTTTGCTTCTGTATTCTTTTGGGGAAGTGTTGCTTGTGACTAGAGTGGTTTACAGAGACCCATGAAGTGTGTTATTTGACAAATATACATAAGGGCACTTTGTAGCAGCGTTTTATTTTGGCGGTTGCTAGGCGTGTTATCATGTATTATTAAATGTAGGTGTATGTTTAAAGATATACATATGGTGTAGAAAGTGTCCTAACATTAAATCCGTCTGTTTCACCTTATTCACGTAGGAGGGGAAAAGTTTCATAATCGTAAAAAGTTGTTTTGCGTACAGAATACTTATGCCCCACTGTCTGCTTGTTCTATTAGAAGCTGTCGTATTGTTTGTGTGATTAATGACAGTGATCCTCTGTATAACCAGAGGGCTTGGGCTGTCTGTAACTTAGACAAGCCAACAAACTGAACAGGCCTTGTATAGTGGTGGACTGTTCCATTCCCATGGCCAGATTTAGGCCTGGATTCTGTGTATTTTAAACCCGAGCCACTTCCCTCTTTATAATTTTCATTTCCTCTTCAAGTATTTTAGGAGCAAGCATAAACTGGCGTAAATGTCAGCAGTGTATTTAGAGCACATTTCAAACAAATGTTCTTATTTGTAAGACAAAGACCTGGTGTGGATGCTTTGTATGAAGGCTGTGAAGCCTACACTAAAAAACTTGCTGATGTTGTCTCCATCACAACATCCAGATAGCAGGGCTTGTCTTCATTTCTTTGTCAAGAAGGGCCTCTGATGTTCACAGACCATATCTCAATGCCTCTAAGATGTGCTTTTAGCACTAAGTGTCTGAATTGTGGATATTGTTTTCAGTTGTGCTGCATGCGGGAGCATGAAGGCTGGGCCTTGTTGTGAGCTCTTTGCTGCAGCTGGGCTGAGATGGTTCTTTCCTGTGAGGCCACAGACATAAAAGGACACAGATGTAAATCCTAAACCTTGTGTCTTTGATTGAGTTTCCAAACACTTTGAAAACAGGAAGGGGTTTCTGTGTGTGCGTCTGTGCACACACACACACACACACACACACACACACTTGTGTGTTTATTTCTCTGGGAACATTTGGCATGTGTATGTGTTTTCTGAGAGAGATAGGCCCAGATCCTAGATGAGTGAATTTAAGCAAACATAGCTTTATGTTATTAAATAAATCAAGTTTTCAAATATAATAAAAATGTGGAGGCCTGTGAGAACATATATTTTTATGTGCTCAGTAACTTCTGATCAGTTTCTGTCCTGTCTAGTTATATTTAGAATTTGGATCAGACTTTTATTGGTTGGTAATAGTGTTTCTTGATTCTTCCAAATCGTAGCAGCAGAAATTCAATGGAAAGCTGCTTGAATGTGAATCTAATTGATTTTCAGTATGCACTAATAGGTTGGTTTCTGATTATGATGATGATGATAATGTTATGCTATTCCCAGTGACGGGGCATGCTGTGATGGTTTACAACTTGTCATAGCAGTTTCTCTTTACATCCATGGGCCATCATCACGGTTTGGTGGTTTATCCTTCCCAAGTTGCTCCTGAGATGTATTGATGGTTTCTCCCACAGTAAGACAGCCATCTAAGCCTTGTTCCCTCAGCTTCCCGTCTCCCCCTTGGTTTCAGAGTAACTGACGAGTAGACGCTCGGGTCCCTGGGGACTACTCTTACATCAAAGAAAACCAGAGACGCCGCAGCAGTCGAAATTTGTGGTCCCTTTTCTTTTTTTTTTTTTGTAATGGCAAGCGCAAGGTTTTAATTTTCCAAATGCTTGCGGTTCGAATTAAGATCATCTCAATATGTGGCTGTGATTGATGTTTGAGAATAGTTTTTTGGCATTTGATACACATATGGGATCCTTTTGATTTATAGTGCCACGGCGCAGCGGCACCTAGAACACTGTTGTCGGGGGTTGCAGGCCCAATCCAGCAATAGAGGGGTTGGTTAGAAAATCAGTGTTAGAAACGTCTGAGTGAGCGGTTCTGACGTCAATTTGCTGGTTTAGGTCTATCTTTGATTTGGACTTCTGGCTAATTTGACCCACTAACGGCTGTTTGTGACCGACGCTCCCAGAAGTGACTGCGATCAGTTGATTTGTCGTCACATTAGGTGGTATTTCTGTGAAAGGATGGTGGTAAATTTGAAGTGTAGCATCGCCGTGTGGTGCAGCAGCAGCAGAGTAGGCTTCTGTTTTTTATTTATTTTTTTCCTGAGTCAGTTGGTAGCTAAACTGAATGTTCTTGTGAGGGAGATGACTCACCAGCAGCCTGAGGTGTTGAGAGGAGATAGGGCAAATTTCTCTTTCACTTCTCTTTCTATAGCCAACGTATTAGTTTTCACTGCAGCTAATGTAGCAGGTTTGTGATGCTGGCTGCCAGTCTCTGTAGGCATTGTCCGTTTTTATTAGTTTTGTTTTATTAATGGATAACAGACAGCCCCTTCAAAGGTGTCTTGTTCTGGCCTTATGTCATAATTTGCACTGCATCCATGTTGGGTCATGTTGGTGTTTGTTTTGGGTATGTCTGTGCCCTTGAGTTTGCCACTGGTTATTTAGGGGATTTGAACCGTGGCTAATTGGCCAGCTAGTTTGCGCCGTTCAGATTAGATGCACTGCTGGAATCGACGGTCGAGTCCCAGATTGCATGTTATTCATTTCTTCAATGAGGCGTGATCACAGCGAAGGAAACTGCACAACTTTAGCTCCACGTTTCCTTTTGTTACTCTAGATTTTTGTTTTGGTGGGACATATCATGGTGGATTACAATTTTATAAATTCTTAACTGCATTCAAATATTACACCGTTTTCTGCTACATTATATCTACTAAGACTCGTGTTGATCTTTTGGTCAGTTGATCTGCATTGAATACATCAAGACTTATTGCTTTTTAGGTAATTCTAAAGCTGTCAAGGAAATGCAAAAGTGGCGTATTTTATCTATGATAGCAGCTGTTGAAGATAGCCACAGATTTTAGTAAGCATGTAGAATGAGTCACACCCTACGTGGCTTTTCACACCATCCTCCACTCCCCCCTCTACTTTCCTAGTGATTGCTTTCCTTTTGGAGGATAATCTATAGAATCGGATTGGGATAAGTAGCTTGTGTTTATTTTCCCAATGATATTTTAATGATTTTTTCCCCCCCTCAAAAGTCTTACAATCCAAAGTGGCCTGGTGGAGCTTGACTGAGCTTGACAGCCTTCCTCCGGTTTTGATACAGGGGAGAGAGATGGGGAGGAAAGGGGGCAATGGAAAAAAAGAGGTTGGGGAGAGGGGGGGGGGGGGGTCTCCCCTTTTCTGATGCTAATGAAAGGAGGAATGGTTTTCCAGCTTTTAGCTTGCAGAGTGTGTCTCCCCTGCAGCATGCTCCGCTGCCTGGACATTGTGGGAGGACAAAACTCCAGGCCCGGGATCCAATAACGTGAAATTTCAGCAGAGAAGCGGCCATTGTGTGGAGAGAGGCAGCCGGGGAGGGGTTGGGTAGAAGGGGGAGACGGAGCGGAGGAAAGGGAGGGTGACTTGGCGAGCACCCAGGGCTCAGGCAACATCCTTTCTCTCTCTCCTCTTCTCCTGCGCTCCTCCTCTTCCTTCTCCTCCTTCCCTTCTTCTCCCCCTCCTGTCTTTCTTTCAATAACCCCCCCCTCCGCTCCGCCCCAATACCCCTGTCCTTGCCTCGCCTCCCCTCCACCACTCCCCTCTGGGGTGGGAAGCCCAGGGCTGAGACAGGAGCAAAGCATGATGGCATGCTGGAGCCCAGTGAGCCATGGGCCGGAGCAGCAGACAAACGGCCACTTTGTCAACTTAGGAAATGGTTGTCCCAGGATCCCCCTTCTCCGCCATACACTGCAACCGGCCTCGAGGCCCAGGCCTTCCTGGTCTGCACGTGCTCCCCCATCATGTCTTCTCTTCTCTTCTCCTCATGCTGTTTTGTTTGCTCTTTGCTCTCACTTTAAAAGAGGTTTGAAATAGTAAGATACTCTTAATTTTCTTGTTGCATAAGGTCATATTGCACATCCTTTTTATGAATTGAAAAGGTCATATTTAAATGGGGTTGGGAGCTGTTGACTGTCACCTTGGTCTCCACCCTGTTCCCATCCACAGTCACCTCCTCCTCCTCCTCCTCCTGCCCCCTCAATCCTCCGTTACACTCTCACCCTTCCCTCTGTATTTCTCTCCTGCTTTTGGTCGGAAATGAAGTCAGTCATCCAGCAGAATAACTTGGAATAATTCGGAATGGGGGGCTCCTTTCTCTCTCTCTCTCTGTCTCTCCCCCCCCCCGGCTCGCAGGCCCAGGCCAGCTGATCTGCTTCCGCTCTCAATTGTGTGTCCAGTCGACTGTGTGCTCCCAGCAAGGGGCGTGGAGGCCAGCCTTTGTCTCCACTATTCCACTTTGAACTGTGTGTGTGTGTGTTGCAGCAGGTTGCACTCTCTTGCACATCTTTTTAGACCACTTAATGGTTTTACCATGAGAAAGAAAAGTAAAAGCAGATACATTTATTAATTTATTCCCCTGTTTCAAAGATTTTGTTAAATGGGTCTAGTACTCTAGTTTGTTGTCGGTTGAGTTGAGTTTTAGTTGTTGGTCTGCAGGTTTCCGAAGTGTACTTTAGAGATTCGATTTTAATTACTGACCATTCACCTACAGGGAGGATCTTACTCTTAAAACAATGTTGACATCTGTGTTTTAAGCTAGATGCAAAAATGCGAGTATACACAGTCCCCTTAACTTCCTCTCTGGGCCCGGCCCCCCTCCCTGTGAGTGTCATGGTTGCTGGCATGTGTGTGATGGTAGGTCTGAAGGGTCAGGCCCTGGTCATTGTGCCCTGGTCATGGCTGAGCGACACCACCGCCTGCCTTCTGTTCACCCCAGGGACCCCTGCCTGATTGACAGCCCCTCCTGCACCCATCACTCGCATCCTTTATTGGGGGCCATAGAGGGGTGTAACAGCAGCAGTATTTCCCTCTTTTACTGCCTGTTGTACTGCTCAAAAATGCATTTTCTGCCTTGGCAAGGGTTCTCATGTAGGTCTTAGAACTACTTCTGTGGTGCTGTTATTAGGTATAAACAGAAAGGGTGTTGCTTGGAGGTTGCAAGGGGGAAGTAAGTTGTGGTTGTGTGTCAGTCTCCCACAGCCACTTACTGTTAAAGCTCGAGCATGTGAGAGAAAAAAACTGAGAATTGTGATGTGAGTATATTTAAGTTCATGAGAGATAATGTTGGTAATTCAATAAATTCCGTATTTGTTATTGTCCAGCCCTACAGTCCATTATGATTTGCTCCTACTTATTTGATTGGCAAAATAGTTGCTTATATCTGGATCAGTTCACTCATTAAGTGGCAGAAAAATCAGAACATAATATTTGAAAATGTCCTTGGAATTAAGATTATAATAACGACAACTGAAAGACTTCCAGTGTTGTCCACTTTTGTTTGAACCATGACTGATGAAGGACTGTGGTGTGTGTCTACTAAATTTTGAATAATTTAAGGATTTATTAGCCATTCAGTCTGACCAAAGGATCGGTTGGACGTATTGATTTGCGAGGACTCATTCGGGGCTGCAGTCGGTCAGTCTGTAGGGACATGGCTCGGGAACCAGAGGGTTGCCGGTTCAAGTCCAGCACAGATCACAGTATCACAGTATCACAGTATGGAGAGTGGAATGGTAGCTGCCCAGGCACTGCCGAGGTACTCTTGAGCGAGGCACCTAACTGCTCTCACTATGTGCTGCTATGTGACAGCACATCACTCCGCTATGCCTCCACATTTGCATGTGTATAAGCCCTGTGCATTGAAAACATGGAAAAATTATTTCCCCATTGGGCTTTAATAAAGTAAATCTTCTGTGAAGGTTAAGTAAAGATGATCAAGGATATAAAGAATATATAATAAAAAGTGTAAACTATGATTTGCTGCTTACGTTTAGATAGATCCATCATTTTACGAACATCTTTCTGTAATGACAGCAGCATGCCAAATCACCTCGCTTGGGTTTGAAGCAGTAATAGTGGCAGAAGTAATTAAACAGCATGATGTAAAACGCTTTTGGCTGCTTGGGGCAGGGCAAACGGTATTTACACAACATTGACATATCACCACCTTTTAATTTGATATGGCAAGCAGTTGTTTATTTACACATCCAGCAGTTATGGAGCAACATTAGCATTAATTTGCAGTTGTGTCTCTGTCTACCTAATGAATGTAAGTTCAATATTCAGTCTCTTTTGCTGTGTTTTCGGTCTCTACCAACTCCTGTGTAGAAATATATGACTTTTTTGCTGCTAACTGCTCCACTACGTTTACACAGCAGGTAATGTAGATTGGGTTTTTAGAGCTTTTTCACTGAAAACAATCCTATGAGAGCGCTGAGAATGAACCAAAACAGCTACAGCAAAACAATGAGCTGAAACTTGTAAAGCTGAGGAGAGCTGCAGATTCTAGATTAATAGCTATGAGCGACCCCTTTCACAAGGTCATACTGTTTTCACATTGTGATATGATACAATTTGATATTCTTTTTTTTTGTTGTTGAAAATATTGTTTATAGTTTGCTTTAAAGAAACCCTTAAATAGGTTTAAGTTGGTTGCTGGTGAGAGGAGATGTTGGAATAGCATATTCGTCTTGATTCTGGCAAAGAATATTGTGTTTATGTGTCTGAAAAGACCAGAATTGGCCAGAACTAAGTGTGTGGTTTTCAAAAATGCAATCTGTTTGGTTGGTTGGTTTATTTTTGAGTTACCCCGTATTTATCATGCTCATCAATCCTTTGAGAGAACTTTGGTCAACTATTATCAGGTGCCAGCAAATCAAAGCCTTCACATGAAGAAAAAAAAAAAACTTCAGATTTAAAGCTCACTGGCTCTTTTAAGATTAATTACTAACCAATAACCTGGGCACTGAGGTTTGCCAAGGGTGTGGAAGGCAGGAGGCCAAAGGTTAGCCTTATTGAGTAGACCAAGATTTAGATAACAGAGGCAGTAAGGGGGAGGACACAGCTTAGAGCAGGAGCTACTAGTTTACATGTTGTCAGTCACTGACATTTCCCTCCCTTAATCACAGTTTAATATTTGGCGTCTATTAGAGAAAAAAGTCTTTGCAAAACTCTTGTGACCCTGTGACGTCGTCCTCATCGGTCTACCCGGACGTCGGCCAGAGAGCAATGTGTCACAGGAAGACATCCGGCAGGCACATTCTTCACTCTCTTTGCCCGTTTCTATCAGCTCTCAGATCTTCCCCAGTCTTTAATATATCACCAGGAGTTTCTGCAAAATGCTGCCCTCAGCACACCCTGACCTTTGTCATTTCTGGTGGCCCAATGCAGTCTGTGTTATCTAATCAGGGAAGCATCTGACTCCAAGTGAAGGGACAGAAGCAGAGGAGGTGGGGAGGGAAAGAAAAATGAAATGAGGGGCAAATAGACATAGAATTATGATGTATAATTAATAGTCAGTATCAGAGTATGGTGTGATACAGTCTACATATATACTACTACATACCAATGTAGCGATACATTAAGTTGAGCCATTGTGGTAGAGCTGTTTCTTTTCTTTTCTACAGACTTTAGGATGTGGATTATTACACTGGATGGCAGTTCAGCCTTTTTCCACTTTGTGGCTGTTTGACATTTGACTTGTGACGTATGTATTTATGTTACAGTATATCAGAAAGAACTGAAGATTTATGCATTTTTGTACACACTGCCTTATGTCAGCTGTCTATAACCCACTGATACATATAGTCTTTCATTATACAGTGAATAATATCACCTACCTTTCATTCCTGCTTTGTTATTAGTAACTTTTCCTTCAGTTAAACATATAATGTAATGTCTTTTAGATAACCGTCTTACAATGTATAATGCCACGAGTCAAAGCCCTAGTAGGAGGCCTGAGAAAGATGAGTGAGAAACGTAGTAAAAGTACCAGCGGAAAAAAGAAAGGGGTTGATGTGAGCTGGAGCCCCTGTCATGCGTCGTGTAGCTTGAAAGCACCTGCTTTAGGGGAAAGGTTTGAAATCAGCATTGGCGAGAGCCTGAACTTGGCCACATGGTCAGTCACCCTCTGGCTGGGGTTAAACATACACTGACTGCTTCAGACTTTAGAAATCATAGCCAGTAGTCTGTTATATCATGCAGTAAAACCTAATATACATTTAAGAGTTCAATCCTTGACTTTGCTTCTTCTTTTTTTTTGTTTTGTTGGAGATTTTAAGGCTAGCTTATTACTAGTAATGGCTTGTGCCACCACCCAGATTTCCCCATGGTTTCATTTGTTTTATTTCATCTCAACATCAGAGTAGTTCTAGTGGGATGTGGCATGTCACATAGACACATAGGTTTCCTCGCTTTATGTTCTCTGTATGTCTGTATAGTGTGTTCCTCATTACGCATTCAATAACCATTTTGTGTAGGCTACATGTACTGTGCTGTGTTTGTTTATGCTGCGGTTTAACTGTATTATGTGTGCTGATATTTCATGTAGGCTTGTCTACTTTTGTAACGTAAAAGGTCATCAGAAAACACCCTCAATGAAAGGACCTGATAGAAAATGTTAAATGCTGATTACTACAGATTATGTTCACTAAAAGCATTGTTTTCTTTTTGCTGTTCCCCTCTCTTCTTATTCCTTCAACCCGTCTCTCACCTCCCTTCCTCTTCTACAGTGACAGTTATGCGCGTGTGAGAGCAGTGGTCATGACTCGGGATGACTCCAGCGGTGGATGGCTTCCCCTGGGGGGCGGAGGCCTTAGCTGTGTCACCGTCTATAAGGTCAGCCGGGCGGAGGACAGCAACAGCACCCACAGTGGAGGCAGCGGAGGAAGCAGCAGCAACCTCAGTCCCTGTAGCTCCAGTCCTAGTCCTAGTCCCAGCCCCAGCCCTAGTCCTAGCCCCACTGCTGTGGAGTTCCACATTAAGGGCGAGAGGCTCAAAGACAAACTGGTAAGGGAACCTTACGCTACGCTGCATGGATTCATATTAATACTATAAATGCAATTATAAAGTTGATGCGTTTTCTTTCCTTGTTATTTAGTCATTCCTTTCATGCACATTCAAGTGCACAAACCAGAGATGGTGCATTCTCTTGGATGAGATCACCCTGAGTCCCCCATTCCCAGACTCCCCTATCTCTGTCTTACTCACACACTCATACACACACACAGGAAGTGGTTATTTGGCTTTCCTCCATGGCGCAGGTATCTGAAAATAGGAGCGAACTGCGTGATGCTGTGATGCATGATGATATCATCAGGGAGAAGGGCAGAAAAGAATGTGGGATGAGGGATGTGGGAAACACACAAAGAGCTTGGAAGCGACCTAAATGATGGAATAGGGGCTGGAAATTCACACTCACTGTGGGGTTCCAGGAGTACCAGGTGTTTTTATAAGCATTTCCAATTTTTGGATTTGCGATGTAAAGACTGTATGTGTCGGTAAATTCAGCCGGGAAAAATCCTAAATGTCTAAAGCGTAAAATTCTCTCTCCCTTAAAGGAATGGAAACAGAAGGGCTTTTGGTTGAACAAATGCTTTACTATAATTTCACAAAATACTATGTCTTGACAGACATGAAACTTGATATAAACTTGAAATATATGTTTATATATTATTAGTATATTTCATGTAGCACTAATATGGTAGAAATCAATGCTGTAGATAAGCAAATGTACATAGTATGATAACAATTCAATTGAATTTCAAGTCATACCGTGGTATGGGTATACCATTGCAACACTAGTTGCTTGTTTTGCTGACCAATAGATGAAAAAACCTAATGATATTCACTTCATTATCATATAAGACAAACAACAGCAACAAATTCTCACATTTGAGAGGCTGGAACCAGCAAATGTTAGGGAATTTTGCTTGAATTATGATCAAAATAGCTGCCATTACGGCAGTCTACACACTAAGCACTACTGTACTCTAAATGCATTACAGGTTTCCTCTCTAACTCTTTGCTATATGATTATACAGCGTATTGCTACAATCTCTCATTCTTTTTTTATCAATATTGAGTTCACGATTATTTCACGATTACAGAGCACTGCCAAGTAACTTTGGTTACTCACTTGCTCAAGTTAACTGACAAACGCTTTGGACTATAACTAGCTACACTTGTCTCGCCAGTTAAATGCTTTTAATGTGAGCGGCAGCAGTAGAAAATGTTCAGTTTTTGTAAACAGTAACTTCATACTGCATTTTTTGTGGGAATAAAAGTATCCAGACTAACTGCATGGTGTGTGTGCAGCGACATGACACCTCTCCAAAAGCTAAACCATAACGTCTCGATCACCCCTGGTGGCTGGCTGTGAGTTTAGGAAGCGCTTGATTTGATATGCAGCTGAGTTTTCCATGGGTTGAGCACCCATTGTAACTGTCAATATTGTATACGATCACCTTCATTTAAATGTGGGAAGCCATAATTGTGATCGCTATTAATATTAGATTAATTGTGCAGCCCTGCTATGTACAACAAAGTGTGAGGTGATTCTGTTTTTTTCTGTTTCTGTACTAATATTTGTGGCTTTTGCTGTAGTTGCTTTAAAGCTCATGACCTTCTTGTCACAGACTCATTCTATGTTGTAGATGTTAAACAGATCCAGTAGATGCACTGGGATAATCCTGGTCTGTGGTAATGAGAGTGTAAATCTGCGTGCACGAGAGAGAGAGAGAGAGAGAGAGAGAGAGAAAGAACTGTCTATCAGATGTCAGGAGACTGTGGAGGCCACCATGATGCAGAGTCTGGTGTCTTCTGACAATCCGACATTAGAGGCCTGTTACAGCAGGGCCTCTAAATCACCTTTTTTAAATCTTCCTTGACTGAACACTTTTTATGTGTGTTTTGTGTTTACGGCATGTTTGTGTTTTGTGCGTTGCTATCCAAGCGTGTGTGTGGCACAGGAAAGGGTGTGGCGGGAATGCTGTTGTTCAGACAGGGCATAGACATGGCTCAGATACCCTGGCATCTCTTCTGGGATGTGGTAAAACACCCCTATCACCGCCAGAGTCTACCCCCAGCCACCACAACAAACACCCAGCCATATGTAGGTCTGTCGAGATGCCACCCAGTGCCATGCTGTTGGCGTCAACCGCAGCGCTACCGACAGTCTGAGGCCATCAGGAGAGGAGCGGCAGAGTGATGAGTCCATGAAAACAACAGCAACAGACAAAACCACATGAGAATATGGTAGACAGTGAAAAAGAACTCAATATCAGTACTTGTTACCACAGTGTTGTCTAAAACAGTAACGTCAGTGTTTTGATTTCGGAGGTAAATGAAAGACCGTAATTATGTTGTATGAGTGATGTTGAAAACAAAAATAGGGAAGAGCTTCTAAATGTTTGAAAGGCTGTTTGGTTTGATTTGTTATGTCTAAAACACAGAAAAAGGGAGATGCTGTTCCATGTTTTAGATGCATTTCTATGTCGTCTTAAAGGATGTCATTTCAGTGTTTTAGGGAAAGCACAATGACAGTCTCCATCCCTGATAGGAACCTGAGCTAGATAGAGAGAGAACAAAAAAACAGAGCAGAGATGCAGTTATTTTGAAATCACAAAGGCACGATTTTGGCTGGTAGAAACGAGGTGATTGGGGGTGCATAAGATATGAGATGAATCAGGGAAAGAGATGTGTGTAGTCAAAGAGCAGGAAACAGGTGGAGCCAGATAGACGGGAGACTGAAGAGGTGGAGGGGATCTGTCTATAAGCGCAGTGATGCGGCACAGAGTGTACTGGTGATGACTCAGCTGGCTCTCCATATAGCTACCAATCACTCTTCTTCTTGCCCCCCCTCCCTTCTCTCTCTCGCTCTCTCTCTCTGTCTCTCCTTCACTCTGATTCTCTGACTCTCTTAAAAACTACAGATCTAATTGGTTGATGATTACTTACCGTACCGGCTCTCGGATTATGACAAATCTTTGGCTTAGCTCTCACCTCACTTCCTGTCGTTCGTAGTCTGTGACTCCCATTGATTGATGCAGCTGTGACTGTGGTGTAGTCCAGGCTTAACTCTAAAAGGCTTTGCCTTGGAGCAAAGCACCCTTTCAATACAGTTGTTGTTTTTGCTGTTAATCTTGTCATGTGATTGTTTTGACTTATCTTTGCTAGCAAAATATGGTTTATTGAATGTAGGTCTTGGGAGAGGGGAGAAATCTGTATCAGTTGCAACCAATGCCTCCTACCAAGTCTTCAAAGCTCAGTGCTTTAATATTATTGCGTACAGTCTTTCATTCATACACCAATTCACAGCAGATTACTTGTATATGCTCAAAATAAACACTTTATTCCAAACATTGTTATTAAAATGTCTTGAAACGATAATCAGGTTGTAATTACCAAAGGCAGCGTTCTATATATTGTAGCCTGAGTTGAGCATGTAAACGTCTCTCTCCATGTTCCCCCATTTCCGCCCTCTTCTCTCTGTTTGTCTCACCTCCGTCTGTCTCTGTGTCAGTCCTCAACTCCAGCCTGTATTCCATTTCTATCTTCTTTTTTTTTTTTTGTCAGAGTTGCTCCTCCTCTCTTTTCTTTGAGCACAGTGTGGAATGCGGTGTTAAGTATCGTCCTTCCATGCAACTGTGATACTTCCTCCTCTGTCGGCCACGCTGTGCGCTCACCTTACCTGCTCCGGCTCCATTCAGTCTCGCCTCCACAATCAGCCCCGGAGGCACGGTGGACCCCCTCCCCACAACCCCACCCCACCCTTTCTTGCCACCCCATCCTCCTCACATCCGTCCCTCTCATCCACTGGCTCTGGGTAAACACACAGGCTTAACCTTTGCCCCTTCTTTTCTTTGGGAGGCATGTAAGGAAGTATTGACATGAGGACAGATATTGCGACACACATCTTTCTGCATGCCGAAAAATGTAAATGTTGCAAACCAAGTGTAAGAAGGCAGCTCTCACTCAGACATTCAGAATGAAATGTAGACCTGTGTGCACCCTCTCTGACACACATATCACATATCATCAACCTCTCACACAGCTGCCACGCATCAGCCTCTTAAAGTGTGCATGTTGACTGTTGTCCAGATCGACGGGGAACCCTGCCATCTGCTTTCAGTTGTCGAGTATTGGTTTGTGACCATTATCCTCCGACGGGGCATTTGCACTGCGAAGATGCACAGTGTACCACTTGGGTCATTGAGCTTTTCATCACACCAGCTTCTGCGCTCACGCATTCTCTCACGCAGATCGCCATGAGCACGCTCACACATTCACACCCCATTAAGCCACCTCTCGTGCACGTCGGTAAAAAAAACCTCAAAGACTGTAATGGCCGTCTCTCATTTCATTTAATCTGCCTAGAGGAAGGCCGGGAGGCGGCCCAGTAGCCCTGATTAATAATAGGCTTTGAAAACACAGTCTCTCTCTGCCACACACTTGGGCTGCCTGGCTCCAAAACATACTCAACCCCCCTTCTTCTGCCACCGCCACTGCTCTCCAACTTTATCATCATCTGTAATGAAAACCCCACCATTTAGAATGTGTTTTACAAATTATTCAAAGAAGTATGTGAAATTATTTGGCTTAAGATGATTTTTTTTTTTGCTCGTTTTCTATTTTAGAAACCCTGGAGTTATGTAGTTCCAAATGCAGGCCTTTACTTCCAACCTCTTTCTCTCTATTCCCTTACTCACATTGCTGTGGGATGATTGAATGTGACACATTTAAACAGCTTAGGGTGAGGAGTAAGATGAAGGATTTACATATGTTCCCCAGTGAGCTTCATCATTATTAAATGATGCACTTTCCAGTCCTTATGCTAACACCTTTCGCTTGACCAAATCTAACTACAATGTTGGAATTATGACATATTTAACTCTGTGTGCGTGTTGTGTATTGTCAGGTGGTCCTGGAGTGTGTCCTGCAGAAAGACGTAGTATACAACAAGGTCAACCCCATCTTCCACCACTGGAGGATCAACGACAAGAAGTTTGGACTTACTTTCCAAAGCCCTGCTGATGCCCGTGCCTTTGACCGGGGCATACGACGGGCCATTGAGGACATCAACCAAGGTGTGTGTGCTGGCTGGTAGTTAATGGTGCCTGCATGTGTGTCCCTATGGAGAACCCTATCAACAAAACACCAAGTTTATTTGGAATCTCCACTAAGAGGTTGCTCTTACTATGTGTGTTGGCAGCCATCCAATACGTGTAAAATAATATGGGTGTATGTGTATGAACATGGCATGCATTCTATTAGCGGGTGTCTACAGCCTGTATTCCTGCTTGTTTGTCATTGGCTTTGTAATGGCTGACCTAGCATCTGTTCTAGGAGAGATGCATAGCATTGATTAGCACTGATGAGTCTACCCCACCAACACCACCACCCTCACACGCACACACACACACACACACACACACACACACTGCTACCTGCTCATTCACCCAAGCATGACCCTCTTGCGTTATCTTATCAGCACCAGCTGCCCAGATAAACTCTCCACTTCCTGTAGAGACTGGCAGGGCAACGCTGTGCCCAAACAGTGGGTAATATAGGACATTGGAGGAAGGGTTGGTAAGTTTGAGGACTGGCTAGTCCAGTCTAAAAAAAAAAGGGTAGGGTTAGGTCTGTCTGTGCTCAGTGTGGCAATCATGCAGTTTTTTAAAAGCTAAACTAGATATTACACTTGGGTGGAGTCTCTGAGTTTAGTTAGCAGCTTTGGGTCCTGATAAGCATTATTTTTCAGTACAGTGCCAGAGGTTGCAAAGTCATCCAATTAGCAGAAGAATCGCCAGCTCAGCAATCTGCCACCCAGCCCCATGTTACACAAGAGGCTGGCTGGCTGGGGAGCTATAATCTCCTTTACTCTCTAGACCTGGGAACCCTGGGGAGCATAGAGGAGGTACAGCAGAACATATCGTAAAAAGGCTTATGATAAGCGTTGATCTGAGATTTGCACTTCCTGGTCCAAGTCCACACATAGTCTAGATAAAAGGTAATCACGGGCAACAACTGTTAGGCCTGGCTTTGCTAATCGCTCTGCCTGTACATTTTGTTGAAGATGGAGAACAAAGAATATTTGCTGGTTTTTCTTACTCCTCTATGATAGCAAACTGAGTATTTTTTTATTTTGTTTTTTATCAGCCACCAGGCAATATGAAGAAAGTCTTTCTGGGCTTTTCTTTGACATCTTAAGTAATCTGAAAATGAAGCAATAATAAATAGTTAATAAACAGAAACCCTAGTTCACATGACAGGAAGCTTTGGGAAGAAGGTTGAGCATCTCTGATAGCTGGCCAATGTGATTAAACACATCCCCCTCACCTCACCCAGTGGCTATACAGTTTCTGTCTGCTAGTAAACGCTTGAACTCTTCTCCTGTGAATGTCAGCTTACAGCAAGTGATGGTGAGTTTCATCTCCCCAGTGCCTGCCACCCCTCTCGCTCTCTCTCCCTCTCTCTCCTTTCCCCTGCTATCCCCTTCTGCCTCTGCTCTCCTTTCTCTGCTGGCATCTTCTGTGTGCTGCCAGTGTTGTGTAATGCCTCTCTTCAGCTCAGGCAGGCAGGTTCTTCTGTATTCCTGTTGCATCGTTCTGCTGCTGGACTGCTGCGTGAATGTGTGTGGGGAGAGAAGAGGCAGCAAGAGAGAGAGAGAGAGGGAGAATATGTTTTGCCTGTGTGTGTGTGTGTGTGTATCAGTCTTGCAGTCCTCTGTTGCCATGGCAACGGCCGGCACATGGCTCAGGCAGCTTCGTGGCCCAGCTCTGCCAGAGTCGTGCTGCAGGAAGCCTCTTTCTCTCTGTAGTGGAGAAATGCATACACGCATACACACACAAACACACACACACACAAACACCTTTCTCCATGTGATTCAGACAGACAGACTGAATGGGTCTAACACAAGCCCAGTGAATTCTTCTGTCCTCTCTGTGCCATGTATTGCTGTATTCCCTTCCTAAATGCAGACAGTCTAGCTGATGCCTGAGTGCTTCAAAAGAGACCTTGGTGATCCTAATTAAGTGAACCCAAGTTTTTAAAAAAGAACCTCTTGATGCCCCAGGTACAAACAGTTTACCCTTCATCCCAATGGAAATGGTTTAATCCTTGTTTTCTGCAACATTGCCAAGACTGTAGCCCCAACCGTTTTGTCTTCTATTAAGTTTCTTCAACAGCGTTTTCTTTTTATCATGAATATTCTGGCTGCTGCTGCTTGAAAATCAAGTGCTAGATTTGCTTTCATTATACCCACTAGTGTTGTGTGTTTACTAAGGATGGGTAAAATCACAATACTAGTCTGAATGTCAGTGATAATTATAGTAAATAGCAAATATTTGAATCTTAATCATGCAACTGGAAGTTCTGACTTAAACTAAAACCTAAACTAATTCATGCGTAGGTAATATCTTGCATGTATAAACATAGCTTTTATTATGTACATTTTTCTTCACTTTTGGTGTTGTTAACTATCACATAAATGATATCCATTGAACTCCCACAATGAAGTGTGGCCATTTCAAGTTGTGGACACGTATGAACACAATGGGGGAAAATACTACATAGAAATTGTTCTTTAATAATCTAAATTTTGACTAAGGGCAATAAAACAAAAATGTTAGATAGGGCTGTACCCGACTTCAAGTTTTGTCAGTCAAATCAGATTTGGCTGTTCGATACAAAGACTATTTATTTATTTTTTATTTTTTTCAGTTCAGCACCACACTTAACTCCCATATCAGCAGTTCCTCTCCGTGAGTCTCATGTTTTAGCCTACCTCATGTTTTTAATGCCTTTCTTTGTTATCTGTGATGTGAAAATATCAGATTTCCACACAGTCAGTGAAAGTAAAGTGCGCGTCCCGCTCATAATTCAATTAGAAAATCCCAGCGCACCACAGTTTGTCTCTCCTGCCGGGCTGTTAGGGCTGAGCAGAGAGCGTCGGAGCAGTCACTGTTCCGCTGCTCGGCGTCACGCTGCCCTCCGTTAACTATCACTCTTTTCTGCTTTCATCAAAGATCTGCGGTTTGTGGGCATTTTACCTGCTATGCTGTTGCTCCATGTTGTGACAAAATGCGAGTCGACCCTCCTCGATTGATGATTCAAATCATAAACTTTTTGGAGGCATCCCCATTGTTGGACAATATCGTCTATTAAACAATGGTGCTCTCAGTGTGGACAATATCACCATGCTTCATAAGTAGAAAGGGGTTTAACAAAATAGCACTTTGTGTTTAAAATATCAGTAACATTAGTGTCTTTCCTCGGGTTACACCGTCCACAGTTTCATTCTCTGTGGTCATGAAAAGCTGTAACATGGTCAGCCTGATACCTGAAACATAAGCTCTGACTCCAGCATCAGCAGACGAGGTGTTTTGGATGCGGAAATGGCACATGGCGTTTTAGCCGAGGTCGGGGTTACATTATTCTAGACATGCATATTTCATTAACTTCTGTGTGCCCCACTGACACAAAGCAGCTTTCATTTCCCCATTAGACTACAGTCAAGAGGAAAGCAGAAGTCTTGTCCTATTCTGGCCTGACAAGAATCAGCAATGTAAATCTGTTGCTTTAAACATGCTTTGTAGAGGAGATGTCATGCATTGAGACTGAAATTACTGTGGTAAATATGATATGCATTACACATTCTTAGAAATGTAGCTAGGGGTTTCAAAATAGTATAAGAAAGTGGAAGAGTCTGGTACATGATTTCACTGGCCTTCTGTAAATTTTCGCCCCCTAGTGGTGAAGTTCCACAAACAAGTGTTCCCTTGTTATTTGTCAATCACACTAAGACACAAAAAATTATGATATGTATATGTGCTATGATACGGGTTTAGTAATGTACAAAAATGAAATGAAATACCGCTGATGAGGTTTTAATGCCATAGACTATGTCGACACACAGATTCTGACCTGTTAGTACTTTATTGTTGTAAGCTTTATATGCTTATTATTGGCTTGAGTGTATAAAATAAACAGGTCTGGCCTCTAATCTTTTCCCTGTCTGGGTTCTTTCTTCTCTTTTCCAGGTTGTCGGCAGTTTGGGGAAGGTGATACTCCTGAGGATGGACTACCGGTGAGTGGGGAAAAAAAAAAGCTGAGATTCTGGTTTTTGGTATGAAGAAAATGTGTGTAGTGTGCGTACACATGAGTACGTGTTTAATTATCGAACTGTAAGG
Source organism: Morone saxatilis (assembly GCF_004916995.1). Taxonomy (NCBI): domain Eukaryota; kingdom Metazoa; phylum Chordata; class Actinopteri; family Moronidae; genus Morone; species Morone saxatilis. The sequence goes on from NW_023339873.1 coordinate 9,681,874, forward strand.
AGTTTACTTTCCTCTGTTTGAGTGTGTTGGGCCAAATTTATTTACGCTTTAGCATTTTTTTGTTATAAAATGCACTACAGAGTAAAACAAATTCACAAAAAAACGAAACATGATGATTCATTTTTAATGAAGTATCTGTGTCATAAAGTGGGAAATGATTATGTTACTGTAGGCTTTTCTATGGTTAGATGTGTATATATATATATATAACTCAGCTTCCCCTTGCTATTAAATAGGAGGCAGGTCATAGCTAGAACCTGAGCCATATGTTTGAGCCCTGATGTGTCCCACCCAGGCACTGACACCTGCTTTTGTTTTCTAACAGTTGTTCTTGGAGATTTACAGGTGTTTAACTAGTGCCAGCCAGACCCCGAGGTGAAGCTGGGTGTTGGCCAGCGAATGTGCTAGAGCAGGCTTAGCTGTCTCTATCAATCTAACTTGGTAGCTGTCACTCTTGTTACAATTGATGCCGATATAATAACTATTGCCTCAGGAGCTGGTTGTTCAAAGGCAGCTTGGTGAAAACACTCCGATTTCAGTGTTCTCCAAACTGAATGTGTTTCGCCACGAGCTGGGCCTCCTTTTTTTGACAGGTTGAGAACTGTTAAGGTGCGTTATGTTAAGAATTGTATGTATTTGCTCTATTCCTGGCATGTGGGGCTCTATTGACTGCTGACATGTGTGGCTAAGATTGCCGTGTTCTCTTTAGCAGAGAAAGGCAGCAGGTATATGGTGCAAGTCCACACACCCATGTTGATTTGTTTTAGATATCAGGCCTGTTACAGGAACGTCAGTCACCTGTTCTACTTCTGATTGCAAAGTAGGTGAAAAGACACCTTTGTGGGAGGAAGGGCAATTCTTGTAATGCATACTTAAACAGATTGACAAGAAATGCAGAAACCATCCAGTACATCCAGTACATACAGTCCTGCAATAGGTGCTACCTTTGTGAAACTTATAATTAATTACTGTTGACACAGTGTGAGAGAGGTGTTGATTTAACTCGGGTCATTTTTTACACTGTAGTTTGTGGTGTACACAAAGGCACAGCCTTAAAACATACTGAAGAATTGAGTCAGCACACACATAACTAAAATAGTAGCCTCAACAAGTATTAATAGGGCCATTGTGTTACATTGCATGGTGTTTCTAGTTTATTATTTATCAGAAGTGCCCCACCAACTCTTATCTTTGACATGACACTGTACCTCCCATGACTTTGAGTTAATTGCACTTGTCAGAGGTGTGTCATCACCTTTGACCTGCCTAGTATCTTACATCCTGTAATGTTGTGGACTAGAGGAGCAGTGAAGGGGAGAGAGCTGCGTTCCTGTTCCTGTGGCGAAGTTCCTCTTTAAGGAATCAGCCTGAACATACAGGAAATCCAATGGCACCACTGTTGCTAGGCAGCGGGGGGGGGGGA
>NW_023339873.1:9683396-9694645 GCF_004916995.1 Morone saxatilis
ATGTGCAGCGGGAGGGGGGTAGAAGGGGGTGTTCACAAGGTTCAGTGAGTGAGCCACCGAGGGTGTCACCATGGTGATTTGGCATCCGAATGTTGCGGTCGGAGACCTGGGCTACAGAGAAAGAGAAGTGAACCAGTGGCAAGTGTTGCAGAGAAACTATCAAATACCACCACACAACAAGGTGTGATATTAGCTGTGCTGCTTTATTCTGCATCATAAAGTACAGATAACCTATTCTAGGTTCAGGCCTATAGTTTGTGTCATTGACGGGTTCCTTTAGAAGCACGAGACGGGTTCTGAGTACCCTTGACCTTGTTGAGAAAGCAGAGCAGTGTCTCATCAGCATGGGAGGTCACCACCAAGCCTTGTTTAGTTCCTTGATTAGATTCAGACATCTCTATAAAAAAATCTCTCTCTATCTTTGCTGGAATTCATGATAGCCTCGCATTGCTACAAGCGTTGAACTTGTGTGTGTGTGTGTGTGTGTGTGTGTGTGTGTGTGTGTCGATGTACATGCGTTCAAGACGGTCCTCTCCACCCACATCCTGCCCACTGAGGCTCAGCACCTACTTGTATGCCTTTCACAAGCTCACCACATTCTTCCTCTCTCTCAGAGACACACACACGTAACACACACACTCTATATGTACATACAAAGATATTTTACCCATATAAAATAAAAACATGGTTGCACAACACTCTACTCAGCTGTGATGACCCACTGCCGGGAATTTTGCTGTAACACCAGTCCTTCCGCTAGTACAAAGTAAAATGCGTGGTTTTTTTTGTTTTTTTTTTGGAATGCCACAGAAAAACATCCGCATCTAATTTAGCTCTGGCAGGAAGTTTTCTCTTATCAGTTTAGTACACAGAGGTTTTTGGCCAGTTGACTCTCACAGGCTCACTCATGTGTATCTCAATAGTCCTCAATAAAGCTACTTAGAGCCAGGAAGAAAAGCAGTTTGAAGTAATGGTTTTACATTTTAGGAAGTGTGTTTATTAGCTAGATGTGAAGATTGATGACACTCGCATGTGTCTGTCGTGAAGTTGCAGCCAGTTAGCGTAGCTTAGCACAAAGACTGGAAACAGCTCTGTCCTAAAGTAACAAAATCCACCTACCGCTACCTCTTAAAGCTCATTAATTAACACATAATATTAATCTGCTGTAATTGATACAAAAGCCAAAGTGTAAAAATGCATTTTTACACTTTGGCTTTTGTACGTGTTAAACAAATCAGATATAATGTGTTTATTAGTGAGCTTCAGAGGTGCTGGTAGCCAGGTTTTATTACCTTAGGACAGAGGCTATTTCTTTCTAGTCTTTATGTTAAGCTAAGATAAACAAACCAGCTGCTGGCTGTAGCTTCATATTTAGCCTCCGGGCATGAGAGTGCCATCGGTCTTCTTATCTAACTCCCGGCAACAAAACTATTAAGCCATTTTCCCCAAAATGACGAACCATTTGTTTATGGAATACATGGGGAGTAGCCTGGAACTTGGCTGTACTTCTTTCTTTTTAAGTTAACAAGACACAGAGACGAGCACGACTTATGACTCGCCTCATTTAGGCCGATCCCCAGTTCAGGAGTTTGAGAAACACGTGTAAACAGACATAAACCATTCAGTGTTTGCGATCAAACGTCAGCACATGCGCATCATCTTTACCTCTCTGTTCTTTTTCTCTGTCTCACGCAGAGACCCAGCGTGTTCTCTATATTTCCAGTATGTGTGCCGACCCAAGCCTTCCCTGTAAGAGCCCTTGTGCCTTTGAGGGCAGAAGTGCATGGATCCCTTATGTTGGTGTGGAGCCAGGTTGCCCCTGGCTCCCACCACCTCCATCCCTCGTCTCCCCTCCTCTCCTCTTCCTCCCTCACCCAGCCACATCTCTAGGGTCAGCTCAGCTCCAGATTGGCCCCCACGCATGCCTTTGAATGGTGGGGCTTAGGCAAGCGCTTTAAAAGGAAGCCCAAGTCTGTTTCCCATTTCACCCCCCACCCCAACCCACACTCCTCCCCTCACTCCTTTCTTTCTTTTCTCTCACATACACACACAGCTGTCATCTGGCTTTTTAAGTTCTGTGCTGCATTTCTCCAGCTGGAGCTGGTTTATGACATTCCCTCGGCAGACTCTTTGGCCTCTCGCTCTCTTTCTCCCTCTCTCTCTGTCACTCTCTCTCTCACACACACACACACACAAATAACACAAAGTCATTTTTTCCTGTTCTGTTCTTTCTCTTCTCTCCCTCCACTGTCTCCTATTCCTCACATTCCCCTGCAGACGCTCTGGATGTGCGTTACACCACTTGGTATGTTTGGAGGCAAAGAAGGAGCAAAGTCACACACACATACACACACCATGTGTTAGCAGTCTGGGGGGGAGGCAGCGGAGGAGAGAGGGGAAAAAAGAAAGAGAGGGAAAAAAAGAAGTCAAAGGAAGCATCTCTTAGCAACCACAGGACAGTAATTACTGTAGCAGCAGCTGGGAGCAAACCAGATTTCCGCTGTGCGTTAAAGCACTGGCGTGGGCTACTTTACACACGGCACTGACTAACCAGAGCCAGCAGCCTCCTCCACACGCAGAGCAGAGAGAGAGAGAGGGAGAGGGAGAGGGTGGGAGAGAGAGCGAGAAAGAGAGAGAGGGAGAGAGAGGGTGGGAGAAGGACAAGAGAGGAGGACTAACCCTGCCTTGATGAGGTCGGGGTGTGTGTGGGAAAAGAGGCACAGCTAGCCAGTGTGCACAAGGCTCGAATATGGTTGGATCCAACTTGTACGTGTGAAGACTACCTCGGCGCATGTCCATGTTTGTGTATGTCTGAGTGGAGAGATATAACCTTGAAGACATTTATTTTTGCAGATTCCTTTGAATCATTTTCAGACAGTTTATTTATAAATAGTTTATTGAGAGAGAGAAGGCACAATTTGAATCTGACGTTTTCGAATACAACCGACCCCTAATCCTGCTCATTCTCATGTAATTTGCATGTGATGTCACATTTTGGTACATGAGCAGGGGCTGGAAGTTGTATAGATGGTTGTGCGAAAATAATGCTGGACATGAAATATCATCACACAGCCTCTTGATGTAATAACTGACTATCCTCCCCCATCTCTCATCACCTCTGCACGCATGAATCATGAATAGCCATCACTTTTGATGTTGTTGCCATGAGTACTGAAGTATTGGACTTACTTCTATTGGATCTATAGCTATTTATTTTATTTTCTGTCAATGTGTAGAAACATTTTTTGCTGTTTATATTTTAAAATGCGTTGCAGACCGTGGCATTCACAAGATGTTATTTATAGACACCTCGTTCTGATTGATGTCAACAGTGAGCTTCCCTCTTGTAATTATGAGATTGTTTGGCGTGAGGTGGAAGGAATGCTCACACGGTTTCGAACGTTTCTCTCTTTATTTTCGCATGTTTCAACTGCCTCTTTTTTTAGGCCTGTGTTTGTAGATTTTGCATCAGTTAAAATGTTTGTGGGAACACATGCAAGGCTGATGGGAACTTTGAGTTCTTAACAGAAGGGGCCTTGAGTCATCACCACACAGCAGTCATTTGGCCAAGTGTGGGCGCAGGATGCCCCCTGGTGGTTACAAGTGGAACACGCAGCCTACACACCCTGAGTCAAAACAGTTGTGGTCATGAAAAACTGAATTGATTGACCATTAGCGGTTTTGACAGTGTAATGGTGACATAAAATGTGATGATGATTGATGTTAAGGGCTTCAATTAATACTTATTTTCATTGTTTTTCCCTTTTCTAAATAAAATAATGGTGATTGCACATAATAGGTGATACTTCAAAATAATTTGTAAATGTTTGACTGCCCAGAAAAAGTACTAATGTAAATTTTAATTCATTATTTTTTGTCAGTGAGGTAGTCAATGAATTGATAAATCATGTCAGAATACAGATGTTTTGTTTCTTTGATGTGCATCCTGCTAAGAGGAAACATTCAAGTGCATTTCCAAACACTATCTGTCTCACTATCCTGACTGAGTTGAATGTTTTCTGTGTTTTTCCAGGCATGCGACGAGCCTCCCTCTATCTGTACCCCAATGAAAGAGCCCTTCTCTCCCCTGAACAACGTCGTCTCCACCGAGCCATTCAGGGGCTGCTACGTCCGCGCCCAGCCCTTCGACGAGTTCCCCTCCAGCAACCGCCGCTACCTGCCTCCACAGGTCTGCCTCTCCGCCAAACAAACAATCACACCTCCAAAATGTTAATTACACGTTCCTCACAAATAATATCTGATTGTTGTGAAAATGTGGAGTCTCAAGTGCAAGATAAAATTCTACGAATGACGTGTTTCTTACATTTAGTCACTGCAACAAAGGATTGTGTTCTTGTGCGGTGATCCAACTAATTCTCGGTTTCTGTTCTTTCGAAGGTCTCCTTTAAGTCGACTCGTCATGTCAGTTTTCACATGGACGAAGAGGAGATCGTTCGCATCAACCCACGCAAAGACGTGCTCATCCGCGGCTACGAGGACTACCGCCACCCTGTCATGTGGAAACAGGAGGCCGACCGCGAGGACCTGGACTTCCCCACCGCCTTCCACAAACTGGACAGTAAGAAGTGCGAGTACCTCTTCCCCGATGGCCCCGGTGGGGACTCCCACTCTGGCCCTGGTATGGGCATTGGAACAGGTATGGGGCTGGGGCTGGGTAAGGACACAGCCATCAAGACTCAGCCCTCGCCCCTGCTGAAGTCTAAGAAGGGCCGGCGGCGGCGAGAGGACGGCGAGCGTTCGCGCTGCATCTACTGTCGGGAGATGTTCAACCACGAAGACAACTGGCGGGGGCAGTGCCAAGACGCCCCCGACCCAATCAAGCAGTGCATCTACAAAGTCAGCTGCATGCTGTGCGCCGAGAGCATGCTTTACCACTGCATGTCCGACTCCGAGGGCGACTTCTCAGACCCCTGCTCATGTGACACATCTGACGAGCAGTTCTGTCTGCGCTGGCTGGCCCTGGTGGCGCTCTCCTTCATCGCGCCCTGCATGTGCTGCTACCTGCCTCTGCGCGCCTGCCACCACTGTGGCGAGGCCTGCCGCTGCTGTGGGGGCAAGCACAAGGCCGCGGGGTGACCTGACGACGGACTCTGGGACACCCTCAAAGCTAGCTAACACAGGAAGTGGATAAAAGCGGAAAATTAAAAAGCCGGCATCCTTTTTTCATTCCCTCTCAGACGGGGTGATATGTTGTTGATCCCCAGCTCTGAGGGCTTTTGGAGATTTCAGTTTGTGTTTGTCGCCGACAAGCAGCAGTGGAGGACAAACCATATGCTTTGTGGGGGCTCTGAGCATCAAGCTAAGTTCAGGAGCTTAATCTGCGGAGATGAGGAGGAGGCATCAAGATTAATAGACTTGGAGATGTTACTAAAACATACCTATACACACAGACACACACACACACCTCTCTCTCACATTCACACTCATGCATTGACAAAGCCAGGCCACAAATGTCAGAACTCTACTACAAGTGTAACTTTATGAAGGAAAATTGTCTTTTGTACAGAGAGTGTCAACTTAATGACAAAAAAAGAAAACAAAACTATTCTGCGTTCAGAAAAAATACTTGCTGTTTGAGTATGCTAAAAGGGATATGTTCTTGCTTTTTTGTGAATTTGCAGTTGGGTAACAGTGGCCTTTCCTTCATGGCTTAAGCATTTGCTGACAATGTAATTACTAGACAGAGAAAAGTGCACTAGAAATGGTATCCCTCCCCATTCCACAAGTAAAGGTAACCCTCTCAAATTCTTGTGGTACATTAACCACCATATTTAGTGTAATTTTAACATTTGAGAGATGTTGCTGTGGTGGATGTATGGCCAATTCCTTGTTTTCCTTTCCATCGAATGTTGACAAAAAAAAGAAAAATCTAAAAGTTACAGATTGCTTTTGAAGGTACAGCTTGGTATAGCTTTTGACATTCAGTTAGAAGATGCTAAAATGATTACTTTCCCGAGGTGATTTAGACCATTTGATTGCATTCCAAAATAAAGGGATCGATTCCATGATTAGAAGGGAAAATGGTAATGACTTTACCATGCTGAATTCCCCAAAATAGTTTTTCCACATCATAAAAATAGCATTAGAACCTATTGAACCATTTTGAATTGAAACCAATACATGACAATTTCATACACTTCAGTGAATTTCAGTTTTAGTCCAGTTATTTACTGCTGTAGTGAAATTGTTTGGTGTTTTTGTTTCTTCATTGTTATTTTCCTGCTCATTTTATAATTATTTTTTCGAAACAAAGGCTGAAATGTTGCTCAACCAGCAAGTTTTGTTTTGGTGAGTAAAGGGGTTACAGTGCTCCTTGGTTAAATGAGGCACTTAAATTAGGCTATTCTTTTATTGAGAATCCCTCAGATTTTAAACTTAATTTAGACTTAATTTAGAATTTAACATCCAATTTGACATTGGGGGGGAAAACCCCTCCTGAAAGCACTGCTCTCCAAGCTTTGGTTGCAGCACCCTCTCCAAATTTCCATGTTTGTCCCATGATTCAGTGGTTTTCTTTTTTTCTTTTCCCCCCTCATATCCTGTGTAAATGTAGTACTGCGTTCATCAAAAGTCCACTCCTGTATGTCTTCATTTACCTGGCCCTGAATGAATGAATGCATTGTTTCAGGAATGCTGAGTATCTTAGCTATTATAAAACATACACATGTTATGTATGTGTATATATGTATGTGTGTGTTTGTGTGCGTGTGTGTGCGCGCGTGTGCATAGGTCTTAACATGCACTGTTGATTTGATGTCATGTAACGTCACCACTGACTATGGGATTAAGGCTTTGACTCGTAACAGTACAAACCGGCTCCCTGTTTCCCAAAGCATCTTCGTCTGTTGGCTCAAGAGTGAACAAAGAGAACGATCAAACTGGAATAGTTCGACATTTTGGGAACTTCGCTTATCTGCTTTCTTTCCAAAAGTTAGATGAGAAGATCGCTACCACGGTCATGTCTGCTTGTTCAATATTAAGCCAAAGCTAGCAGTTGCTTAGCTTAACGTAGCATGAAGATTGTAAACAGGGGGGGCGGTAACAGCTAGCCCGGCTCTTTCCAGATGTAACAAAATCTGCCTACCTTCACCTGTAATGTTCACCTGTTAACCTGTGTTATGATTGTTGATTTATTGGGACTATTTCTTGGGATGGGCACAGTGACCTTTTGGACTTGTCACCATGAGGTTGCCAACAAAAAATAGTCCCACACATTAAAAACGCATTTTTACATGTTGGTTTCAGTACAGCTATAACAATTTAGACATACTGTGTTAATTAGTGAGCTTTAGCAGTGGTGGTGGTGGTAGGTGGATTTTGTTACTTTAGGATGGAGCAAGGCTAGCTGGTTCCCCCCCCGTTTCTTTTCCTAATGCCAAGCTAAGCTAATCAGCTGCTGGCACTAGCTCCACATTTAAAGGATAGATATAAAAGTGGTATAAATCTTCTCATCTACCTCTCAGCAAGAAAGCAAATAAGTGTAATTCTGGAAATGTCAAACAACTCCTTTTTAAGATCCTTTGGGAAACGGGGACTAGGCAGACCGTACGCCAGAGTCTAGCTGCGTTTAAACCCCATTTCCCATTCAAAACAGTAGAAGATTTTAAATTGAGCATGTGTTGCTCACAAAACCATTGTAGACTCAAACTCCCAACAGTAATAACAGTTCAGTTTGAACGTCTGGCTGCAATAACTGAAATTACCCTAATCCAAAAGGCATCGGCGTGTTGGAAATTAGTGCTAATTGTGATTCACCTCAACATGTAACAGCAGATTTGGTACAACATCCATGTGCTGTTGCTAACTGATATGCATCTCTTCTCAGCTCCAGTCACTCCTGGTTAAAATCAACGTAGTGACACCTCGGTCTCATTTATTTTCCTAATTCCGCCCCCGACCAATGCTCCCTTTACTTTCTATGCAAACTTTCTAACATGGGAAACACATTGACCTCTCTGCAGACTGAGTCAGTGACGGGACAGGACACTTTAACGCTATTATAGATAGTAGACCGACCCCTGGTACCAAACTCCAAACACGTGTAAATAGTTAACACTATATTTAAGTTCTGATAATAATCCAAGCTTTCTTTGTCTTTGAAATTTTAAAGATAGAGCTGTATTTATCGTTGCTGTCAGCATATACTGTAGCTTCAATTGACAGCATTATGTACATAGGTCACCTTTTAGTATTATTTCACATTGAAAAGTAGAGGGCGTTTGTGATGGAAATGACTATTGAGCTTCTAATAGAGTTTCTCTCTAGTTTTGTACGGTAGAAGGAAGGATAGTGCTAACACGGTACAGTAGTGGCAGTCCACTTGTTTCAAAAGTTTGATATATAAATATATATATACATACATACGTATAAAGCTGCTAGATACAATCACTAATTTTATTGTGTTGACAGAGAAAATCAGCTATGAACGACTGTTAAACCCTAATTCTCCAACAGCATATAACCGTGACGGTGAGTTTTAAATGTTTGATTGCTCTGTGTGATGAAGTGGACACTTGTGCATGTGTGTGGGTGCGCGAGTGTTACTATATATGTGCGTTCATGGGTTGCCCACAAGTGTGTGTGTGTGTGTGTACTGTATGTGTGTACTGTATGTGTGTTAGTTTCCAGCGTGCTGGCGGTGTGTGTGTGTGTGTGAGTGAGTGAGTGTGTGTGTGTGTGCGGGGTTGGTGTGTAACCAAATGTTTGGTTGGTTGTCATATTCTCCCATTGTAATTGGATTGCCCTGCATTATTGCAAGCTGAACCAAGGTTTGATGAACCTGATTAAAACTTGCTGGCTGAGAAGCAAAATGTAGGACGTGCATTTATACAAAGTGTAGAGAATGCTGAAATAACACTTCTCATTCTGCATTAACCAGCACAGTGCAACTTCCTGTCATGTACTGTATTATATATGCAACATGTGTCTGTCTGCTTTAATATATATATTTTTTTGACCTGCATTATATAAGACTTCAGTTTTAACCACTTTGCTGCTAGTCTTTTATCCTCTTTCAATCTTGGAAATTGTGCATATCTTTGGGAATGCATACAAGTGTACATTCTTGACATTGTGTAGATTAAAAAAGAAAAAAGCTATATAAACCTGTTTCTCTTCAGTGTATTGTTTTAAAAAGGTTACTTTTCACAGCAGTTGAGTGGTTATGTTTCAATTCTCCGATGCTTTGGTGCACTGATGATACTATATGTAAGCTTTTTTTCATCTTACAGCGCTTGATGTAACATTTATGTGATTAGTTCTAAATAGTGGAAGACATTTGTGTTTTGAAACTTGCAGTATAAATGGTACTACTCTTAACTATTCTGTAAACACTGCCTGTTTTCTTTCCTTTTTCTTTCTTTCACTCTCTCTTTGTGCATATTTCTTTCCTCTGCATCTTCTTTTCTCGACGTTTCTTAGTGCCATCGGCTTTCACATCCTGACAACCTCAAAAAAGTGCCTCACGTCCATCCTAGTTTCTCATATTATAATTTAACATCTCTCGTTCTGGTTCTATTGGTTTCTACACGTCTAGGTATTTCTTATCATGGTTCGAGAATACCAAGTATATGATGTAAAATTTATAGTCCCAATAACTCATGTCATAGTTGTATTTTCTTTATACAGATGTAGCTCGTTACTTTTCATAAATATATAATGTAAATATGCATACATATGTTTGTAACTGTTTTTATGTTACATCATACACTTGTAATTTGACATATCAAATAACATTATCATAATAAAATGGTGAGTTTTAATCTTTTGCTGTGCAGGCTTCGTTGTGTTTCTTTCCATCAACCGTTATTCGTATGAATAAAATAAGGTTGGAAGCTTGAAGGTGTGCAGATACGAAACATGAACAAGTTGTATTGTCTACTTTGATTAGAGGATTTAAATAACCTTCCTCTCTTGTAAATACTTGGAAGTCCAACTATCAGCATAACATCTCCAAATGCTTCAAGGGGGGAGACGAGACACTATTATACTAGTGAGTATCAGAGGTACTACGCTTAAGTACTTATACCACACTGAAAATACTCCGTTAAAGCCCTGCGTTCAAAACCTCCAGCTAAATGTATAAGTATGATCAGCAACATTGACTTAAAATATCAAAAGTATTGATTCTGCATTAAAATGATCCCTGTCAGTGTTTTACTATTAGTTATGATGACTTTGGATTCATATTACTGCTGTAGATGTTTTAAGGCTGAGCTCATTTTAACTAATTTATATACCGTTTGGTAGTTTAATCTACAGCAATGCATCATATTCAGTAAGATCATAAGTTTGTAGCATCGCTGTCCTGTGAGAACCACATAACTCGACAGAGTCCACTTTTAATGAGATCATAAAAACAGCCCTGTTTTCAGCTTTGTGACAATGCATTTTTAGTTTATTGAGCTTAAGAAGGAGAATTTTCTCAACCCATTAGGAACTCTTGGAGATGCATAGTTTGAAAGGGTATGAAGAATTGTGAAAAGTAACTCAAGCTGTCAGACAAATGTTGAGTAAAAAGTACAATATTTGATTCAGAGGTGTAGTGGAATAGAAGTGTACAGTTGCATGAAATACTCAAATAAGTACCTGAAATGTGTACTTAAGTACAGTACTTTTAATAGAATTAAATCTACTTATTTACATTCCACCACTAGTGATTATGTTTAGGGAGCTCATCATTAATATTTTACAATAAGTTACAACAAAGTAAGTATTTAGCCGAACCAGTCCATTTGCATCCTACAACAACAACACTAATCATTATCCTCATATTTTTACTCACCCAGAGACGATATGTTAATAAACCTTGAATGAAAACTAGAACAAGCGTTTACAACAACTGATAACTTAAAATAAGTACCTAATTGGATTTACTGAATTTCTTGATTTTAATTTAGATCATTTTAGGCACTAAATAATAATTAGTAATAATAATAATTCCCCTAAGGAGAAATTCATTTTGACACAGCAGCAATAGGGCAAAACCGCACAAAAAACAGAAAACAAAGAATATCACAGTAAAAATATTGCTAATATTATTAATATTAGAAGATATAAAAACTATAAATCAAAGTATATACACTATATTTGCTGTTCCAAGTAGACAATGGAGTCCAAAATATGCAGAAGAAAACTTAAATTGACTAAAAACAAAAAAACTATAAACTAAAACTACTAAACTAAACTAAACTAAAACTACTAAAGTTATGTCATTGCAATTAAAGATC
>NW_023339873.1:9694745-9701344 GCF_004916995.1 Morone saxatilis
GGGGGGGGGGGGGGGGGCAGAGAGAAGGGGGATGACACGCAGCAAAAGGCTGCAGGTCCATTCGAACCCGGGCCGCTGCAAAACTCCGTACATGGGTCCGCAGCCTCTACCGACCGAGCCCAAACTTCCTGTCTGTCTTCGGCTGTCACTATCAATGAAGGCAATAAAAGGCCCAAAAAAAAATAAAAAATAGGAAGAAGATTAATAAAGATTTGTAAATACTGTGTACAATTAGTGTGTAGTATGGAACAGGGACACAGTTTCCATCATAGTTCAGGTATCAGAGGGAAATCAGACTTTTGAACACTGAAAATGGCGAAAGACCCTAAATATTGTAAAAATGTATGTAACTGAACTGATTGAAGGATGCTGAAGAGGACATGTACAATACTTAAAAGGCGAATGCATACCAGCAATCTCTCCCTGGCTAAAGAGACGTCATGATGACTGCTACTGCTGCTACCTGTCAGAACAAACTGAGGACACTGTTAGAAGATTGGACTAAAACACAGGGAAGTGTGTCCGTCCTCTCCTCTATTAATCCATACTTTATATTTCAGACTGAAAAATATCTCTCGACTCAGTTTCTTGAAGATTCTGTACCAGCTATCATGACTGTGATCCCTTTACCTGAATTTATTTAATAAAGAGATCTTCCAGTAATGTAAAACCCCCTCTTGTGTTAATGTAATTAACAGTGAAGTGCAAGCAGAGACAGAGAGAGCCACTAGCTAATTCTTACCACAAGGTGGCGTGACAGACTGACGTACAGAAGAAAGCAATTTTTTTCCAAATATTTATTCTTGGCTGAAAAGATTTTCTACACTTGTTTTTTTTTTCCCAATGGCATACCATTCTTGTTCAATAGATACAGTTTATACATAGTTTGTACAATAACAATATTCATAAAAGCAGAATTTTACATTGTGTACATTATGAACAACATACCTGTACATGGACAAAACGGTTGCAACTTGGCCACAAAACTCACTCTTTTCAGTCTCCACACTAAGACTCAATCAGTACCTTGAAACCAAAAAACACAAAATCTGAAGCAAATTCATATGGGCCTTTTAAAAAGATCCAGTAAATACGTCTCAACAGCTGTTGAGACGTATTTTGTCTCCAGTTAAGATCACTGCCCATGCGTCGCCAACAACAAAAACATGAGGGTAAGACAAATGAGGGATTAACAATCACTTTACTTTGGCCACATTATAACTTAAGTTGGTGCCTTGAATTGATAATAAAAGGCAAAAATATTTCAAATTAACAGTTAAAAAGATACTTCAGTTCATGTAAACTTTGTAATGCCTGTAAGCATTGTTTCTGTACAGGTGAACTTCATAATTAAGCTTTAAATACCACCTATAGCTGCAGCAGGAAAAGGACACGTGCTGTGCTGTGTGTGTGCTGTGTGTGTGGCTATGGTTAAAATGTGTTCCTAACAGTGAGGGAGGCCATTTGTAACAGCAGGAAGTGTCTCTGCAGAGGGACATTTCTCATTGGAGTGAAAACAAGTGTGGCAGGCAGAATACTGTAACTAGAGATGATCTGTCCCTGACACTTTCTGCTTCACACTGAGCACCACAGCCGACACGCTGCACAGCAGTTAGTTACATCTCAATACTGTCAAATGGCCTAACGTCCCAATTTTTAACTACTAGTAAGTATCACAATTCAAGGGGTCCAAGCCAAATTTAAATAATTATGATCATTATCGTTTGCAATTCTTGTGCTTTATGCAGGGCTGTTTCTCAAATGTATTGATTGATTGGAATTAATACCCATATCACTGCAATCAAACAAGCAAATAAATGACACTGAATAAGAGAACCTCCACATTTCTTCCACATTTTTTAAAAATACACACAGCTCCATTTAACTTTACAATGCAGATATTCAGACACACTGTCCTGACAAAATATTTAAAAGTATATTGATTGAGCTCAAATACAGCAACCAAAAGTTCTCAAGATAAAAAAAAAGGATGAAAAATATGAGTATAAAATTAATTTTCCAGTTTTACTCTCAACGCAAAATAAACCTGCTTTGTCATTCTTTTTCTCCACTGGAACCTGTTATGCATTTCTACTTTCCATCAATCCAGTGTTTTACAAAGACCAACCAACCGTCTACTAACCCTTTGTAAGGACAGTGATATTTGTGCACTGAGAGGATATGTATGTTTGTTTTTGGCGAGTGCTTACGGCTTTTTAAACATAGAAACTGCCCAATCACAGGGTGTTTGTTGTAATCATTCTGCTGAATGTAGATCTGTATATTCTTATTAAGTTAACTATATGGACATGTTAAATTCCACCTGAACTCTGGGATCCGTAATTAAACCAGATGAGACAATCTTATGATACCGTGTCTTCCTTACGACAGAAAAAGCCTTAATTATCAGAACCAATAGTTACCAAACAGCAATCCAAAACATATTTATTTAAAAAGTGATCTCTGTCAATTGAAAAAAAAACTGTTTTTGATACACATCTATAATAAAGATTTTTTTTTAACGCAGCTTAATATTGGTTCAATATGTACAGCAAAGTACTGTAAAAGTGCTGGGCTTTATTAAGCAATAATGTATGTAGAAAATAATATAATACTGTTTAGAGGCAGGTCATAAGTCTTTATGCTCCTTCATGTGGTATCGCTTCTTTCTTCTATATCCACACATCATTCCTTCAGCCTTGCCTGATTTAATACCACCAAATACTGACCGCTACATGGAACAGGTTTGTGCTACTGCATCATCACAGGGCAGTTTGGCATAAACCTGGAGTGAACTCCATCCTACAGTCATCTGTGATGACTTGTGTTTGCTGGGGGAGACAGACACTTGTGCTCATATGAGCCTGGAGTTGCGGAGGTATTGGATGAGGACCTTGTAGATGAAGGTATACTGAGACAAGGTCTGAACCATCATCATTCTCTGAGCACGCAGCTTCTTCAGGACTTTTGGGACATCCAGCGTCTGAAACAGACAGACTTTTAGTATGAGAGAAACCAAGCAACCAAGAAAATACGCAAATATTTTCCACTTGTGAGGAACTTACCTCATTGTGCTCTAAACAGGCAATCATGACCTCAGACAGGATGACCACTCCGGTCCGTCCCACTCCAGCACTGCAGTGGACCAGCACAGGTAGGTTGGTGTTCTTTGGGTCACTGATGCTGTTTGTGTGCCTCCTCACAGACTGGATCTCCTCCAAGTAGGCTGGAAAAAGACAAGAGCACTCACTAATGAATACAGCACATCTGACACAGAGCTTTGGAAACTTGAGTGTTCTTTTAAAGACTTCTAAGAGACGTGTCATGGCACCATATGGAATTAATGTTGCTATCAATGCAAACATTCGCCTTAGGTTCCAGGCAGATATCTGATCGTGAAAGCAAGATGACAGTAAGAGGATAAACTGATGCTGATCCCACTCACTGAGGAAGCCTTTGAAGTCCTCAGGACAGCCGTGGTCAGGCCAGTCTGTGTACTGCAGGTGCCAGACGGTCCTCTCTTGGCCTGTCAGGAGGTGTTTGATCTTCAGCCCTGTGGTGGCGTAGCAGCCGGACTCTGTGCGGAATCGCGTTGTGATCTTGAAGCGTCCGTACGTCACCGTGTTGTGTCGCGAGCCGAGTCGGGGCCAATACCGGAAACTCTTTTCTCGGCCGCTCTCCTGGAGGAAGCAGGTGACGTAAGTAAGGTCAGTCCGGGTAGTGAGGAGATATAATAATAATAAAAAAAATAAGAATAATGTGGAGCTGTAAATATAAAGTCAACCCACCTCTTCAGCTGTGACCATGGCAATGATGGAGACACTCTGTTCCCACACCATCTGCCAGAAGTCCGGACACGTGTTCGACAGGGGACCCTGAGTGGCTATGTAGCTCCACTCCTGTCCACCTACTGTTATCTAATGAGACAGGACACAAGGATAGTCACGCACATTAGTCACAGGATCTGATCAGCAATTCTTCTAAAAGCTGAGAGCTAGAACAGCAGAGTTATTCTGTCAGAGACAGAGGAGTGAATGTGACTAAGAGGCAGTCATTGTCTTCCCATAAACAACAAAACCCCCCTGTATGTAATCCACCAAAGTATTTCTCTGGTTATCAGGGTTAGACAAGACAATGAACTGTGTAGATGGGTGAAATCAATGCTAGTGTTTTTGGTCATTGAGCATTCTCAACACACCTAGGATTGTAATTACTCTGAATGAGGATGTGAAGGCTTAAAGGGGAACTCCACCAATTTTGCATGTGAGAGTCAGTTTACCTTTCATGAAGAGTATTAATCAGCCTGTGTAGGATAAGATCAAATGTTCCTCTATTGATCCTGACACAGCAGCATAGGGCAACGTAGTGCAAAAGAGAGTACAAAAATATCACAAAATATAAGACATATAGGAGTGTAAATGAAAGTATATACACTATGCAATATTCAAGTAGGAAGGGTGTGCAAATATTTGAGCAGCTTNNAAACTGTACATGTGGAAATTAAATAGTGCAAAAGGTTTGTGCGTAGGTTGGAGTTTAAACCGGTCTTTGTCTGCGGGGGTTGAAGGTACTGGGAGCTGTGGCGTTGTGATGGCTGATGGAACAAATGAGCCCCCAAAGAGCTCTGAGGCTCGGGGCTGGGTCAGTCTGTGGCTGAAGATGCTCCTGAGCTGCCTGAGCTCAGTACAGAGAGGGTGAGATACTCGCGCTGACCGCTGACCAGGGCCGAGAGCTCGTCCTTGTTTGTCAGAGAGCGTACATTCCCCATGACAACCGTGGGAAGACGTGGCTTGTATCTCCACCGCCTCTCTGTCTTCTTGTTCCTCACCAATGTGCCTGCTCTGGTTCCTCGCCTTCATCTCCTTAACTCCACCGCGATCTCCTTCGGACATGCTACACGTAAATCCCGATACTGGAGGAGGTCCTCACGTGAGTAACCCCCGGCGCTCTGTTGTGTGGTGGTCGCAGTGTACACATTCCTACACATTTTTATATATAAAACTAAGTTCAACTAAGGCTAAAAGAAAATAAAAGAATAGACTGCCAACACTGTCGGTCCATTTACAACAATAAACACAGTGCTATTTAAGAAGGAATAGAGAGAACGTAAGATTTAAGGAGAAAATAATGAGGGGGAGCGGGAGCTGTTGCGTCGAGCTGCCACTTTCTGCAGCACCGGATATACACTGTTAACATGCCCTTTCATTCAAACATTAAACCCAAACTAAACACATCTCAAATTACAAAGACACTTGTGAAACAATATATCACTGTAATTTCAGTCAGTGTATAGGAAAACTACAGTTTATGGTGATCGAAATGTGCCAGAACAAGTTTATCACAAAGGTATGTCACTGTATGGGAATATAACACAAGTGTTATAGGAATTTAGAAGCCTGTAACATTACTTACTTTAATATGCGATGCATTGATGTATCCTGTGTTGTTCTCTTTAGTGGGAACCAGCTCCACTCGGGTACTATCGTAAGGCAAGACGTCTTGGAAGCGGTTTTTGTCCCCGCTCTCCGGCAGCAGGGCGACGGTACATTCCTCTGATGGATCACGCTTTGGGATACTCTCATACTCTTTTAACAGCTCTCCTCTCTCCATATGCTGCTCCAGCACTTTACACTAACACACACACAAAGACAGATAATCGATCAGCATGTTTACCACGGTCCTGATTCATAAAAGAGTTTACCTCATTTGACTGCGGTTTTCATTTTAGAAATACATAAATGATGTGGTGAGATGTACAGCATCATTCCCTGAACTTTGGTTAAATTTTAATCAGCAATAATGCTTTGTATGACGCATGAATTAATGAGAATATTTCGATTTTTAACAAAAAGGTGAAAATATGCATTTCTTCTGATGAATTTTATTTTATCATGAGGGACTCTGATGCACATTCAGCACCTCATTTTGTGCTTTAATTTCTATTCCTGTAGTTTCACTTTCTAATACTGTAGAAATACTGAGTTGTGCTGGCAGTAATAGGACATAGTTTACTGTAAACGGTGCGGAATAGTGTTGCAGTAGGATACACCACAAGGACGTAAGATCTAGGTGCAAAAAAGTTTAAATTGATTGGCTGTGTTAAAATCTATGAAAATGGAAAATATGTAGCAGCACTCACACTTTGTTACTTTTGAAACAGCCAAAACACCAAAGATAGATACATTACTATCCCAACTTATGACAAAATATAATATAAAAATAATATAAAGAGATGGATTTGTACAAAACATATAAAAGCATGCAAACAACCCGCCATGTGTAGAAGTGAACATCCAATTGACTACAGGTTTGTAATATGGACTGTAAGAACATCCATCTTTGGTTGACAATCATATGTAGCTAAACATCAGCTAAACAGGTAAGTGTGGAATTTAACTTCACTGACGAAGCAACAAACAAAGCTACCCTGTTCAGCTAGATGTTAACTGTCTAAAACTTTCTCCTTCATAAAAAACTGTATCCTTCATAACACGGCCTAATACTAAACACAACCAGCAGCTCCTGTAAATTGGCTTTTTTCTAGCCATAGAAAGGTTCCTGAATGACAAGTTATTGACAATACACAACAGACATATCTC
>NW_023339873.1:9701366-9703763 GCF_004916995.1 Morone saxatilis
GCTTTACAACCCCATTTTTTAGAAAGGAAATCAAAAACCATTATGTGCCCTACCCTCTCGTCATTAGAGGCTCTCGCAGGCTCATCCGTGACCTCGACGTGCATTGGTTGCCTCGACACTGACAGGCCATTGAGATGGGCCACCTTCAGAGGGCCCATCTTCTTCACCTCTGACCTAGGTCCTTTCTTCATGCCCTGGTATGAGAATGGAGTAAAGACAAAGAAAAAGTGAGATTTCTGTGTCTGAGCCACAGAGAGGTAGTGGGTATACAAGAGGGGAGGGACAGCGCAGCCTCACTGGGTGCCTTCTGGGAGAATGTCACCTGTCCGGTTTTCCAACTAGTCCGACTACATTCTCTTAACACGTGTCAAAGTGAGACTGTTTGCGTCATTCAAAGCTGCCCACTGAAACTACCTCTAATACCTACTCACAAGATCTTGATGAGACAGACATGTCGTGTTACCATTATTTTAGAAGACAATGGGAGCCTTTTTTTTACAGTGCAGCCACAGAACAATATAAACTGACTGAATGTTGTAGCATTTTTACAATACATTATCAGTCATTCTTCCATGCACATTTAAAAACAAAAGCATACAAAAAGGACAAACATATCTCTCAGAGATAGCATGTCCATTTGTCTATTTCAAAATGTTCATACACTACCAATAATGTAAACAACTACATGGATATATTAGCTGAAGTAGGTTGAGTTCCAAGCTCAGGAGGAGACAGGGAACAGGACTCACCGGAGGGGGCAAACCTTCCACTGTTTTCTTCCCAGGAGGCACATCAGACACAGGCCTCTTCTTGAAGTCTTTCTTAGTCTTCTGCTTGGCCTGGCCACTCAGGTCTCCCTCAGAGACCGACGGCATAACCCTGGGCTGTCGTAACTCTGACGGCAGGTACAGAGGCTCATCCTCCTGGATCAGGGGGTGAACCTTGTAGGTCAAGGAGCTGGTTATAGAGGGGTCGAGTGAGGAGCCTATGGGGTATGCGGGAGGCGGCTCGATGGGAGTCTGTTGCTGAGGCGGAAGAGAAGAGAGCGATGTCAAGCTCGGATGCTGTTGTTGCGGCTGATCAGGAACAATTGCCGCGACTGCATCCTGAGAAAGAGGAGTGTGACGTCCGCTATCGTCCTCAAACTCCTCTTCTTCACCACTACTGTGAACCAGCATGGTTGCATCTGAAAGGGACTTTTTGTGTCCGTACTGTACGTCGTCCTTAATGTCAACCCTGTCCTCTGTCTTTGTTCGTTCCAAAAACACGTTGAGCTGAGAGCCCTGAGAGCGTCCGCCGCGCAGGGCAGGAGGCGGCGTGGCAGTTTCAGCTGCTGAAGAAGACACAGTCCGCTCTTTGACCCTCATCCCCTCGAGACTGTGTGCCAATCCAGCAATCTCAATGGAGTTACGCTTCTGAGCATGATATGGATGTCTGTGTTGGGGTCCGCTGAAGAGAGGCTCAGACACCTCCTGTAACGAGTGGGCAACAGGCAGGCTGTCCTCCTGGAAAGTCTGGACTGAGTGGTGCACACGCCTCGTGATGATCAAGTCTGGGTTGCTACTGCTGACATACAGGTGACGTGAAAGGTCAGGTGTGCTGTTCGCGGGCCGAGGATGGGCGTATGGGTAGGGCGGAGGTGGTCGGTACACGTGTGTTCTCATGATGTTAGGGGCCGGATACTCCTGTGCCTGCTGTAACTGGACATTAGTGAGCTCCGGTACACTGACTGCCCCCACTACGGGCCTCCTCTCTGTAGGGTAGGGGTATGGAGAGGGGCTGTGGAAGCTGGAGCCCAGATGGAAGGGATAGTGGGGGTGTTGGGCTGCTCCCCCATGCTCCCCTCTGATCTCTGGCTGGCTGTAAACTAGAGGGTCTGGTCTGCTGTAGGCATACGAGTTTCCAATATTCAGGTTTCTCATGGAGTGGCTCTGCCGGTGCTCTTGAGACAAAACCATCCCTCCTCCTGCTCCTCGGGTCTTCTGTCGCATCACTGTCTCATAATCAGGAGTGGCACGGTAGGAAGGTGGGATGAGAGCACTGTGGCGATGCGTGGGGATATAGTCCGGCCTGGTGATATCGCTAGTGATAGAGGGATTTGAGGACATGGGTGAGGGCTGCAGGTAGTGCTGGGGATTGGTTAGAGAGCTGGTGCTGTGGGCGCTGTACACGCTGCCATTACGTAAACGCCCGCCGCTGCCGTACTCCAGAGGAGAGCAGTCCAGGCTGGTCTGGGAGTGGTAGTAATAACCATTCTGAGTGTTCATGTATAGGTTATCTGTTCAGAGAGCAGAGCAATGCTACATTAAGATGTAAGCTTCAGACAGTGCAAAAAAACAAATTTTATATATATATATCTCTCATGTAATAATATACCGTAATTTCCGGACTATAAGC
>NW_023339873.1:9703863-9720837 GCF_004916995.1 Morone saxatilis
ATATATGTACAAATTTTTTTTTCTTTTTAAGTTTAGTTGGTGCGGCTTATATTCAGGTGCGCTCAATAGTCCGGAAATTACGGTATATAAAAATATCCCATGCACTCATTCTCAGATGTTTAGTTGCACACTCTATATAGTAGTTACCTTGTGATGATGTGTAAGGCTCTGTGAAATGGCCATTGTAATGCATTTGCGGAGGGGGCATCATGTAGGCTTGAGGCTTTGGCTGTAAATCAACAAGAGAGGGATTCAGTTGCAGCTCTGTCCAAGTGCAAATAATTAAATATAGCGGTGTGGTCAGACACCCCTAGATAACGATTTTAATATCATGTGCTGCAATGCAAGCCTGAAATGGCCTGTGAGTGAGTGTGGACTTTACCAGAGATATTCTGGTAGAGGATCTCCGTCTGACTGGGTTGACGACTGTAGGCTGGGTTTGACTGTTGGGAATATAAATGTCAGTCAGAAAAAAGATATTATAATACTAAGAATACCTTTACCAATACCTGATTTTGTTCTTTTATCATTTAACTTGCAAAAAAGTACAAACCAGGTGCATCAAAATTAAGACAAATTGCACAATTCTTCTCCAGTACACCATGCAAAAATGTTGCAATTTGTCTTAATTTTGGTTGGCATTTAACAAAACACCCGTCTCCATAGTAAAGCAAGCAGAACAAGAACAGGGCCCAAATAAAATACAGTCCAAACTTAGAACAGGTGTTATTTAGATCTGGAAATATTTGCTCAAAGAAAAAGCACACAAGACCAAGCATTCACTGCTACGTAACTTTCAATACTTAATTTTATGGACACATCTTGGATACCCAGCACTAATAACCGTTCGACAAAGATTAAATATACAAACTGAATTACAAGACTATAACAGACACTGAATAACATATTGTAATTGAAAGATTTAAAATGACCTTGAAGTCACTACAATAAATAAATAAAAATGTACTTGGAGAAATCACGTCATGCTTAACAACCCAGTCCATTTCAGATATAGAGAGGCTGTTTGCTGAGGCACTGTTGGGCTAGGCAATCAGGAAGGGAAGGCTGTTGGCACCTGCTTAATAAGCATACTGTAGGCGGTGGCTGACAGTGTTGCTCACCCCTTATTAGAAGGCAGAGAAGGACGAGAGAGCATTGGAAAGCGAGGAAAGGATAGAGTGAGAAGGGACTTCTGGGAGCCCTCAGAAGGCAGGGGGTCACACTCCTCTCTGAAGAGAGAGGAGGACAGGAGGGTAGAAGTGAGGCTACACCAAAGAGGAGACACTCGCACGAGACGACGAGGAACAAAGAGACAGGAACTAGGCTAGACATGTTAAAAACACTTACAGGCTACTCTTGTTAATCTTATAAAACTTGAGTCTGGCCAGACACATCCGGCACACATATTTGGAGGTTTCCATGTCTTCCTGCAAAGAAAAAAAGAAGAAAACAAAATCATTAGTTGGTGAAACAATTAGTACAGAGGTGGTGTTTGCTCAGTTATCTCAAAGCATCACTGTGTATGCCCTCAAATACTTCTACACTGAGTTTCAGCTTGTGGTATGTGACTTTATGACCAACACATACGTAAGATACCCAAACAGCTCCAGTCACAGCCCCACCCACACACACAAACATAGGTGCATTGTTAAGACTAGCTGATGTAAGCTCCACGACGCATTTCCAATTTTTCTAAATCGAATAAGAGACTGACATGTCCCAGGGGATGGGTAGAGAAGAAAAGGTGCAACGGCAGCAGAGACTTACAGTCTGGAACTGAACACTCTCCTCTCTGTTGGTTAGCTCCAGGGCAAAGAAGGACCTGTTGTGACTCATGTTGTTAATTTCATTCCACCTACACAGCCAATTTAAGCACAGTGGCAAAGAGAAAAGGGGGAGAGAAAAAAACACATGACGTCATGGTGGTCAAGAAAACCTTGCAGCAATTTTAAACAGACTGAGGCACTCCCATAACAATTTATAATAAAATCTGTACATGTGTGGGAGTCAATCAAAAAGGTATGTAGTACTCATAATGTCGACAGATACAGTTCAGACAGGGCCAAGAATGTTCACTTGTTCACTTGACTGACAGATAATGCTCTCCCTCACAATCCTTATCAGCTACCACAGTCTACCTGACTCATTTCCTCTTGGGCTACATTCAAGTCTAGAACGCATTAAGGATCATTATAGAAGACCTCAACTAAGAATAACTGTGAGCTGCGCCACAAAACTTAATCTATACTGACAGAATCATCTGATTCAATAGAATTACTGCTCGGAGTCACAAGTTACGAGACAAAGCTCTAATTCAGTATTCATGTTTTTTATTTAGAAGCAGACCATATTTCCCGACTTTTAGGCGTTTCTGTATTCGTCAAACATTCTTCATTTCGTATTTTTTAACTTACCTAAATAAAAGAAGCGGCCTGCCATTTTTATACTTGACAAAGATGCCATCGAGGCAGGATCCCAAGGTAACATCTGTGCCTGTACTGTCCTGTTTAGATGAAAAGAGTAACAACATTCAAAGGTGAAAGAAGCCAGACCATTTTTTTTACCCAGTAGTTATTTGATGCAGCTGCACAGTACTAGCAACAATACGCTGCTTATGAGTTCAGATCCTATTAAGCCAGTGTCATGCTTTTTCAATGTTTGGGCTGTTGGGGATAAGCCAGCTAGACCTTGTGAACTTACCTTGGCTTGATAGCTTTCCTGGCCATAGCCTTCCATTTTCTCCACCTCCTGCATGTACAACATCTCTGCTTCTGGGATTGATAAACCCCTGAAAATGACAAAAGGCAACAAAAACATGAAGAAACAACCGTCAAAACCAACCGAACCTACATAAAATACCAAGACAGGAACACAAACAAGCACAGCAATGCCTAAACGTATGGTATTCAAATAAAGGCGAAGTAAGTCGAGTAGTCAGAGAGAAATCCCAGAGTAAACTAGAATGAAAGGGGACAGATGGATTGATGCTTTAAACACTCACCTGAAGGACTGATAAAGAAGAGCCACTTTCTGAGTGGCCTCTTCCAGCACTCGCTCATCCTCGATCCAGTCCTGCAAAGAGAAAGAGTCAGGATTGATACAGTGCTGCTGTTAAACACAAATGAGCAAAGGACATCTCCAACATTTTTAATTTCACACACTGACCATAAAAAATAAAACTCTTACAATAGGGAACAGTGCAAACTTCTGGAGAAACTCCTCAGAATCATATCGATTGAAGTCTCCAAAGTCAGCTGTGGGCAAAAGAGACTAAATGAGTAAATACAGCAACGCATATTCCACATGACACTGCTATCTGAATAAACCCAATTACATGTTATTGCTCCATTTAGTACAAGATTCAAGAATAGCGTAATGCCTTTGGGAAAGCTGCAGTGTATGATGACAAGAAAGACTAATTTTAGGAGACGAGGGGCCCGTTTGTTATGAAAGGGAATTGCTTCAGTGTCTGTCAACGTGGAGGTCCAAAACTGGTCCCAGCTTCACCCCTCCTGCTGGCAACATTCACAAAAATGTTGGGTATCCCAGGCATCAGTACCTCTCAAGAGTTACTACTGCCCTTCACTCCAAAATATCCTAGCCAGGGATACAAAATTGGAACTGCACAACTTTATTTACAGCACAAATGCCAAGTTTGCATGACAACTCAAACAGTGACTAAATCCTAAAGGGAACTTGCAAGAAGGGACTTAGGGCGTTTCTTAAAAGGCACATATTGCATGCTGGCCAGTCATTTGAACATGGTTGCAGCAGTAAGTGATCTCAGCAGCTCTGCTATGCTAACACCCAGGCCAGTAAGTTGCAGTGACTGATATAACTTTGCCAGCAGTGTTTGAGATTCTTCTGGCTGGGAAAAAGTTGGAGGATGTGTCATGGCTAAAGCTCACGTAAGAGGAGTTCACATTCACACACAAACACATACACACACCTCTATCCAAATTAATAGGCTGGTTTAGGTTTAATGGTGCTTGTTAAGTGCTGTATATTACAAGAACCGTGAAAATGTTCTTATAAACCCCTGGGTGAGTGGTTAAAGACAAACTACTGTGAGCAGCAGAAACTTGACAAAAAACTAAAAAGTGGTTACGGTTCATTTGGACAATTCCACCTCAAGTCCAATTTTTTTTCTAGCTGTGCTTTGAGAAGAAACCACATTAAGGATACAAACATATTTTTTCTGCTGCTCTGATGGAGCATAAAAGATAACTGTTTGAGAAGCAATAGGCTTACTGCAGTTTACTAATACCATAACCCCCTTGCAGAGCTTGGCAAAAACCTTAATGAACTGGCATTCACCGTCTGTCTAGAAATGAATGAAAATAATTCTAGTGTTTCCAGAACAATCTTTGCAGATGTGAGTTTACGGTTTCAGCAGGTGTTGCCTAATGTCGTGATTTTTGGACAACTGCTGTGTAATTGCGCCAGTCATTACTTTGCCTGAGACTTAAAGCTGCTGTAGTCACCACATAAAGATTAAAGCCAATAAACACCAGGCTTGTCAAGCTCAAGTTTCTGCTACTCGTTTAGCATTATAAATTTATATTACCTTGCACTGCCAGGCTAGCTAAACGAATAGCTTGTTCTATTGAGCATGAGATCTTGCCCTCCAGAACATCCTTCTTCAGCTGTAGGTAATACTGATATCTGTAGGGAGAGACAGAGAGAGTTACTTCAGAGTGGAGAACGGACCAAAACAGCAGCAAAAACAGCTGAAAAGTTATTACAAAAGGAAAACCTCTCAAATACAAAGATATTACAATAACTTGTGAGATATTTTAACAAACTTAATACCCCTTTGCTTGGATTTTAAGTATTAAAGGGATGGATGAGGAAAGGTAAAACTGGCAGCTGGTTCAGGGGGTATAACTGTGCACCTAAACTGCTTCCTCAACTTCTTGCCCAGACCCTAGCCTGGCCAAAGCTTATTTACAGACCCCCGCACTCGGCCCCACCCCTCAAAAAAATACCTGTTGTGGTTGCGCTAAACTTGCTTGGGAACTCATTTCATAACTCAGATTTATAACGTTTTGACTGCTATTCTTGAAAATAAGTTGACCCCAAGCTAATAAGGTTGGTGGTTTAGACATCGTGTGGTGTCACTGATGGAACATCACCTTGTGATCTCCTGTTGCAGTTGGGTGACACTGGGTATGTAAAACACGACTCCAAAGTAAACGGTGGGCTCCAGCCCGTACTTGTCCAGCTGCTTTTTAAGCGGCTTTTCCAAGTCAATCCATCTCTGCTGGTTCTGCTTGTTGAAGTACCACAAGCTGAAGTATGTTATCTACCAAGCAAAGAGAGCAAACACAACTTTACACCTGAACAACGCTGACAACCTACGTACAACATACTTACCAAAACTTAGATTACATGTTAAACATTAGAACAATATTATGTGACTGCTTGGGATCAATATCACACATTTCTCCTGTAACGTGTTCACCAATCTAACTGCACATTGTCTTCTGATCATCTACATAATATTCAAAACTTGAAAATTCAACCACTGCAAATTTCTCTAGATTTATAGGTTGTTGGCACTCCTTGTTCAGTCTTGTGACTGTCTGAACATCTCACAATGAACACTGGTAAGAAAAGTAACGCCTGTAGGCTTGCTGTTTATGAAGGACAATTGAGCTGAAAGAGACCTATTGTGATTTGCAGCCACGCTCAAACCACAACCTGAAAGTAACTGGCCAACACAACTGTTTCACATCAGATCAGTTAGCAACTATGAGTAAACTTTTTGTAAATGTTATCTAATTAAAAATAGTAACAACAAATAAGACATAGTTTAGGGCATTTTATCTATTTTAATCTAAGAATCTACAGTCCAACGTGGACCAAACTGTGGTCCTCATTACATTTTACCAACATAAGGCTGAAGATGAATTAATACAGATTTTCAGATACAGGACCAACGTTTTTACCCCAGTAGCACAAATCACGTAATTAGCAGTAGAAGCAAGTGTGACAGTGAACTTTGATGGTCTGGTAACTGGAAACAAATGTCAGTACTAGTGTTATTTCCTACATCAAATACAGTGACAAAACCTACGTAACCTTTCAATCAAAGACTGACCACACGATTGCAACAACCCTGGTGACATCAAAAACAAACATTACTCACTGCATACTAGGAAAAACTCCAAAAGAGGGTGGAGGCCCGTCGCTTGACCAATGACAATTTAAGCCCTGCCACATTATGCAGCAATATAACAGACACTGTCACACAGGGCAAGTTCCTATGCCAGATTGCCTGCACATTCAGCAGTCTCTACTGTTGATCTGAGGTGCAGCAGGTTATGACAGCATTCAGGCTGACTCTTTTGGCTCATGAATAACAGGTGGTGTCACAGTGTGACCATGGTCCCCAAATGCTCAATACATTGTTCTGTCCTGACTCATAACTACTTTTCTTGACCATACTGTGCATGCTACGTGAGAGCTGGTACCTCTGTTTGAATGAAAACAAAAAAAACATACACAATATGTCTGCTAATGTGTGTGATGAGAATTACACACATGTAATTACATATAAATGTAGAGTATGTAAATTCTTAAGTCGCGTCATAAACTGTATTATTTGAGTAAACAATGACAAACTAGTTATCTCAGTTTCTGTTAAACTTGACAAAAACACTTTCTTGCTGAGGTGGTGAGTCTCTAAAAAAAATGTATATAAGAGAGAACAATCAGCACTTGTGTTGCGTGAAAACACATACATACCTCTCTTAACTCAAGTCTCTGAGCAACTGCCTCCAAACATTCCTGCCCAGTGCTCTCCACTGAAAGTGTAAACTCAACAAACTCTCCATTGAGCAGCTGAATCCGACTGACAAGACAGCTCTTGCTTGAAACAGTATACCTTCGAGTCCTTTTGAGTTTAAAGCCAAATGGCAAGGGCATGTTTTGCGCTTCTTCAAGAGGGAGTTCTTCACTTTTAAATTATTCTCCTCGCTATCCCCTCGAAAACTGTGTGAATGTTCCAAGTCCTGAGGTTCATCATCAACAGACAGATCTGAAAAAAGAGAGACAATAAACATCATAAAATCATCACCAACATGCTACAATACACAACAAAAGCCAGAAGTGCAGCCTTAGAAAAAAATGGGATGCAAAACAGGGTGAATCACTGAGGAATATGTTACAGTACTTAAGCATATCGCACCTCACACCTGGTCTGTCACCCTGAAACAAGATGCCAGACGAGACAAACACAAGAAAGTAATCCTCTTAAACGCGGCATTTTATTTTAAGTTACTTAACTTGATTATCTCGGATTGGCTACCGAAAGGGATTCGTTTAGCGCTACCCTTTTAAATGTTCTTTAAATGTTCTTAAACTCAGTTAATGTTTTATTTGATACTCTGAAAAAAAACAAAAACAATAAGAAGCAAGTCTATTTTCACATGGCAATTTGTAGAAGGCTATCTTACTTTTGTAATAAATGTTAACTTTAAGGTTTGCTGGCCATCCCCCGCCCCCCTCAAGCTTGTGGTTAAATTAATCCCTTTCCGGTGAATAGCCTGATCCAAACACTGACCAGAGCGACCTGATTCAGTGCGCAGCAAAACTGCCCCCTACGTCAACCATGCATCCATTTTATTTCAAATTATCTACATTATTTACAACTTAACTCACTCAACTACCAGGTTTAAATACGTCTATCCCAACTGTTGGTCGTTTCCCGGACTAACTAGCCACTTTCCATTAGTAGTTTCCATATCTCTTTAACTTAAAGTTCGTTGCCTGACTACAACTAACGTTAAATTAGCTTTACCGCTAGCGTGCTAACTTATGTTCCAGCAAATAGACGACACCCTGGGGGAAGCTGACGTCGCCGGTAAATATTTTGGGCAGAAAACACGTTAACGTTACCGTTAGCCACAAGATGCACTTTAGTGATCCAACGAGGATTAGGTCCGGAGGGATTCCGCCATTAAAGTCAACGGACTACCACTTTGTAGTTTCTTATCGGAATGAGACAGAGTTGATGTGTCTGTAGTTTGTTTATGGGTCTAAACTAACATTGCAGCCCATGCCTCTTCTCTTCTCTTGGTCCGACGGTTCACCCAAGTTCCAAGCGTGTTTCGCTTCCTGGGACTGGAAGAGCAACAAGCGTATACATCCGCGGCTCTATAGCTCTAATAAACTGCGCTTCGGCAATCGATAAATCGTCGAATTACATCGAATTACACTCCGACTTTTCAATAACGTTTAACTAGACACATGAGGGTTTGTCGTACCTTCTTGAGCAGACGCTTCAAAGTGCTGTAGTGCGTCTGTGGCGGAGGAATACATGTTTTCGGAGCTATGACATCAGACAGCTGGAATGCCGAGTGGTGAAAATGCCAGAAATGGGACAGCTGGCTGGAAGTGCGGGCCGCTGACCTGTCTGTTTACCCTTTATATCGGTGGACAGCTGTAATCGCTAACTCACAATATTCTGCAATGATTTAGAGAGTTTCCATCTTTAATTGTTTGCAAAAATGGCTCAAGTCACGAACTTCATGTGGTAATAATTGGCCGCACTGGTTTTGCTGCTGGTTGCAGGTTGAGTAATTACCAGTTTATGTAGCTAGTCTAAATAATCAGATGCACACATGCAAGAAGCAGAATATAAAATTTATTGCAATTGTAAAAGACACTTTCTGGTGACAGTCAACTCCTAGTAGCTACATGTCAGAGGCATATGTCAGGTCAAACACATTTCTTTATAACAGAATTGTTTTTTCTAGAAATCGGAAAATGTAAACTGCAACTACATCATACTGAAGACTGACTGGGCACACTCTGGGCACACTGCAATCCACTAAAACTAAAGGACACCACACTAATTCCACACATCTGACATTAGTGCAGTGCTACGGACTATCATTTGCAAATTTGCAAACCATACTGGTTGCCAGGGCGCAATCATTTAGAAAGTGTAGTTTATTACTCTGGAGGTCATTTGGATCTCAACAACTATGTCTGAAGGATGTGCCCAATTTACAATATCCCAAATGAAACATTCAAGTCTGCAAAACCTTGTTTGCGTATGTAAAATTTTCATTATGCTTTTGTAAAAAGATAAAAAAGCAAAATAGAACTACAACACCACATTGGTAGAGGTTTAAAAACATTGAACCAGTGTTAATCACATTTACAAAACTATACTTTTAGAAAGCTCATATTAAATTTCTCTCTGGAAAAACACTCTTGGTAAGAAAAACACATTCAAGGAAACTTAGTCCCTGAAAACAGTAAAACTCAGAACTCATCATCACTGACATTAGCAACAGTATTTGTTTGTTGCTCAGTGGTCTCTGCATTGTCGCTGTGTGTATTGCTGGACACATGAAGCGACTCTGACAAACTTTTCTCCAGATCCTCAAGCTCTTTAGACTGTCCATCAGAACTGCCCTCAGCTTGGTCTTGATGAAACCCTGTGTCACTGGTTATAGATTCATGGTTTTCATTGCCGACTTCATTTGTCACAGTTGTGCCTATTTCATTTTGACGGAAGTCCTCTTCACTGATTCCTGCATTATTATTGGAAATATGCTCACTGAGCTGAGGAGAGCTAATACTCTTTTCTAGATTGTCATCTTCTCCCTCCATTTCATTTGTTTTAGTTGGTGAATCAGTCCTTTCAGGAGAGCATATGGGTGTAGACACTAATAGGGGATCAGCATAATCTGGTGAATCGCAGTATTTAATTAGAGATGCATAAGGGAACTGGTCATTGCTTTCTTTGGTCTTCACTTGTTTCCCTCCTGAATCCAGATCGGGTAGGAATGCATCAAGCTGACCATTTTCCTTTTTTTCGAGCTCTGTACTGCAGGTGGATATGTTGCTCGGCTCTTCAAAATCTTTACGCAGAACTTCCAGAAGGTGGCGCATTTTTCCCTGAAAACAAATCAGATGCATGAGAGGAAGCTAAACAGCCCTTTGTGGCAACCTTTCATTTCTTATTTATTTAAAGCTGTAACCTGAACACTTAAACAAGACCTGCTTAACATATTTGGTATTCTCCATAAAGTTATGGACTCACCTCATCAAGCTGATGCCGATTCATTTCAATATGGCGCTTTATGACCCGGTCCAGGACCCTTGTAGAGGACATGGAAACTTACACTACAGCAATAACTCATCGCAAGTAGTTAATAGAAAACAGTCAAAGAAGAAACAACAAACCTATCAGAGATATGCCCTCTGGACAATATATCCTCTGTTACAGCAGAAATGAATTCGAGGTACATTAATTCTTCCTCCCTGTGGAAGAAAAGATGGACATTTTTCTCTTCACATACATTTTAGATGCTTCTGAAGATTCCCCTAAAGCATCACACTGTCAAATCCTTACATATGGCAACAATTCCCCACTATATCAATTAAAATATGTACAAGCTTTAGACATTATCAAAGAGAACTCACTCTGCAGATACATTCTTCATAAAGGGAGTTTTCCTGCCTTCTGGTGAGACCCTAAAATGAGACTTAAATTCATTTAGAACTTTACCCAGAAAATACATAGGGTAATCTATTATGCTGAAAATGCAACAGTGTTTCCATTTCATGATTTCACCTGAATGAGGAGTCAAAAAAGTCACGGTTTCTGCTCTTGTTTGCTCGACTGTGTTGTCTTGATGCAGAGAAATATGTGCCATTAAACTCCTCCTCAGACCACTCATGCTCTGTATTAAATCCCTGTGAAACAAAAAGGACTGTAAAATGAGAAGGAATATTCAACATAGTCAAGGCTAACTCTAACCACAAATGTTTAATGAGGCTGTAAACGCTATATTTTTTTTTTTTTACCGGGACAATAAACCACACAACGAGTACTGACCTTGAGCAACAAATAATTATACTGGGCTATTTTTCATAGCGTTTATTTTGATGCTGTACAACAAAATGTCATCCGGTTCAGTTAGTGTGGGTATTATATCATCACAAAGAATAAACTCTAATTGCTACAAAATGGTTACATTACAAATATGTGTGGCTTCTGATCATAATAATTAGGCTACTTTAAGACATCACTTTGATAATGTGATGGACATTTGTTATCATCTTGTCAAAAAGGGAAAGCAGTGTTGGACGCATTAGAAAATTATCAAAATAATCAAATTAAATCCTCAAAATTACCTGAGATGGCTCATACAATTCCTGTGTGTATCCTTTGGTTTTTGTGCTGCATAAAAAAATAGAATCAAGTTATTTTTAACACATTAGAACAAGTTGCACATGTTTTAAAGACACAAATCTACTGCTTTCCTTTGAGTCTCACGCAAATGTTTGGTAAGTACCTTCCATGATATGTCTCCTGTCGCATCAATCGTGACTGAGTGCAATCCTGAGTAGTTTTCCTCCGTGGTGCTCGGTAGTAGCGATAATTTGACAGGTATGAACTCTTATCTGATTTCAGGGTCTTAGGGGTGAAAGGTTTGTCTTGGGTAAAGTGCTGCGAATGTTTCTGGATCAAGTCTCCGCTGTATGTCTTCTGAACAGGGTCCTGAAAAGTCTTGTAGCAACTTTGATCTCCAGAAGCTACCACTGAAAAGGCTGAATGCTTTCTGCGTGAAGTTGCCTCTGGGCTCCGGTAATTTATTTCTGATGCAGGGCGAGTGTGATGAAGCTGGTTCTGTGAACTGACTGTACATGAAGGATAAACTATCTCCTTTACGTGAAAGGAGGAGCTGAACCCTGGGCTGGAGACAGTGGAACTTCTTGAGCAGTGGTAGAGGCTGTCGCCATACTGCATGGATAATCTACTCTAAAAAGCAAACACGTTGTATTGAATCAGACATTGTACATGCTGAAAAGGTTTGAATGACGAATTATGCATTTAAAGTCTTTGAATGCTTGTGATCTCAAGGTTTTTAAGCCAGACAATGCCATGGCTACTGCAAAAGATACGTTGGCAGCGCACAGAGCAATGAGAAACTGCCTTGATTCCTTACCTGGGCGGAAGAGCAGGAGGCTCTGCTGTTCCTCTGTGACAGAGAGTGGGCTGACTGAGGACGAACCCCTTTCCTCAACCGCTCCTGTCTGATCTGGTCATTGTCTGTAAACAGGCAACAGAAAACAAGTATAGACACAGGAAATAGTCTACTTTGAACTCTGTAACTGTCACAGCCAGCAAAGCAGTTTCACACACACAAGGAAACAGGGTTTTAAGAAAAAGGCTACCTTTGGATAATGTAACACAATTATATACACTGATTCTCAATACGTTTAATTGTGTGCCTGCTGTGTGATTTACTAAATGTAAGATAAAGAGAACAGGGAAAGACTCACACTGCACTTAATAGTGAGGGTCAAGAGCAAGCAATTGTGATAGTACAGTGATATGAAGAGCGCAAACATGTGGGTGAACTGCATGCATTGTATTATTGCTTATTGTCATATTGACAATAAAATATGAGGACAGATCTTCATTTTA
The DNA here is from genome assembly GCF_004916995.1 of Morone saxatilis. NCBI lineage: Eukaryota > Metazoa > Chordata > Actinopteri > Moronidae > Morone > Morone saxatilis. Next base: position 9,716,318 of record NW_023339873.1, read on the forward strand.
ACAGTTAAAAAATGTTTTGAATTGAAGAAATAATTTAATATTTAATAGTTGAGTACTTACACTTTACACTGTGTATCAAGCTTTTGGGTACTGAGGCATCAATGGCAGCTGTGGAACAAGGAAAAATGTAAGATCACAACACATTATTAATCTAATTAGAACAGAGATACATGTTTTAACCACTTCAACATATAAGCATATTGTGTATGCTCGTAGCTGAACTAGTTTGGTCTACTGAATGCCAGTGTTATGTATTCCTGCCAGCTCACCTTTAGCTGAGTAAACCTTTTTGTAATGAGACACCATGTGGTCTTTAACGATGGACTGTGTCAACTTGCTGGAGGAGGGAGGGCAGAAAGCTAAAAACACAAGACAGAGAACAACATGTAGTACACTGTAAAATCATGTATCTTACAAATGACCCATACTAATCTGACTCATTTCTCATTATAATATTAATACTTACGGCTACTTTTCGATGTGTGTCCTCTCATACCAGGGCTCGTCCCCAGTCCAGACGATACACTCCCTAAAACAAATTAGAGTTTTAATTAATACTTTAAAATTCAAGTCATTTAAGAACTTTATCAAGTAAGCATTTGGCATTTACTACATCTTACTTTTTATAGCTTTGTAAACTGAATACCTTTGAGGGTGTGATTTTAAGACTTTCACTTTAGGCTTTAATAACTAAAATGTATGAATATTTAAAATGTATTGACTAAACAATTAAAAATGTTTTCAGCAAGTATTTAAGCATTGTTTAATTAATAATACGAGTACTCCATATTCCATATTTGGAGTACCAAGTAATTTGTTCTTATCCTTTAACACTAAACAAGGTGATATTATTGCATTCACAACTCTTTCAGGATTCAGCAGCGTTGAAATCTCCCTTACTACCTTCACATTCTGGGTGGTTAAGAGATATAATGTCATATTTAACTTTAAATATACATTGAGAGGATCCAAAGAACGGTTTTAAAGTAAAGACTAGACTTAATCTTATCCAAATTGATTGTGATTGACTGTCATTGCTCAACTATACATTTTCTGTTTTGGCTTGCTTGCCTACTTTTTTCATGTATTTTGTAGATTTTGTTCTGTTCTTTGTTTGTTTCGTTTTTGTTTGTTTTTATTTCGCTAAATATGAAAAAAGAAGATATTTCTTATTCGTGGATACTGTGTTTGTACTTGCATCTCCAATAAATGAAAGTATATTCATTATTTTTCAAGTAAATTCAGAACATAACGTATATTTATTAAACAATACTATTGTGTAGCAATAAAAAAACTTTGTATTTAAACAGAAAAAAATATAATATAATATATAATAGTTTGATTTAACGTTGAACTTATTCATATGTTTTTATATCGGTTGTTAAAAGCTAAATACAGTAACGTTACTGTAAAAACTAACACTCTAGTACTCTAGTTATCTTCGACAGTGCAAACAAATAAAACTACTTACAAAACTGCAACTTAATGGAGCAGAACCTGGACAAACCTGTAAACAGCGTTAACTGAGGCGCTGTGTTGAATGCTAACGTTACAGCCTTGGTCACAGATCGTTTTTAAGTTTAAGTCTTGAGAACAAGCAGTGTGAGTGAAGGACTGACTATTGTCTAGACAAACCTAAAGCCATATTAGTGAGTGCATACCCTGTCAGCATTACTTTATCTGTGAGTTGCTGCCTAAGCACAAGTTGAATTTGCTCCCTTCTGCCGATTAACCAGCTAGCCTAACAGCTAACTAATGCTAACAGTTTGCATACCTGTTCTCGACTCCATGATAAAGTTGCACTCAGCGTATCCCATTTTCCTCAGAGATATTCTGAGGCAGCGGCGGCAGACCTCGGATACATCCAGAAACTACCGTGTACTTAACTGTAAACATTTTAGCGCTGTACGATAAATAAAAACGTAAAGGTGATAACCTAATACTACCGTTAGCTCATAAGCAGCTGAGAGGAGCAAAGCTTTTCCGTCGCCATGCTGGTTGCTATGATTGCCTTCGTCATCACGCTCATGCGTAAGAAAGGACACGCCCCCCCCACACCCCCACCCCCATACGCATAGATAGACACACTTGTCACTTCACTGGGGAAAATGAACAGAATTAACAACACAGCAAAAGTATTTAACTCAGAATTTAATAAAATCCAATTACTTAATAATGATCTTCATTTTGTTTAATATAATAAAAGTTAGACTTTATTTCAATCCTAAATCCAGGCTAGATATCTACTGAGGATGGCGTCATTAGTTTATAGAATACAACACATAGCCTATGCTAAAGACAGCAGAGTGAAAAGTAGATAACATTAATAACATGCCACATGAATATTTGTGTTTCAACCTTGTAGGATTTCTGGGTGTGGACATGATATTTCTGGAGCCACAGTTTGTACATAGGACAGTGTGAAGCAAGTGCAGCCAGTGTGAAGCCTATAAACGTCAGGAAATAAGCCTATATTGTCCTCACTAGTCATAAAACACAATGCCATGTGTACTGGAGCCCCTGTTCCCACCAATAAGACCAGGGTTACTGAGAAATGGCCTTGTGCTTGCACTGATATGCAATTTCATATAACTGTCTTCCCAATAATGCAGTTATTTAAATTTATCTCTGGAAGACAGCAGTCAGAAATTCATTCCTTTGAAAACAGCTCTCAAGGGCCCTGAAACAGTAAAACTGGTCAATAACACTTGACACGTTCCAGGGACCCAGTCTAACAATGCACCGCATGAATCAGAGTCTCCTCCATCGAGATGAGAGAACACAGTAGAAAAAAGAAATAAATGACTTAATGCATAAAACATTGTGTGTCTTTATTTTGTCATTAGAAAATGGGACTTTTTGGAAATTGTAAGTGAAGATGTTACATGTCTGCTTCAATAAGTGGTGGAACAGATATGCATTACTGGTGTTGTACACAGCTATTTTTATATAGTCACGTAGGAAAGGCACATGGACAGACAATAGCTGTATTTGTGCGTTTCAGGTTCCTACCTACCAGAGGCACCACGTTTATGAATAATCATGAGGTGACGGCTGGCCTTTCTTGTTTATTACCAGTGTGCTGTTTTCACGGCAGTTGGTGGTATACATACACCATCTGGCCTGCTGAAAACAAAAAACACCATGGTTGCCTCATTTACAGTAATATGGCAGTGTGAAAAAATGGACCAATGTGGGAAAACACAGAATGCAACAAATATAAATTCTGATTCAACTGAGTACACGTCAGAGAACATTCTGTCAACAGCATATTGTTTATTCTGTTTATTGTGTTCCTTCTATTGTTTTATAGACCTTTTAACCCCTCACGTCATTTACTAACAAATGATTGTGAGTTACTTAATAGTAGTGGGACAGGCAACATAACTTTTTGAACAGCGTAGTTAGCCTTAACCACAAGCCAATTCATGCTTCATTTAGTGTTTTTCAGTTTTAAATTGTTTGATTTTATTACCAATTTAAATTTCAGATGGAGGTAAGATGGTTTATGAATAATGCTGCACTCTCAAACTGAATGACAGTAGACAATAACTATATTAACAATATTAACTATATTCCTCATGCTTTCTTAAAGATCTGTAAACACCAGTGGGCATTTACTGGAGGGGCTATATTTCCAATTACGATGAGCTGAAAATTTTTTTTTTGGCTTAGACAATATGTCAAATGGATATGGACATCAACATGTGGTCATGAATAAATGTTACTACCCTAAGTTTTGATTTGGTTTCTTTATTGTTCCAAAATGAATCTGATTCAACAAACTTTTTCTCAGCCTTTAATAGCAGGAAAAGCACAGGTGGAACTACTAACATTAACGATGGCTCCATTGTAGCCATTCTTGCAATGCAATCCAGTAGTTCATGTTATTAGTTTCACCTGCGTTTGAAGTCAACAGTTTTACTCCACCTTTTTCTATAGATACATGTGTCCTCCCGAGTTTAATGCTAACCCTTTTTCAAAAAAAATAAAAATGTTTGTTTAAGAAGTGGTTTTACTTCCTAAGCAGCCAAGGCTTTCTTACTTTTTTCATGACTGATTCAGTCACAATCATCCGTCAAATCCCTTCTCAAAACTCACTTTAATATTTTTGTACTTTTACTCTGCCTTTATCTTACATTTAGTTTTTCTTTCTTTTCTTTTTTACGACTGATTTTATTGATTATACATTTGTTAGACATTCACACTTTGACAGTCTCTGCCTCAATGGCTGCTGGCTTCTACTTACTATTTGCCACTACTGCACTTGGCTGTACTATATATGCTTTCATATAACCATGCATATTTATTCAATTAACCATATATCTGACATATAGGGTATTTATATTTATATTACTGCCTACACTGCATAAATCTGATTCATAGTGTACCAGTTCCCCCTGTTTAGCAGGAGCATGAGCCTCTCCACACCTCTGTGACAGCACTCTGCCTCCCAGAGAGTGAAGTCAACAGGATCTTTAAGAGGCAGGACACCAGACCAGACTCTGTCTCTCCATCCA
>NW_023339873.1:9720937-9728536 GCF_004916995.1 Morone saxatilis
AGACTGCAGTGTATCATTCGTTCCTCTGAGAAGTTAATCGGCTGCAATCTGCCATCCCTCCAGGACCTGTTTGCCTCCAGGACCCTGAGGCGTACTGGTAAGATTGTGACTGACCACTCCCCACCCTGGACACAAACTCTTTGAGACACTTCCCCCTGGCACCTCCTGCCACAAGAAGAGTTTTTTCCCCATCTGCAGCTGGCTTCCTCAACAAGGCCTGGGACCCCCACTGACACTGACTCTTATATGCGTTACATTAATGCACTTCCCTTTTATCCGTTTATTCCGTTTTTATCTTGCACATTGCAATATCATTAAACAGTATGTCACACTGCTAACTTGCACATCCCCTCAGCAATATTTTTCACATTCCTACAAACTGTACAGCTCTTCATTCATTAATTTTTTTAAATAACTGTTATTTTGTACATATAGTCTCTCTTATATCTTTACACTATATTATAGCATATTCACAACTGCCCCTTATTGTTTGTTCTACAAATACAGTACCTACATTTATGCACTTTACTATTTTTTTTTTATTTCTGGTTACTGCATTTGTAAAGGTGTGGAATCCACACCTTTACATTTTTCTGACTGCATCTTGCACGATTGTGACAAAATCTGTCCCCAGGCAGACAGACATACAGCCCAAACACCTTGAAAGGTATTCAAAGCCGCTTCTGTGGTAGGTGCTGGTACAGTAGGTGTTCCCTGGACCATATTTTGCCGTAATGACACACACACACACATACACACACACACACACACAAGATACCAGCCACACGCTGTTGCTACTGGTAACAAGAATATAATCCTTTAAATGCAACCCAACTTGAAAACATGCAGCACCTGTAGGACATTTTGACTTCAGAATCATCTGAACAAAAGTAAAAATAGTTGAGTTTCATGTACTACAAACCAACAGGCTTATTCTTATTTAATATTTGCGGAAAGTAATTTGGCATAATACATAGGCTACATAATTACACTGTAATGGTCAGCGTCATCATCTGATTTAGGCTACACGGCGAGTCTGAGGGGATGGAGGAGGCGACCTGTTCATAAATAATGCACTGTTTCTCATACATGCGAATGATGTAATGGATCAAGTCTGCTGCTGATTTGGCATACATCTCTGACTTGCCGCCCTGCACCATGTGCTCAGTCACCGGTTGCCAAACGATGAAAGGATAATCCTGTTTTTGGAGGAAAAAACAACAAGAGTGAGTATTCAAAAACGGATTATAAAAATGAAAATGTAGCTGATGCAAAGCTAGAAGCTAATTTCCTCCAGCTAGTTAGAATAAAAATGCAGGTGGAGTAGTGCGCTTTGGGAATGAAAGGGAGGAGAGCATCCTTCCCCCGTTGTTCTCGGTACTGGCGTAACGCGTGGGTAAAGTTGCTTACATGGACACACTGGCTGTGTTTCTGGATCGGACCACTGGTGTGTGTGTGTGTGTGAGAAGGGATGAGGTTTGGTGCGACAGCTCAGTAGAAGGTCTCACAAGTATCTCAGTCTGTCAGGCGAACACCACGCGTCCAAGCGAGGTGGAGGAAAAAAAGAGGAGGAGGAGGAGGGGGGGCAGTAGAGGCAGACAATGCGGTTTTACGATGCGTTTATTCCTCCGTTCAATTTAGACCCACATCCACGAAAACATCATGTGCCGAAGATGTGGGAGAAGATTTCTCCGTAAACTGGTTATTGTTGCCTATTTTTCATAATCGCACTGAACAGATTTCTCTACGTTTTGATAGAGAACAATAAAAAAATAAGATGAAATTTCCAATAGAAACCCCAAGGAAACAAGTTAACTGGGACCCGGAACAAGGTTGGTAAATACAGTTTTCTTATTGTCTGTTAAGTATTGATATTTGTCATTTAATATTACTCTTAATCTCAGTAACATCTTAATCCAGACTGAGGCGCAATAAATTACTACACCAGCCTATATTATCCTCCGGCAGTTTTGCACAATTTCTTAATCATTATTTTGTTCATTTCGTATTTTCTCTTATGTGTTTATTTATCCTGCAAAAAGGAACCTTAACACAAGACAAAGCGGCTGGGGGGGGTGGTTATTTCTTTATTCTCCCTTCTCCTTGTGCTCAGCTGTGGAAGGCAGCACTCCTGGAAGCGGAGCCACAGCCGCGCAAAGTTAACGGGAATAACCAGAGGTGAAACCGGAGAGTGTGTAAAAATAAAAGCATGTAAAGTTGTTGCCTTAAAAGCAACGATGCGTAAAGCAGTTGCGGCACAAAATTCTCTGCATGAGGCTATAATTCCCTAACTTAACTACCAGACATGCGTTATTTTTAGAGACATGTCTGGTCACTCACTATTGATTGTAACCATTTTACAGGAAACAGGCTCATCCATTCCCTGTAATGTAATGTTTTTTTTAAATATGGACATTTTGCTTGGTCTTCGAGCTCTATGAAATGATTTCATTTTGTTTTGACACAAATGCAGAGAAAGACTAGGTCTATTCTGCAACTTTCTCAGTAAAGGTTTTATTTTGTTCTATTAGTTTCTGCCGGAAGTCGTGTGTTATTCAGGCTGACTTGATTTGAGGCTCAGCTGGTGAGTTAAACGCCTACAACCTGTCCAGTGCCATAGGGAATAAGTGAGCCAAGAGCCGACCTGAGCAAACCCAAAATTCATGTTTACTATTACTACACTTAGTTTTGCATTTTGTTTACCAGTGGGTAAATAATGCTTTTGTGCAGCTGACATGCAGAAATGTTGATAAACTGTTGCCCCAACTGTGCCCCGCTAAAACAGTTTGATAAATGATTAATGCAAACTTTCCTTCTCAAAATCCTCACCATCACCTATATATTCTCTTATTCTTTTTTGAGGAACATCTCTTTGATGGACCAGATCCTCCAGTGAACATTTCCTCTGCTTCGGCCAGACAAGCTGGAGACAGAGAGTGAGAGCTGAGAGAGCTCAGATAATATCAGATAAAAAGCACTGCTTTCCACTCAGGCCTTATTTAATTTGCAAAAATCAATATGAAGCGAATCAGTTTGAAACCAAAACCAAAGTAGGCTATGTCACAGCTCTGGTTTTACCTCTAATTTTAGATATAGACCTTTTTTATTTTACTCATGATTTTATTACATTTGTTTTTTTTTTTATAACTTAGCTACACTAAAGTCAGTGAGACTTCTGAATTGCCCTACACTGTATAGCTACCTCTGTCCTGCTGCATGGTGCTGATTCATTGAAATTCACTAACTCACCAGATGAGATGAAAAGCAATTAATGTCTTAGTAAGACTAGTTACTGGATGCTCTACTGCATCCATCAAAACGACTGAACCAAAAACAGCTGAGGATATTGATGTAGGGTCATAGTCTTTCTGCTGCTTCACCTATCGCTCTTAATTTTCTAATTCACCTCACGTTCTAAAAATAGCCAAAGCCACCGCCCTTAAAGGCATACACTGTAAATTGAAAGTGGCACTTTTGCACCTTCCTAAGCTTGTGGCACCACTTTGCTGTTATTGATTCACTCATGATACAGGGATTAACTAACAAGATTTATAGCTCCTGGATCAGAGAATGAGGATGTCCTTGACTCATCAGGGTGGGGTGTATGTGTGTGTGTGTGTGTGTTTGAGTGCACATGTTTTACTCAGCGTATCCCATAAGTGATACCATCCCATTAAACAAAAGAGTGTTTCCCTTAAACAAATCAATTTCCTTTTCCTACCTTCCAGAGTTGCATCTTTGTAGACAGCAGACTCCGCCCATGGCTCTGAGGCACACCATCCGATCTCTGAGAGTCGGTGGGCGTCAAGGGGTGAAGGCCAGAGCTCTGAGTAGCTTATGCAATGCATTATAGACATTGAAGGAATCTGGCTGCCTCCAAGGTGCTGCTTGCCACTTGGTTGACCTGCTCCAGCACACATGCATTTATTATAAAAACCCATCCAGAAGCCAATGACCGAAAGTGGTACTTGCGGTCTATTACAAAATTTTTATTCTGCTCCTCAGCAAAAAGGATAACTAATTTTTTCTCCTCCACCTAGCAATACTGTAAGGGTTTAGTCATAAAGTGGTGTTTAAATATTTGTATAATACCTTATTTGTGTATATACATCCATGCAGTCTTCAGGCAATCATTTGATTATTTCAGAATGTCTATTCAGGTTTTTCAATGATTACATGAATTAAATTACGATGTTTTCTGCATTAGTGATTAAGGCTGTGGCTGTCGCCTTTAAGGCTCCATTTCACAGGACTAATTGCTTTTACCGTATGTGTAGAACCAGAAACAAATTCTCAGCATGGAAAGATGTTGAGATGAAAGAGAGTCTCGCTGGCTGTCTGGCTTTGACACAGCTGTGCAGTAGGCCAGATAAAAGGCATTTGTGCTGATAGCTTTGAGTGTTGGCTTTCTGAAGTGCCTCTTATTACCTCAGAGTAATGGAAAGAAATTACCTTTTAATGGTTCATACAGAGGGGTATAGATTTTCAATTGCTGTAATGAGCTTGTGTTTATGTCCTTATAAAGTAGTCCAAACCTGTGCTGTGATGTCTGCTTCCCAATGAATCACAACACTGTTATTCTTCCTTTACAATAATTTACTTTATTAAATTTAAAAAAAATGTACAACGTTTCAAGGCTTTCCTCAGGTATAGAAGCAGACTATCAATTTTTATACTTCTGTATCGCACGAAGAGCCCATTTGGTCTCAAAACATTGAAAAGTTGTATTGTTGTCCCTTTTTTTTGCAAGTCCTTGGAAAGTGGAAACCATTTATAAACTATTGGCCCTTTTGTTGTTACTGTAGTTGACATGTAAGCTACCTAAAAGTTTAAAAGTGGGAAAAAATACTGTGATTAAGCTCATTAAATGCATTCATTTTAAATTTCTTATAATTGCCACGGACTAGTTATCACAGACCAAGAAAAAGGGACAAACCTAGGGATCTGTAAACACATCAACATTGGAAATGCCCCGTGTTATCATTTCAAAGACTGCCTAGAAAACAAAATCTCAGAAGATATTTTTCTAATTATTCAATCTGTCCTCACATTTTTTCATATCCAGTCTGTCACAGAGTCATTTAGCCAATTATTAGAACAGTCTGTTCAATTTTATTTGCAAAATCATCAGAATTACTTTCATACGATACATACACAATTGCTGGTTCTGTCTTGGTATCCTCCAACACAAATTTAAACAAAGCATAAATAAATCTTCCCTTTCCTTTCACTCTTTTCTAGTGGCGGTCCAGACCAACCTGGTCCCTCCCAAAAAGGTCCAGTCTGGCATGGCGAAGTCCAGTCTAGTCCAGGCCAGTGTGGCCACTATGCAGAACCCTATGGGCTGTGACCCTAAGACCAACGGTCACTGTCCACTGCCACGCCTGTCCATCTCCTCCCGCTCTGCCAGCGTGGTGGCCAGCATGGACACCAGCTGCGACGGCTCAGTGGCGGCCCTCCACTCAGTGATGAAATGGAAGACGGTGCTGGCAGTGTTCATCGTGGTCGTTCTCTACCTGGTTTGTGGAGGTCTGGCATTTAATGCTCTGGAGCAGCCATTTGAGAGTAACCAGAAGACCAGCATCACTCTGGAGAAGGCTTCGTTCCTGGAGAGACACCCCTGTGTTACTCCTAATGAGCTGGAAGCACTCATCAAGGTGAGTGACTTTTTAGCTTTTGGAGTTTTAAACATTCACATTTAATAGACTTTTCTCCTTTCAACTGCACAGACAGCCCTGGAATAGTAAATTGCTTATGTTGAATCTATTCATCATCAACACATTAGTTTATAAGAGGATAGGAAGATAAGAAAACCTATGAAAATGATCTGTTAAATAATACTGAGTGGCATTCAATTTGATTGGTAGATAAGAGGAAGAAAGTCAGAGGACTGACCTTTATAGCAGCAGTTTGATAATGATTGCTATCAGGGGTAATTAGACACTCTCGGGGTAATTAATTCTGGTTTCATTAGCTTGTCACATGATCTTGAAAAGCTTGGATGCTACTTCCTTTCATGTCCAGATTGTCCTTCAACAAATGAAGCCCATTAAACCTGTTATGCAACAACACGTCACGTTTGTTTTTATTTATTATTATGTTATTTTTTATATTTTAACAATCTATCAAATGACAATGTGAAATGAAATTAATGTAAAAAAAAACGTTTGGGTCCTCTTTCCCTTTATTAGATAGGACCGCTTAAGATAGACAGGCAAGGGGGTAGAGACAGAGGGGATGACACGCAGCAAAGGGCCACAGGTGAGCTATCCAGGCACCCCGTTTTCAGTGAAACTCTAATATACTCACTGTATGCCACCTGCTTTAACACCAAACAGCAGACTGACAAAGTTAGGGACTAGCTACTGAAGATAGTGAAGCATTTAGCAGCTATAGAGCCTGATATTTCCTCTGGGAATGGGTAGAAAGGGTAAATATTGGACTTAAATTCATCAAGTTGCTCCTTACCTGCTTACAAATGCTGTGTTCACAACTTGTTTCCACTGCTTCCAACTGGTGAAAGAAGCAGTTGAGACCATTTTGTCACATTTACTGTTCTCAAGGTCAAGAATGAACTTCCATTCTCAAACTCGTGTATTGGTTGCTTGTTTTCACCTCATAAAGAAGTATTTACAGTGCCTCATCATAATTACAGATTGTGTGTCTAGTTTCTACTACAAAGACAGACATTGAGAATGACCTTTTGAGATGCTAATGTGTTATACCTAATTAAACTCTATTACTCAGCCTCTCTACCACAGACTTTTTTTAAAGGAGCCATTTTAATATAAAATTGTAGGGTAAACACAGGTTTTACCAATGATACTAATCAAGGTTCCTTTCCATACAGGTCAAACAGAGTCAGTGCTAATGTGCATGTTGGCTCACCATAAAGGCTCTGCTACACTAAATGGAACAGAACCTTAATAAATGCTCTTATAATGCTAATTTACAAACATCTTTAGCATCAATTTTAATAGGTTTCTTCCTGCTGTGCTGAGTCAATAAATTGATTATTTAATGACTAGCACGATCAAAAGATACACCCCCTACTCTCTGCCCCCTGGTTGTTGACAGTCGATGGGTAAATGTCATGTGCAGACTTAGAGGCAGGTCCATCCTTTAGCAGGAAGCACAATAATACCTTCAGGGTCACCACGGAGATACCCATTATTCTCAGTGACACTGAGAAACTAATGTACAGCGCATGCTTGCACATTCAGCTTTATGTTGCATAACAGTACATTAAAATAATCTCTGAGAAAAGGGCAAATAACTGTCTATGTCCCGAGATGTTTATCCTCATAAAAAATAAGTCCTGTGACCTTTATTTTGTATGTACACAATCGTAATAGTAGTAAACAAGACCTACCGTTTTTGTTACAATAGCATAGTAGGTTGTTTTGAGAAATAGATTGAATAGCTAAGTTGTATCTGAATACCCTCAACAATAAATGTATTAGGTCGGTATGAAATTCCAGGGCAAGGCTTTAACAACACCCACATGTTTTTAAATAAGGAAAGTAGCTCACGGCTATAACAGCACAGTCGTCTTTACTGTGAGAAATGTTTTTCTATCTATACATAGTGTGATATCTT
>NW_023339873.1:9728559-9743926 GCF_004916995.1 Morone saxatilis
TTAGGGACAGAGTGACCCTCAGATACTTAATAATCTACATGACACTCGGTCATGTCTGACCATAAAATTAAACTTTTTGGCATATCTCTTGAATATGAAGCTGGATAAAATTAAAAACATGACAACCTTTAAACTTATTGATTCTTTTGAGTTTATTTGAAACATGCTGTTTCTGCAATGTACCACATTTTACCAACAAGCTTTCATTCTCAACCAATACCTGTGTGAACCGGACCACATAACAAGCAGATTGTGAAAAAAAAAAAAAAATCCCATCACATCACATCATGACTTAACTACGGTGTCAGCCACTTTATAACTCAGGGTATGGGAGTGCTTTCACGCCGCTCTCTAATATTACATGCTGAATTATAGGTCAAGATTTAAGGTCACAACATCAAGCTGACATGTACAACTGGAAACGGGATTGGAAAATGATTTGAGGTGTGTTTCGCCGTGCAGTTGGCTGAGTGGAAAGTTTGATTTGTGAGGGAGTACAATGATAGAAAAAAGTGGAACTAAGATCAGTCAAACACTCCTTTGCAGATGTTCACAAAGAAAAGAGAGGGACATTCTTTGCTAATATGGGTTATTTTCTTTGCAGATTACTTTTTATCAACAGCAGTACCTTCGCAGTATTCCACAGAAAGCATGGCAATGGATGCACTGCAAATTGTTTATATTTGAAGCAAAATCACAACATGTGGTAAACATGTCAAGAGAGAAAAGGGAACCTTTTTGAATAATGTGCTTTCCATGTTTCTCTCAGGCAGTCTGAGAATAGTAAATACAAGATTCACGTTCTCTTAAACTTAAAATAACCCCAAAGAGGGAACCAACCACATGGCATTTGGTGTGCTCCACTTTCCGCTAGAATGGCTACATTTGATGTTAGTTTCTTCTACACTGCTCTACTAAATATTGGACTGCTTGTCTGTCTCCTTCTGCTTCTCCACACCCACCTCTGTTCTTTTATTATTCCTCAGGGAAGCATCCTTTCTTCTTCATCTTCCCTTGCAATGCTCCACCTTTGAGCCACAAAAGCGCTATCATGAGTTTGGAGAAAATCAATGACAGTATTTCCTAAGGAGAAGTGTGGAAATAAAAACCTTTAGCATGGTGTTCCTGGGGTCCAGAGGGAATCAATTATTCATTGCACAGGCCAGCAGTCACAGACCTCCTGCTGAAAAGTGGTGCTAGTAGCTGCAGCGAAATCATAGACAAGACTGTCTCCTGGACAAATGATCAGATTCAGATACATGAGATAATCTATGACAGAATGTCTCACCAGCAACTGGCACCTCTATAATGCTCAAATTAACATATATTAATCTTTCACTTGTACAAAAACCTAAATGTAAAAAACAAGTTGAGGTTGCCAGATTATATTTTGGATGGGAGCAGTGACTGTTAAACCACAATTTATATAACTGTGTAATTTTGAGCTGTAGTGGTGCCGATTGGCAGATTTAGTTACCTTTGACAGAGCCAGGCTAGCTGTTTCCTTCTGTTTCCAGTTTCTATGCTAAGCTAACCTGCTGCTGCTTCATACTGACCGTACAGACTTAAGGGTGGTATCAATGTTCTCAGCTAACTCTCGGCAAGAAAGGGAATCACTCTACTTAGTTATGATGGCACTTCGACATGTGCAAAAATAAGGAATATCATGCCAAGTGTGAAGCTCACACTGACGAATAACACCATTTTTGTTACTGCTGTCTCAAGAAAAGGCCCTCGGGACATGCTACTTCACAAGTACTCCAACAAAGGGTCTGTCTGGTGTTTCGTTATGGGTCTGTTTGTGCTGTATCGAGCCTGTCACTCAGACAAAGATCTTGTGTGGCGACACAGCAGTGGTGACTCATTTTTGTCAGACTGTTTGGCGGAGGAGTTGACAGAAAAATGGCAACCTTGGGAAGTATGCGTGCGTGTGTGTGTGTGTATACAGTGTGTGTGTGCATAAGACTGAAGAACACGATGCATTGGAGAAAGGTTTGCTCCACAGCATGTGTTGACTTAATGTGAGTGAGTGTGTGTCCATGCACGTCTGTTGACCTCCTCATGTCTGCTTCAGTGTCTGTGCTGTCCACCTACCCACTGTGCGCGCACAAAAACAGCAGACCTAATTGGCTTTTCGCAGTGCCACTGGGATGACTCACTCTGTGGCCCGATGTGAAGCTGTGCTGTTATTGACACCAGTCAAGCCTAATTTATTGATGAATCACTTACCTACAAAAAAATATATAAAAAGTATATGAACACTCAGCTAGTACGTCATATGTTTTAAAAAACATATGAATTTGTGCTGCAGTGACTAATGAGGAATCAGCTCCTCAGGTGTCCACACAGCGTGTACCAACTAATGAAAATGCTAAAAATATCAACAAACCCTTGTGTCCTCAAATGCCTTAACACAAGATTCTGTACATGCAGTGTTGGAATGTAACTTAGAGCATTTACTCAGTTACTGTGCTTGATTACTGTAAATTATTCTAAAGTACTTGATTTCCAGTTTATGCCAATTAATACTTCTCCATTACATTTCAGAGGGAAATACTATACTCTTATTCTATTCCACTATTTGATGATGGTGTTTTACATACAAATAAGTAAACTACCTAACGATATATAAAGTAGTTAGCTCTCCCTTGATCCACCACAACGTTAAAATGTAGTTTGCATGTTAATGCGTTAGCAATAAAAACACAATGCTGGAATATGCACTCAGTGGCCCCTTTCACTCAATTCACAAACATGAGGGGGAGGAATATTAGAAACACATTTCAGTATAATGAACTCCAGTCTGGCTGAATATTATTATCTTTGTAAAGGTAGAATGTATGGCTGAGCTGTATTGGATTGCTTTAGATTTTACACTAAGTGTAATATATACTGACACTGACTGGAGCCATTCTGCTCAATAATGAATAGTTTTACTTTATACTCTATGTTTTCTGGTAATACTTCTATAGTTGTACTTAAGGTTTTGAATGCAGGGAATAGTAATGGAGTATATTTCCACTGTGGTAATTCTATTTTCACTTAAGTAAAGGATCTGAGGTGATTACAAATGATCAATTTCTTTTACAACCGTCACAACTATAATATAATTGTTATGAAAGAAATATGTCCTTGATGTCAAGACAAAACTGGAAACACAGTTCTCAAGGCTCACTTCCCAAACAGTTCTGGTAAATTCAAATCAGCCTTATCTGTAATGGATGGACCCAACTCTTCCTGTTTGGCAGACATTTGTGCAGCTTTAATGCTTGAAAGTGGTCAGGGTAAAGAGATGGATATTAGTGATGGGGAAAGTGCTGCAGGGGAGAGAATGCTTGGCATCGGCTCACAGTGAGGGTGGGTGAAGGAGAGAGTGAAGCACCATGCTGGCTGGATCACGGCCGTCACCTGCTGTGCGCTAGAAAGACACACTGAGAGGATAAAGATCTGCAGTGAGTTAGCTTGCTCTCTAATGACCCTGCAGTGTAGAAAATGAAAACACATTAGCAAAGAGAGACCGTCATGATTGTGTGTCTGCAAGAAAGTCTGTGTGTTTTCTGTACAGTCAAAATGGAGGAGAGCCTGTGTGAAACAGAAACACCATTTGTCATCATAATTAACAGGCTGCAACACAAATCAAAGTCTCCATCCTCATGCCTCAAATGTGCACGTGGAGAAGGAGGATTTTCCTCATCTCTAATGCAGCGTGAACTTGGCTGTGAAAAAGCAGAGAGACGAAAATAGACCTTCTCATAAAGTATTCAGATACATTGTGAGGATATTTATAGCTCTCCCATGACTCCAGAATTAGGGTTATTTGGTGTTTATTTTATAATTATTGCTTTAATTTTGCCTCTATAAAGAAGCTGTGTCTGCTAAAACCTATGAAATAGCGTTACTGTAACTGGCTAATTTAGATAAAAAAATCAGTCTCATTAAGGGGGGGGGTGCACTGATGGAGCCGAGGTAATCACATGCAAGATTATGAGTAGGCATGTGCAGCGATGTGTGTAGTGGTGCTCCCCTCTGCTTTGAAATGTATGTCACGAGAGTTGATACATATTTTATTGGATGGACGTGCATCTCACTAACAGCATGGGGGTTGCTCTGAATAAAGAAGCTGTACTGTATCCTACCAGGAAGCTTTTTTTTTTATCCAAAGGCATACCCCACAATAACTTTCATATAAGCAGAACCTGTGTTTATTTAAGCCTAAAGGTAAAATTCAAACTATAAATTTCCAGGAAGATAAGAAAATAAATGCTTTTCTCATAAAAATGCCCATAAACAGGGAATTTAGAAAGAATGCAAGTAGATTAAGTTCTTGTGGCTACATAATGAAGCACAGAGGGAGATCAATGGGAATAATGATGTAGTAAATGCTGAGCATTGTGACTTCTTAATGTTTTCCAGACACTAGACAAGTGTGGGGATGAAGAAAAGCTGTGGGACTAAAGAAAAAGGCTGACACTTAAGAAAAGAGAGATAAAGGTCTCTCTGGTGCAACGGAAAGTCGATTTCTGTAGATTTAGTCAGTGTGAACTGTAAAAACATGCAAATTGGGTACAAACGCTAAGAGGAAAAACAGCTCATGTGAAGAGCCATTGAATAATTTGAACAGATGTCATGCTAGATGTTTATGCATATAGTTACTTCACTGTATGTCCACAGGAGGTGTGGTTTTATACAGTTTATTGACATTATAGTGGTTGATTTTTGTATGCGCATAATAAAACAGTGACTGTGTATTGCAGAATACAGTAATGTGTTTTTGCTACAAAATGTTATGCTTATTTTTTCCTACTTTCCTCTAATTTGACATCATTAGATCTTAAATACAGCAAAAAAAAAAAAAAAACTGTTCTGGATATCTAGGGTTGGGCTGTGTATGGCTGAAAGTATGTGTACATCATAATATAAATGTATGCAAAATGATAAAATAATCAAAATAATGCTTATTTTGTTTGTTTTTAAGTAAAGGTTATTGGAATAATTACTAAAGACAACAGCATATTTTGTAACACGATAACATGATGTGATCATATTATCGTCATATAATTCCACTGCAAGATCTAATGATATTGAGCTGATAGAATAATTTAACTTCATCCATGTTATTAAAGCTTTATGACATGGGTCTAGGATTAATTCACTTCTCTCCATATAACTTATATTCCCCTCCCCTCTTTTCAGGACCTTCCCAGGGCTCTTTTTTCCCCCTTCCTCATAGTCTTTTCTCTTTTATCAGGTAGCGTGACCTTCCAGTTTGATCTACAGATAGTCACACACCATCCATCTTCAGTTACCTCACATGTGTTATGCAATCAGCGGCAGGGGTCACACACGAACACACATAACACCTGTACACAGAAACACAAACATTGGCAGGAGGTGGGTTAACGTGCTCATTCTCTTCAAGCCATCAGGACACGTGTGTTTGTTGTGTTGCCGTCAGCCAAGCTGGCACGCAATCATGACCCTGAATACCTCTGTTTATGAGAATTATGAGAATTATAATTCAAACGTTTTGCTCTTTTTTTTTTAGCATGCCATAGATGCTGTGAATGCAGGAGTGAGTCCTATTGGAGACACATCCAACAATTCCAGTTACTGGGACCTGGGCAGTGCCTTCTTCTTCGCTGGAACTGTCATCACAACCATCGGTAAACTTTCATCCATCTCATCATCCATTCGTTAATACTGTATACTTACTAATACCATTTTAATCTCCTATTGCTGACAGTCAATAAAAATGCCATTTATATGTGCTGCAGGGAAATATAAATGTTGTAATAAATTGGATAATGTTACATTAAATCTAAAGTCTTCCCATACACTAGCAGATATGAGAGCGTTTATAAGGTATTATCATGGAGATATGCCTGAATAATAACAAAAATAGTAAAAGTCTTCCCAAATGATCACAAACTACACAAAGCAGAAACTAAGGAATCTTTAATATGAAATAGATTATATGAATACATTCTGTAATATATATAAATTAACCAACGTTTTGTGAAATAATTAAAGAAATAATTAAAAGTCAGTTAATTTTAATGTAATTAGTTTATTTTCATAATAATTATTTGGATATTTGTATTGAATTATAGCGATTTTTATTGCAAAATCATACAAGTTATTATTACTTTACATAATTTATTCATGTAAATTATTATTATGCATTTCATAATACATACATAATATTTACATCATATTGGACGCTTTGTTGTTCAATAGAAACCCACAGAACAGGTATGTGTAGTGATAAAAAAGCAATATTACATTGTCATACAAAATTTCTATCTTTATAGTAACTTTTTAGCCTTTAGTCTTACGTTTTACAATGAGAAAAGTGCTCCACCAAACAACAACATGAACTTATAAATGCAAGAAGAACAGGCAGTAATACATTCATTTTCAAAAGGTGCTTTAGTTGGGATTTGTCCTTTCAGTTTGCCATAGGTGTTTTCTCATTACAAATGTCTGTAAAGCTATTTAAATCCTTCCCTCAGGTGAGTTTTACAAATCCCTGTGCCCTCATGAGGTAGTGCTAAATGATGCAAAGCCAACTGTGGGATTTAACAGCCTGTGAACAACATTATCAAGGATGCTGAGAAAACAGACACTGCTGACATAAACAACGTGGTTTTACTTTATGTCAAAGTCTTTCTACTTGCGTTTTTTTATAAGGCTTTCTTTCTTTTACAAGACAAACTAACAATTTATGATTCAAAATTATTTTTAAATAACAGCAAAATGCCTGAAAGCTTTGCTCAAATGAGACAGTCGCCATTTAGAAGTCATTTCCGACATCAAAGCGTAGGCATTAAAGCATTAACGTTCCAATTCTCTCTTTATTAGCTGGATGTACCTTAATTTAAGTGACTGGAAAAAACACAGTGGCCCTGGCTTTTTGTTATGGTGAAGCCCAGAGATTTAATTAACCATGCCGTTTGCAAATAGGCTGCTGAGCAGTGGCTTTCAGTGGCTTCATTTACTTCACTGACATAATATGTTTTTATGAAATATCGGAACGTCAAGGTTCAAATGACCTAACAGTTACAAATACAAAACAAATTTGTTCTCTAGACATGCTCAGATTAATTTAAATAAAATTAAATATGCAATATTTACAATAAAACTGTGCTGTATGTGAAATAAGAAAGAAGGAAAGTGAAACATGCTACAGACAGGATACATGTCAATGCTAATATTGTAGTGACAAAAATAACAAATATATGCTTTGTCCCCTGTCTCCCTAGCTTCTTCATTGCACCTCTGTCAGTGTAGGGCCATAATTGATGCAATTATCTCTAAGGGGAACCTTATTGTTGTCTGTCTAGGAGCTTATTTACATCAGTCCCCTGCTCCAGGAACTAAGAGGCATTATATAAGGGCTTCAATAGATTATGTTGCATAAAAAAAATCTTGATTGTCTTCTTCTACTTCTCATCTTACTCTTAATACTCCACCTCCTCTGCTTTCTTATGGTTAGGTCTTCCTTCACATTCCCCATGTTTTTGTCCTTAATGTCACGTTCTTCATTAATTTACCCTCTTTTTTCTTTATCTCCTCTTCCTTTTGTTTTCCTTGTTTTGACAGGTTATGGAAACATAGCTCCAAGCACAGAGGGCGGGAAAATCTTTTGCATCCTTTATGCCATATTTGGCATTCCTCTCTTTGGCTTCTTGTTGGCGGGGATTGGAGACCAGCTGGGGACCATCTTTGTGAAAAGCATTTTGAGAGTTGAGAAGATATTTAGGGTGAGTATCATAATGAATTACATTTTCTTTGTTTAAGAATTGTAGTGCTTTTGTATGTGGATGACATAGCATTATTTTAAAAAAGTATTATTCTAACATGTTAGTTAACAACAAGCTAGTTTTAGTTCTTTTTATTCATATTTGCTACTTTTTTACACAATTGGATATTTAACCATATCAGAGACTCATGTATCAGTGCCTTTGGGCCTTTGTTGATCATATCCTTAGATGACTTTTACGAATTGCTTGTATGAGTTCTAATAATTTCTCTCATTTGGTTTCTCAGCAAAAACACAAACAGATTAGCCAGACGAAGATCAGAGTGACGTCCACCATCCTGTTCATCCTGGCTGGCTGCATCGTTTTCGTCACCATCCCTGCTGTCATCTTTAAACACATTGAGGGCTGGACTACACTGGAGGCCATCTACTTTGTTGTGATTACTCTCACCACAGTGGGAATAGGAGACTATGTGGCAGGTAGAACAACTGTTGTTCGTCATGATGTAGGTGAACCATTTTGTCAAACTATCATGGATTATTTTTGACCATGCTGTTATTTTTTTCCTCCCCCTCCAGGTGGAAACAGCAGGATTGACTACATGAAGTGGTACAAGCCTCTGGTGTGGTTCTGGATCTTGGTGGGTTTGGCCTACTTTGCGGCTGTCCTCAGCATGATTGGAGACTGGCTTCGAGTACTGTCTAAAAAGACCAAAGAGGAGGTGGGGTTCATTCAATTACACCACTCAGTATTACATTAGAGAGGTAGAAAATAAAAGGTCACTCAGCTGCTGCCTCCTCTGTGGCTTCTGTCTGCTCTCTTATTTTGCCTATTAATTGCTGCTTAGAGCTTGTCAAAAGGTTCTGTAACAGGCTGCTGTTATTGGAGGTGTTCAATATGTGAAGCTCTTACACGGAAGTCCAGACAGAAGAGTCAATGACTTATCTATCTTCTAGAAAGGAAAAATATATTACATAGGGGCTTGCAGCGATTATCAGTTTTAGCAAAATATTATTCTAGAAGATTATTCATATATCAAAATTGTAATTTTAAAGTCCCTGAAAACTGAAAAACTTGACACTGCAATTATTTCTCTATAGCATTAAATATTCATGGCTAAATGAGAAACAATCAAAGTTATAGTTGAGTTAAAAATATCCTCCATGGAGACTGGGTGGATGTGGTTTGATCACATTTGTATTAAACAGCATGTTACTTTAAAAACGTAATTCTAGTCATTTGTTTTACCTTATTACACCCTCTAGAAAGTAATTTGTTACACTACATGAACTACATTTAACAAGCCAAAACAAATAAACTCACTGGAGTCGCTTGCTCAGAAAACTGTAAATTGTTTCTATCCGCCCATCATGCAGAAAATTGAAGAACTTGTAATGCTTACTAAGAAGCTGATTGATAAATTGGTTTAAGCCCTTTAAGAAACAAAAGTTTCCCATGATGACAATGTCTTGTACCCCATATGCTTTTCTAATCTCTTCTTGATCCTTTTCTTACTGCACAGGTTGGGGAGTTTAAAGCTCATGCAGCCGAATGGAAAGCAAATGTACGAGCGGAGTTCCGTGAAACACGGCGGCGCCTGAGTGTCGAGATCCATGACAAGCTCCAGAGGGCTGCCACCATTCGCAGCATGGAGCGCCGTCAGCTTGGCCTGGAGCAGCGAGCTCACTCCCTGGACATGCTGTCTCCAGAGAAGCGGGCCTTGTTTGCCAGCCTGGATGCTGGCCGATTCAAGACTTCCTCACAGGAGAGCATCGATACCAAGCTCAACAACCTGAGGCTGAAGGGGGCTTGTGAGCCATACGACCATCAGGGGAGTGAGCAAACACAACAGACAGCATCTTCCTCAGAGGAGAATCTTTTCAACCTACGCTTCGGATCCCTCACCAAGCTGGCCAGACGCAACAAGAACCGAGAGCTACGGAGGAACATTACTGAAGATGCGCGGCGGGCAAGTGTAGGCATAAACAATGGCAGTGCCATGCTGGGTGAGGAGAGGACGGAAGAAGAAGAAGAAGATGGGGAGCAAGATGAGGAAAACGGAGAAAAAAAAGAGGGAAACACAAGTCTGACAAACCTGTCACAGTATGCAAGTGAGCGCGCCAAGTTGAATGGGTTCATACCAGTACAGGCCAAAGATGGAGAGAACGACTAGAACGGAAGAGCCCAGAAACAGAGTGAAAGATACAGAGACAGAGACAGAACAAGAGTGCATGGTCCTTTGAGATGTCAAGAAATGTGCCTTTCTGTTTCCTATGCTTTGATTGGAACTGCTCCCAGGAAATTCATTGTGCCATAGCCACGGGAAGAAAATGTGTTGCCAAAAATGAACGAATAGAAGAGACACAGAGGCTGTAGTTAAATACCTCATATCGGATGTTACTGTAGAACGGGCTTCTTGAGAATTTCTACAGGAGCTATCTTTACAGCTTTGTTGGCTTTCAGCCCTGACGACTCTTACGAGACACTTGGGTAACGGCTGTCTGTTAATGCTGAATCTTTTTTTTTTTTTTTTAAACAATGTGGGCAGGACAACCCGAGAGCTAGCTTCATGTCATCCATCTTGAGAAACATTATCGATCTCCGCTTTGTCATCTCATACTGTGGTGGCTATTTTTAGCTCAGCTGCCTGCTGCAAAAGGACTTCCACGTTAATGAATGGAGGGTGGGAGGTAGTGTTTCTGCTGGATCAATAGACAATACGAGCATTTACCTAACCGACATGTACAAATATTCCTACATGGTATGTGACTTTGAAAATGTACCCCTAGGGCATAAACTACTGCATACTAAAAGCTCATAAAAACAAACTATTCACCTTGTGCATAGTAAAACACACAACCACAGCATTATAAAAAAAACTTGAAAGCTTAAAATTATAGCTGTAATAATGTTACCGTTTGTTTTAATACAATGAAATGCACTGCTTTCATTCATATTTGGTGTAAAACCCCATTTATTTGAGTAATATTTGCTACCATTTTCTTAATTGGGGATCAATACTGAGCTGGAATTCACCTGACAGACACCTGTTTAATCACCTTTGGCCATGAGATTGTCAGAAACACTTTTATTTTGTATATGACATTCACTTCATCACAAATGTCTTGTGTCTTGAGTGCTTAAATTACGTTTTTATTAATGAATGTGATGCTGTTGATTTTGTACTCGCCAAGCATGTTTGAATCTGTTTACTCCTTTTTATATCAGCCAAGCACTTGAGTTGAATTTTCCATTGAATTGTAAAATATGAACAAAATGTGTCAGGTTTCTTTCTCTTATTCCTTTTCTGAACGTGTTTTTTCGTAGTTCCTAGAGTTTTACTGACACATGACCGTTTTAAACTTTATTTGCATTTTACAGGCACTGACATTGCTACCCATCGCCTACTTTCAATTTTACAGAATTATTAAATGTATCACAAGTGTGCATTGTATGCATCTCTAAAGCTAAATTACACACACGCTGGTTGCACTTGTAACCTGTTTATCTGATATGAATTTCATTAACCTTTCCATGACCATGACCTGTGATAAGTTGAGCGACTATTTGTTGTGTACAGCCTATTTTATGAACAAATCACATTAAATGTAGTGAGTGCCTTTTTCCAGATAATAAACACGATGAAAGAAATTTAAAAGGTCGGAATTGCTATACTCATAACAGCATTAGCATATTAATTCAATATACATTGGTGGTATCACTTTCTTATACTGGAAAGACCTTGCTTTTCCAAGGGCATCTACAAAATTATATTCCAGAATTAAATCCATCACAGGACTTGTCATAGTAGAAAAAGCACAGGTGTTATAACGTTAGCATTAATAACATTCGTTCAGTTTAAGTGACCAGTTAATCATGTCAGTGTGACGGTGAGCTAGCATGCACAACACCAGGAGCCTAAATGGGATTCAGCCTTCATTCATTTTATTACTCACACGTGTGCTTCTCTCACGCTGACATGTCAAAATGTCTTTCCTGAAAAAAAGGCCTATTGTGGACTATTTTTTATCAAGAGGTTTTATAAAGACCAGTTGCTCATAGGTTTTGAACATACATTCATCACAGTCTTTAGAAGTGTGTGAACATGGTGACATACTTTCCTGTAAAACGTTGACGAATTTTATTTAATTCAGTTTAATTTCACTACACAGACATTTCTATAGTATAGTATAGAACTATATAATGATCTCAAGTTGTCATTTTTTGGTGTATTATTCACAATTTAACCTTAAAAAATCAAGGGAACAAAGACAAAAAAGACACATCGCAATTAACTTAATTTATTCAAACACAATATGTCAACACAGCACCGCTCCTCTGCACACTTGAGTTTGTTTTTGTCCATTGCCTCTTTTCACTCCTCTCAAAATTTTAGCCTAAACGCTTTTTTTTAAATATACATTATCACTGTGAATTTGCCTTGATGCAGCTTTTGGGTAATTAAATGACAGAATTCATTATTATGTAAGTGACTCCCAGCATGTTGCAGGATGCCCAAGGTCTCCATCCGTGCCTGTCTAGCTCGGAGCCACAGTCACGTGTGTCAAAGTGTGTAAGGGACCCAGGAAAAAGACAGCGCCACAAAAGAAATTAATCAGGGAGGCAGGTCAGTAAAGGCGGAGCTATAAACTCCATGTAATATAAAGGGTGTGTGTGTGTGTGTGTGCATTAGTGTGTGTGTTTATAGAGGTTTTTCCTTCAAGGTGGAAGTGACCTCAAACCCTCTCCTTTTTCTCTTTTGTTTTCTTGTCTCTCACTATCTGCCCTATCTCTGTTCCTCCCCCACTCTACTGAATCCTCACTTTTTTTTCTTAATGTTTTCTTCTATTTGTGCATTGTTCATTCGTCTATTTATGCAATCCAAGTCATCGACATGGAAGAGCCTAGTAGAGTGGGTCTTAACTGCACAGCAGGAAACAGAACTCAAGACATGTCCGTCAAGCATCAAGTACTGTGTAAAAATGCTCTTAAAGTTTTTTTTTAAACATAGAAATTACAGTAATATTCACATTTACAACACCTAGATGAAAAATAATTATCATTTCAAGTATCTGCCTCTCATCATGTGTTTTGTAAATGTGTAATGTAATGCAATGCCATACAACTTAACACAGGCTCAGAAAAAACACCCCACTAACACAGTGTTGGTGAAAACTGAAACAGAGGCTTGTTTGGTTTGCACAGGTGTACCCAATTATCTGGTAAATCGGTGTGTGATCCAGCTGCTTTTACTGCATATAATTGCTCTGAGTCAACAGGAAGTCCTTCTTGACCCTCACACCCACCGAGTTATAAATATCTTTTTTTTTTACCATTGTATCATATGGCATGTTTCTGTGGGCTGAAGTGTATATGATGTTGCTTTTTGGGATAGGAGTACACCTTCAGAACCACACATGCTGCAGTGCTAGAAAGGGAAGAAAACATCCAAATAACTTACTAACTAACTAAAAATGACACGAATGTGCATGTGAATCTAAAGACAGTTTAAAGACATTTTATTTTTTTATATATTACATAAACCTTACATTACATAAATGTTACATTTGCAGCCTCAAGTAGGTGGGTGAGTGGATGGGTGGGTGGACACATTATAATTATTGCAGTATTCACTGGGTCATACAAGCAACACAGTGAACGTAACTGTAGAGAAACTATAATTTTACACTCTTGTCGGCTTTAAATTACTCTTCTTGTGTTCACTTCACAGACTGCGATAATCACTAGCCTGCATTTGTACATGTGTGACCATGCCCTCAAACAGGACCCTTATTCTACAACCTGTAGGGGGAGAAAGGCAACTGTGATGGGTGGCCACGCACTTCTGATTGCACCCAAAGGTGTTGTCTGGTCACAGTAAAAGGTGAAAAGGAAGTTTGATCTTATTGTGATTGGTGTAAAGAAATAAAAAAAGGTAGGGCATATTTTCCCAATACCAGAATGATAATGGGTTCAGCCTGAAAAGCTTGAAAGTTACCTCATGATTGCATCTCTCTTACTGGCACCTGCAATTTGAGGTGCAGTTTAAATGTAATTTACACACACATTTAATGTGATGTTTTAACAAGACTGGAGTTTGTATGCAACATAAATTTATTCATTTGATGCTTTTGCATTTTGGTATTTTCAACCATCTGGCCTTCATCTAAATTATGACACTTTGCCAGTGAGAGCAACTGAAAATTCCTGGTCTCTCTCTGATGCCAAGAAGCATTTCTCATTTCTGGCATACTGGCAGTTAAGGAAACATTAACGAGAGTGTGTGTGTAGCTTCACAGTTCTTTCCTCCATTAGAGAGCTGTGCAGTGTACCTAGAGGGATGATGCAGAATGACAAATCCATCAAACAAGAATTGTTTTTTAGAGTGAATGAAGGCTTGTGTGTCTCATCCAGAGAGGATAGCCCAGCATACATGGACACTACTCTTACCATGTTTGCAAATGCTCTTAAATAAAAGCACTCTCAGTGAAGACAGCCACAGCTACAACAGAAAAATTGTTCCTCTTTGAATTGTCTGATGAAGGGCTCAAAATGAATTCACTCCCTGTTGCAAACAGTGAATCCTGCCCACTTTCAGTTCCCTATAAACATGTTTAAAATGGCCATGAATCACCCACGAACAAGGCTTCTGTGGGGGCTAACTCATCCCCTATGTCAGTGCATCTTCAGTCGTGCATGAAGCTTTCATGTAACAGCCAATTCTGCAGCTTTTCTTAGACAGAAATTGGACTTGGGCTCCCTCATGTTAGTATAACTAGGATCTCAAACCATCAGTCTTACAGACTTCCGGCTTGCTGAGCTTTGACCTGCAAAGTAGCGTGAATCACAGAGGCTGTGGGTGGGATTGACCACATGTTTTCTCCAAAAGTCACAATAGAGGAAGTATTGTTGCTATTTTAGGTAGTGCCCAAAACAGCAAAAATCTAAAATGCCTTAAAGGCCGAAAGCACACAAAACTCACTTAGTCACTTAAGTGTGACTAATGTTTACTAGCTAGACCTAGGCAAGTACACTTACCTACATCATGATTTCAGCATAATTATCGTACACAATTTTACCCTGTTGATTCTGTCCAGACTGAGACATAAGAGAACAAATCCCTGATCCTACCGTGTGAGATTATTGTAAAAAACAGAATCATCAAGTCACAAAAAAGGTCTAAAGTTTACATTTCTTCTCAAATTAAAGCCTTACTTGAACCTGTGTTTTGCTCACTGAGCATACCAGTTTCTGCCAATAGATGTTACACATTGAACCTTTAACCAAACTATATAAAATTCAAAATTCTTCAGCTTTTTCACCATCTGGACCTGTAGATTTCCCACATTAACCACATTTAAAGTTGACAAAATCTTCGTATTAGTGACACTGTTTCTAAAAAAATTGCAAAGTATAAATAAATATAAGACATCCAAGACGACAACAAAATGTCCTTTTCCTATTTTTAACATCTGCTATCAGTCACCATTTAAAGGTACATTGTGTAGGAATTTCTCCCATCTAGCGGTGAAATTGTATTTTGCATTCAAACGAATAGTGCTCTCTAGCGCCTCGCGTTTTCAAATGTGTATTGCAACTACGGT
>NW_023339873.1:9744026-9761883 GCF_004916995.1 Morone saxatilis
GCTCGCCAATGAGGACACATTTATGAATGAAGACATTGATTTTAGCAAATAAAATACTTAAAATACTACACATTGTCCCTTTAAGATGTAAACCGGTTCATTTGATACACAATCAGTCCATTTGATTACACCTAATCTGCACTAATGGAGTTTTTAAAAGCCTGACATTTATATATAGAGAGAGAGAAATATAATGTCAAGAGTTTCTACATTCCTTGAAGTAATTATAATTTCCTCACATTGAAGATTTTGAGAGGCTGTTGCCAGAACAAGCAGTTGTGCTTGTACTTGTTGTGAGGAAGGGAGAAGTGTGAAAGTGCTGAGAGCGACAGGAAGGCTGATGAAGAGGAAAGGTTGGAGGGAGTGTCAGACAGTCACCCGGAGGAGCCCAGCATGCTTGACATCAACAGGAGACAGATGTGAAATCTGCCTGACAATGTGTCTGGCAGCTGAGATACTGAAATGAAGAGAGGTGTAATATGATGTCATCCAGACCAGTCAAGAGAAACTACTTCAGCTCAGACCAGGAATTGGGTTTAAACTTTAAAGACAACTTTGGGACTGAATGGGGTTGACAACTACAGTAAGACTGTCTGGTTAAAGATAGCCTACCAGTTGTTGGGGTGTGCTGATGCCCGGTTCATGTCATCCCTCCTCTCTACCTTCATTTCCTGTCACCTCCTAAACTGCCCACAATTAAAACAAAGGAAATATTTTAATTGTGAACAGACAGCTCCTGTATATTCCTCCACACTGATGCAGATTTGAAGGGGCTATAAGTAGAATTTACCTTTAATGCACATTATGACCATACTACACTACTGCCATACAAAGCCTGCAGTAACTATGCTAACAGGGAAACTGAGAAAAATGTTGCTTGACTATCCAGCCAAATGTGTTTTAGGTAGAACAGCGGCTATGTGTTTATTAAATATGTAGTTTCTTTGGCTTAAAAATCATGACCAATTATTTGATCTATGACCCCAAAATACCACTGCACTGTCTTTGTATTACCATAAACAGATGCAATAACTATGGTCTTAGTGTCTTGTTCCTGAGAAAATCTAAATCTAATTTGATGTCTTATTACATTAAGTCTGTATTTTATATTGTTGGATCTGTAAAAAGTTGAAATAGATGAGTATTTAAGAATTTAAGTATTATTTTGTGTAGTCTAATTAACACAGGAATCCCTTGTCCTGTCTGTCTAGTTAGCAGTAGCACAGTAATTGTCTAGAATACAGGATTTACAGACACTGAAGCTGCAGTAACTGCGGCCCAAGCTCTGAGAAGCTGAGGGAGAGCGCAGTAAGCAAGGTAAGTAAGGTTTGTCTTGGTTTTTGGTTGGATTTTGTACATTTTTATATTGTTTTAGGTTTTAAGATAGAGCAAGACTGAACTGAAAATGTGTCACAAGAACAGATGTTTAAAGTTCATTTTCAGACATAACTCAGTTTCGATTGAAATTGTAGTTACTGTGTTGTTTGCCTTTGTAGGGCAGTACAGTACAATTAGGGTGATGTTTGATAAGGCAGTGGGCAATCTTAGGCCGGTGGTCATACACAACGAAACCAGCACTTAAGTCAGGGTCCACATTGAGCCATGAGGGCTGTGCAATATGTCCCCATTGTCAGAAGCAGTGCATGTGTCTATTCTATTCTATTCTATTCTATTCTATAAAATTAAAGGTCCAGTGGGAAACATTTGGGGGGATTTATTGGCAGAAATGGAAAATAATATTCATAGGTATGTTTCCATTTGTGTGTTTTTGTTACCTTAGAATGAGTCTTTTATATGTACAGACACCTCATGTTGCCTTCTGGACCTTTAACTGTGCTATAGCAACAATATTTGCTGCCTAAAATTTTAAACCTTCCCTGCTCAGTACTGTACTGTACAATAAACAATAATCGTCCTCTCAGGACAGGGACATGCTGTCTTTTTATGAGTCTATTATTCTTTGATGTCTTATATCTTCAGTTTAATAAAAGTCTAAGAAATTTCTTAAAATCCAAATGTGGTAAAGAAGAAGTGCATTGCCAAAATGGAGAATTATATAGAGAAAAGGCTACTCTTGATAAAAAAGTAGCAACCTTGAATTCTTGTCAAACACACATAGTTTTACAGGCAGAGGTAGAGAGTAGAGATATGATATCAATGTATTGTTTGTTAGAATATTACATTTTTGAGTCTCTTATTTAATTTAACTTATATAGGCAATGTTATGTGTTGCACTTCAAGACTACACATTATACATGATGATCAACAGCAACCTGCTTCATTTATGGTTCAATGAAAGTTCTGTTGTTGTTACAACGACCACTGTCAGATATGGATTTGCATGAGTTTTATATTTACATTATTACTTACAGTAGATTAAAGAAGACATTTGAAGTAAACTATAAAAGGGAAAACCTTTGGAGAGGAGCCAAAACTATTGTTGCAGAGCCAGAGTGGTCCACAAGCTGTCGCTGTCCTAAACGTTACATTACAAGCAATTATGGACACAATTAAGAATAGAGCAATTTACTATAAAGCTTACAGTGGTCTTGAATTCTGCCAGTAATATCATGTTCAATTAATTAAGATACACATATATATGTACATACAGTATATTCATCATATATGATTCAACATGACTTTTCATGGGAAACTATGTCATCTTTAAATAATCCTGTTTCAGGTGAATCAGGCTAGCTATAATTTAAATAATTTCATTAAAAATGAATGCGACCAATGTTTTTACCCTCACTTTAGAGCTGAATATGACTTGATGCCCTATAAGATAAATAAAAGGCTCATATTTCCGGGGGACTTTTTTGAGCCATGTTACGTCACACAAACTAATAATCCATTTAGATATGTGGAAAGGAGTCACAGTGAAACAAAGAGCTCTTCAATGCTCTCAGCTCCTCTGCTCTCCAGTGAGTAAAGATAACTATTATTATGGCTGAGTCAGACAAGTGGGAAAGAAACACGTAAAAGACAGTGGGACAGTTTGGATTATAGATGGGAAGATAGCTGGGGAGAGATGTGTCTGTGAAAGGCAGATTTATAAGGGGATTTAGATTAGAATAATGTATAATTTAAATCGACAAAACGGCATGAAGGAGGAAAAAAGATTTCAGGCTAATGAGTCAATGAGAAAGGAAAATGAATGTTATGATAATTCGACTGCAGCAAATCCAATTTATAGTTGGAGCAAATTACTTAGTGTAAATAAAACCAAATTGGCAGCCTGATTATTCATGAAACTATAATGATTCTATTCTTAGTTTACATTACAAATGGCTTATGTAATGGTTTTACCCCACAACTGCTATATTTGTCCATCTGTTTCCTTTTTTAGCACATGTGTTATTTGTTTTTGTTTTTTCTGCGGCACGTGTACAGTATGAGTACATAACCCTGACTACAGCCTGTCTGCCAACACCTAGAACCGATCACAGCTGCCAGGGCAGGGATTGGCCAAATTGTAGCTGTGCATCCTTGTTTTTTCCTAAACGGGCTTGTTGCATAGTTTGACCTTCTTTGTCCTTAACCAACACTTTGACTCTAAATTCAGGCTCACTTTGCACCCTCCTTTTCATTCCAGCGAGGATCATATTTCTATTGCATGTGTGTGGATACAATCAGATCACCAGTGTAGATTACATTCATTTATCATGCCTGAGAGGGGACAGACTCTCACACACGTGCCACTGCTGAAACTCTGCCAACATCCAGGTAGAGGTTGGGATTGACTGACAATACCTATTGATCCCCAGTTACCTCCAGCTCCAGATACCAGTGTACCTTACATATAAAGAAGGCTGTCTGTTGCAGAGTCAAGGACAGTGGAAGGTGAGAGGTGGGTGTTCAGATGGGCTTCATAGCCTCAAGGTTCTGCTGATGCAGGTTATTCACTGTTAGGTGAAGCATATTATTTGACATGGATGAATGGAAGAAAGAGGCAGGACAAGGACTCACATGGAAGAGCACATGTGCTTTCCAGCCTTTGTTGTTAGGAAGGCATGACAGTGAAATGAGCAGTATCACACATTTTTAAATCCCATACAGGGACACAAAGTTGGTCCCCACAAGGTTGATATTATGTTTTTTTCTAAAATAGCCACGGCCAAAGTCTGTGTGTGTATGTGTTTATTAATTGCAGAGACATGTGTTCTGTATATGGTTACTGCGTTAAAGCAGAAGGACCACCATAGACCACCTCTGAGATCTTAGATAGATTTGGTTAATCCTGGTATCATGTTGTTAAGATAAAAATAACATGACAATGTTCATGGCAAATGAATTTCATTATTAGGTGTAATTGCTGTAGTAAAACACTACAAGGTTTGTCATAAAACAATTTGTGCAAAGGCAACAGAGAAGAGAAAATAGTCAAATTTTCTAAGTGTAAACAGTGTAGAGAGCTTGCTGAACTTCCATAATTGTCCACTAGAGAGCTTCAAATATCCATGTTTCAGTTTGCCACACCTCAGGCCAGCAATCAAAAGCTCTTGTTTTTTTTGTGAGCATATGACAAAACACAACTTATAGATCAAGAAAAAGAATTGTACTGAATGTATATGTGTGCATGATGTTATTGGCCACAATCACAATCAGAAAATTTTTCTTTTATGGCGTTTATTTTTTACGAAGAATGCAGAAAATTAAATGTTGATTTCATGAGCAGTTTGCAACCATGAAAAGAATTTAAAGTAACATCTTCTTCACAGAAAACACTGAACTTACATACAATTTAGTTTTTAGTTGGAACATTATGAATGTAATTTTATTACTGAAATGATTATTGAGCCCTATATGTTTAAATTAACCAGTGTGACAATAACAAGACATGTTATGTCTCTCCCTACGAACAACTCAAATGATGAATGGGGTCACATTTGCATAACAATCACTTTATTTCCTTTGGACCTGTTTAGAGAAGGTCTCACACAACAGAACAACTGTGGTGTTTGACAAATATTTTACCATGGAACAGCTGGTCTCCATGACTCCCTGCTGATAATATTTTGATGTTGGCACAGGTGTACAGTGCAAGCTAAAGTATACTGTTAGTTTAGTAAAGTGTAGACAAAATAATGTGAATGCTCACTCTTGCACTGAACTGCAATTGGGATTTAGAAACTTAAAGTTAATGAGTTCCAGTTGCAAACACTGAAAAAAGGCAACATTTTCAATTTAAAGCAGTGTTTGTAATTGTGTTGTTGAATTTACAATAATGTATCTACTATTTAATGTCTAACTGTAAAGTTTACCACAACATTGTTACATTATTTCGTCATGTACTTTATTCAACCTACACCACACCTTCATCTTTGCTTCTCTTCTTTAGCTGGCAGAAGAGAACAACCTTAGAGACATTTGCCTTCCCTGTTCTAGTGATGAAGCAGTAAAGGAGAGGGTCTGCAAGGCAGTTGAGGGTTGAGATAGCTATGCTGATCTTGTACGGATAAAGGAACCATGCAACCTTCCTGCAGTCATCCACTAGTACGCGGATAAGCATCATGACGTGGACAGGTCCGAAGCAGAACAAAATGCAGATTAGAACTACTGTCAGCAGCTTTGAAATCCGTTTACGTTCCTGTTCCTCTGTGGCCTGGTTGGATTTCACTGCCTCACAGATACCCCAGGTGGTAAACAACACCAGGAGAACTGGAACAATAAAGCCCAGGAAGAAGCGTGCCACATTAGCCCGAGCCAAGTTCTCTGACAGTGGGAGGAAGATATCAAAGCACACAGAAAACTTGTTGTTTTCATGGTATGAGTCCTCCCAGGTGATGGTGGTGGCATTGAAACAGACCACCAACACCCAAATGGCAATGCTGACCACTACTGCAGTGCCAACTTTCCTCAAGAAGGTGTACTTCAATGGGTGAACCACTGCCAGGTAACGGTCAACAGCAATGCAGCAGAGGAGAGCATCGCTGGTGTAAAAGTTAGTGAAGAGAAAGTAGACAGATAGCACACAAACATAGCCTCCATGGGTCCAAACTCCCCTCCACAGGAAGTCCAGCCACAGAGAAAGGCCGACAGTGAAGGTCAGGTCACTTAGGGCCAGGCTGAATAGATAAACACCAAGTTCGTTCTTCTGTCTAATGTGCTGCCAGGACACATAAAGGGAGAAGGCGTTGGACGGGATGGAAGTGATGATTATAGCCAGGTAGAAAAACAGAAACAGCTTCCTCCTGGATGCGCTCTCAGCCAAGTCACATTCTAAATGATTGGTTGCCAGGGTTAGGTTTTCCATGGCAGATGTGACGTTTATATGCTCACACCTTGAAGAGAAACAAGGAAGGAAATGAGGAAGGGACACATCAATGCATATAAATACTTAAAGTAAAGGGGAGCTTCACAGATTCTACTCATTAAGTTCAGTTTAGCCTGTAGAAACTGTTTAATAATGTTTTCTGTGGCTTTTTTGGGACCTGTCTGGTGTTTGGAAATTGAACCCTGATATTATAAAGTTTATTAACTTTTAACAGAAAGCCTGTGCTACAAACTGTTAAAATAATGAGCACTTAACAGTCAGAAAGAATCTACTGAAAGAGGCTATTGAGTTGTGTTGTGGGAAATGTAGGGGGGTCATTTCAAAACACATCCTGCTGGCAAATGCACATGACAGCAATGTAAGTAAAAGTCTTCAACTTCACTTCAAAGTGTCAACCATAAACACACAATAGTATTTAATAAGGAAAATCATACACTCAATTAGACTCATGTGAAGGTATACTTACATTTTATTCAGTTTTAATTCCACTCCAAATTCTGTCCATAAAATTCATCATAATTGAATAGAAAACATTGAAACCGATGCAGAGACGATTCATTCAGTTGCCTTCCACTGCTTAAATCAGCCAGCTTAAAGAAACAGGAAGCGTCAGCAGCTGCCTCCTTGTCGTCCCTGACTACCGTATGTCATTTACTGGGTGACAGGCCATGACAGAACAAACTACCGGTGTTAGAGGACCACACGGCAGATTTAATTTAGGTACTAAGTCTATATGAGACTGCTTGTCTTTATGTTTGGTGTGTCAATATAGTCACAAACTCTGGTAAATGTGATACTGATTATTTTCTGATAAAGGAATATATATACGCTTGACTAATTATTTCCATAGCGTAGTTATGTTGTTATGCCTACGTGCCCCAAAAGGATATAGCATACACATAATCTTTAAGTCTGTCTTAAAAATAATACTTAACATGTCCGGTATGTACACTGAAAGCATTTTTGGTGGCTGTAATTGTTTCTCTTGTATATAATAGTCAGAAAGTAAAATGTATATTTGGGGACAAAATCCACAAACCTTGTTAATATATGTTAATATGAGGTTTCAATAAATTTAGATTTAAGTGACGGCCTGTTTAGTATAAAATTTCCTCTTAGTGTTTCTATCTCTCTGCTGTGACCCAGAAAACAAACACTGCTCATGGAAGCCCAAAGAGGGACATTTTGTGCTACAAAGACTAGTTACTATTTCAGTGTACATATGGGTAGTATGTAGTACTACAACAGGATACCCTCCAATATGAACCTATGCTTTAATGAAAGTAGAAAGAAAAAAAACGATATATTTGTTGATGTATTTGATATACTGTATGTACATATTGATATTTTGAAGTACATTATTATTTATCACTTCTTTATCAGTGGCTTTTCCTATGGACTTTATTGACTATGGTGATTAACCACACCTGCCACAAAAGAGCTTGTCAGCCTTTTGATGTGCATAATTTATAAATATGGGTGTGGTTTTTAAGGCTTTCAAACATTAGCCGATCCTTTCATGCAATCATAAACCAGAAAAGACAAACCAGAGGAGGTTATTTTAGATTTCTTCTATTCAATTCAAATAATAAATAAAAAAATCAATTAAGTAATAAATGTAAATGTGATCTTGTTTACACCATAGTCAACCACTGCACATAAAAGAGATGATTTGTCCCATTATTGTTATTTTTATTTTATTATTTTCTTACAGGCTACTTCAGTCGGTTTTCAAAGCACTGCTTCAACTCAGAGTTCATCAAATATAGAAGTATGAAAAGTGAAGGGACATGCCCCATCCCCATGGAAATTATGCCCTTACAACAACAAAACATTGCTTACAACTTACAGTCAACATTACACAATCCCAAATCATAATTTGTCTCACAATTTCATAGTTTCCATTTCATTCACAATTACAGGTTCAAATTAAATGCTTAATATAATGCTGTTGTTAGGAAACTGACTCAATTCCAGTAGACCTGTCTGACCATCTTTTTCTCAAATGAACTCCCCTACCTTTCTCTACAGCTTTCCTAATCTCGTTCTTAGCGTTCTCATTGATTAAACAGTATATTATAGGATCCATTGTACTGTTTATGGTGGTCGTGGCAACTGTGACCAGGTATGGATCTTTGAGCTTTGCGGCCCAGACGCAGGCCCCGGGCTCCAGTATGGCCCTAAGCAGCATGACAGTCTGGTAGGGTGCAAAGGCCACTATGTAGGTTAGAAGAAGGAAAAACAACATCAGTCCCACTTTCCTGCGCTCCTGTGCCAGGATGGAGGTGCTCTGTTGAAGTGATTGCATGATCTGCTGAAAGCAAAAGGTCATGATGATCATAGGGACAAAGAAACCCAGGGTGACTCGTGTAAGGGTGAGGTTGACATCTTCTTGTGTCATAGGTATTCGCTCCACACACAGGTGTCTTGAGGAGAAAGCTTGCAGCGCCCCTGTGTGGTCAAGCAAGATAATGTGGATGGCAATCTCCAAAATCCAAACAGCAATACTCACAACTGCTGCTGTCCGCACCTCTCGGACCCAGTGAAAGTGGAGAGGATAGACCACTGCTAGGTAGCGGTCAATGGAGATGCAGCAAAGGAGGCCTGAGCCGATGTAAAAGCTGTTGTACATGATTACAGCCACCAAACTGCAGAGACCACCCGCAGGCCTCTGCAGGGCCAGCTCAATCCAAACTGGCAGAGAGATTGTGTAGAGCAGATCAGAGATGGACAGGTTGACGAGGTAGACTGCCGTGCTGTTCCCATTCCTCATCAGCATCCAGGCTGCATACAGAGACAGACAGTTAGCCGGAAATCCCACAATAAAAAAAAGGGAATACACAGTTGGATACATGTTCTTTTCCACCGAGGACTCCACGGTGCATGAGTTAGATGTACTTGAGTTTGTCTGGATGAGGACAGCTGCATCCATTCTTACGTGATGATGATCAAACCTCGAATGTGAATGGAAATAGGAGGCTTGGTGTTGTGTTGAATGAGATAAGCTCTGCAATGCAAATAGTTCCGGGCAGAACATGTTTGGTTATGCTAAAAATGAAAATAGCGTCCAGTGCTTTCAATGTGGATGTTGTTTTATTTCCCCAGCGTTGAAATTTGACACAGGATGAACCCAAAGATTAAATTTTAGCCTATTTTAAAGTTTGGAAACTTGAACGGCCGGTGAGATGTTCCTGTGACCAGCAGGAACATCCAGACCATGCAACAGATTGTGTATAATGGGAATAAATGGGCTCAGGAGAATGTTAAGAAATGCCAGATGCACTATATAATCAACTATAGGATCAAATCATCAGTGGTGGTATCTAAGCTAATTTACTCATTACTGTGGATGTACTGCACCAGTACAAGATATTGTACTTTTTTCGCCACTACATTTATATATTCACCAACCTTTTCCAAACTCTCCATGGTTTAACTGTGTTTTGTATGGTTATTTATATTTTATCTTTCGTTGTTGGTTTGTTTTGATCTCATTTATTTGGTCCAGCACTTTGTAACCGTGTTTGG
Organism: Morone saxatilis; assembly: GCF_004916995.1. NCBI lineage: Eukaryota > Metazoa > Chordata > Actinopteri > Moronidae > Morone > Morone saxatilis. Next base: position 9,753,832 of record NW_023339873.1, read on the forward strand.
ATGAGTACTATACAAATAAAGTTTATTATTGTTGTGATTTATTATTCAGATTTTGAAGTTGTCAGCTGTTCGACCAAAGAGACATTTCCCTTCTGAACTTCTCAGACTTCATTTAAATAACTGCTTGGCCTAAAGGAGGGAAATTATCCAATGTTTCAAAAAGAGATAAAACTTTAGAAAACAATTAAAAACAAAATCGTAATGACTTTTTGAAGGGGTTCTGGTAGACTATAACAGTAAAATGATTGTAGTATTTTCAATTGAATGATATTATGCATAATAGCATATCCTCATAATATTTTAAATATTGATAATACTTATAATATGCCCTTATAATATTTACTTATGTAGGATTTTAAATGCAGATTTTTACTTAAAATGAGTATGAGGAGTATTTTTACATTGTGGTATTGCTACCTTTAACCTAAATAAAGGATAATCCCTCCACAAAGCAAACAGGTTTGTCTACACCCATGTAGGCTTTTCTGGACTTGTCAGGAAAAGCATGCATTTGCATATTGCATCATCTCCTGCTATCAGTGCCAATGTGGTGCAGTGGAGGATCCTGTTACTTCAGTTGTATTTCATGAAGGTGAAATTTGGCAAAGCATTGTGCTCCTGAGACAAGCCAGACAACTTGCTATGCAGCATCAAGTGGAATAGTCATCTAGTTGCTGTTGAGATGCTGTTGACACTGAGAATCCTGTTCACTGAGTGGACTCCATCCAAGTCTATTCTAATACTCAGGAACCACAGCTCACCAAATAAAGGCATGGTGGACATGCTGGTGCTCACATCAACTGTTAAGTATAATTAAACATCTGGCATTTTTAATCCGTAGGAAAGCCCTAAAATAGTGCCTGATTTTTAGAAGCAAGGTGTGTTATGCTAGTAGCTGCTATAGCCTCGGTAGTCTAGCCCTGTGCCGAGGTGGATGTTTGGTAAGTTCACTTTGTCAAGTGAGTTTCTGGAGCTGTACAAGGCTCCGTAAAACTTTTCCCCACATATGCAGTAGTACTCCCCAAGACCTGTAAACAGACTTTGGTGTGTAAAATCGGCACACTTCTCCTTTAAAACAGAAATCTGTTGTTCCCCTCCTCAATGACTATATAAAAACAATGAATTCACTAAATGAATACATACTGTTATACTGGGGACTAAGAAAAAGCCACAAGCTCTAATTTAATATTTATGTTTTATTATTTGAAGGAAACAGAAATTACAGATATTTCTGATGGAATCAATTTCTTAAACATACTTACAAAAATGAACTTTATTCATCATGGAAAGCTTTGTCAAAACATTGTTAGACCTGTCTTTTGTCTATGTCTTTTTTTTTTTTTTACTCACATAGCTGTAAATCTATTTGTATACCAGCGTAATAGTCTTGGTCTTTTACATTTATGCCACTCCCGGTGTTACATTACATAGATTATGCAAAATGTTTCTGAGTTAATTCACAGAGGTTGTTTCAGCGACAGTGGCATTGTGTTTAGACTGTAAAGAGACACGGGCATGACTGTGTGAGTCACTACTCTTCATGCTACTGTGACTTTGAATAGTAAATAAAATGTACAAAGCAACAAACTGTACAAGCATGCAAATGGATACATAAAGTGTAGATAGTGGAGCTGATTATACACAAAAGTAAGGGATTATGGACATATGTAAAATATGGCAGGGTTTGTTTTGGGAATTTAGCATTTAAATATCACAAGACAGCCAGACTAACACCATGTAAATATTACAAGGCAGCCCAAGTAATACCATGTAAATATCCGAAGATAGTTAGAGCAACACCATGTAAATATCACAAGACAGTCGGAGAAACACTGTGTAAATATTACAAGACAGTTACAGTAACACCATGTAAAAGTACAGAGAAACATATTTACAGGCATGCACACAGACAGGCATGGAACACCATTAAAATGTCATATTAAGATGATAAACCCTTGCGGTATCAGACAGAGACTGTTTCCATTTCTTGTGTACATTACTTCCATTATCTGCCCATTACTTCTGTAATATATAACACGGTATGGTAGTGCTGTTAAAATATGGAGCAGTGTTATTATTGTGTTAAGTCTGAAAGCATTTCTGATCACACAGCAGTTTCATCAGGTCATTTGTGTCTCATATCCTAGAAATCACTTGCCTAACCAGTACCACACCCATACAGACACTTTCAATATATAATCTTACACAGAGCATATAGTACTCCTTATAAGCTTAATTTTGGAGTTTCTGCTATGTGTCAGAGATGTAAAATGTCTACGGGGACTCTTCTTCACTTTCTTTCTAAGCTGTCCAGTTCTAGAGGCTTTTTGGAAATTTTGTCACAACAGTTTCTGAAATCTCAAAATCTCATGCTGACTTTGATCCTAAAGTTTGGATCTGGGTAATGCCAGCTCACTTAGTGTGGTTTTTTATCTGGCTTGCAAGCACTGCAGCAACAAAATGTTTACTTAAAAACTGGACTTGCAACTCCCAATGTCAAAAAACTGTAGCAATGAATATAGAAAAAATACTGTATTCTATCAAGAAAAAGACCTTTGACTGTATGTTGGCCCTTAATATCTTATTATTATTTATTAGCATGTATTGTTGTATTTATACCAATATAAATAACAAATAGTGCATTTGCATATTTTATACATATATAACTTATATACCAACACAAAAAAGACCACATCCGTGATTTCTTCTGTTGATGTTAAGAAACGCAACAGAGCATTTATATATGATTGTATGATTACCTGTGATCATGTCTTGTCTTCCTTCCTGACTTCTAGCTTTCCTCCTGAAGTGTTGCCCAGGGAATAAATGGGCTCAGGAGAATGTTAAGAAACGCCAGATGCACTAAAACCTGACTTCTCATATGGAAGTGTGAGACTATGTCTACATCACATAATGTGTTGAGAAAGGTTTAAGACTGGTAGTCAGAGCTAACTCAAAGTGGAGGCTGGTGTTAATGCCCTATAATCCTCTGATTAGTAGGCATTAACACTTTTTCATATAAATGTCTTGACGTCAATTACTCCTAAACGGTTAACTCTATGTCAGCATTGGGTATATGAGGTTGAGGGTGATTTAAAACAGTAGAGGGCGTGTTGAGCCTTTTTCAACCTACAAAATGCAGATTTTCATAAATTTGATAAGAATGTCAATTTTAACACCAGCATCATCACAGTATAGTCATATAATTAGGTTAGAGCTCAAATAAACATGTTTTATGGTGGAGTACCTCTTTAGGTAAAACCCTGGGTTATGTTCCACCCACAGCAAACAATCATATCTGCAGAATCTGATGGGCGATCGTAAAAAGGGTATATCATGCTCCTAATCAAGTAAACATACCATTGTCTCAAATTTACCTTTTAAATTGAAAACTGTGGGTGAAACACAAAATAAAACCCATGTATTCAGACTACACAAACATAATGTGGGTATTACTTCAACTATTTTTCCTGTAGTACATCTGGGAAAATAACAGCCCATTTTACTACGTGAAAGTGTGAAAAAAAAAAAAAAATATGCCCTTGGTTTTCAAAAACAAATCCCAGTCCTGCAGATCACCTTATTCTCTGTCGCTTTTCATGTGGTGCGTGTTGAGACTGTCCTGAAAGACACTTCACTGTCTTCCTGCTTAAAGAGTTCAGTAACTTTTTTACGGAAGTTCTTTCCTACAATAACGTAGAGGATGGGGTTGAGAACACTGTTGAAGAAGCCTAAACAGGTGAAGATGTAGCGGCAAGTATGTAGGGGGTTTTCACTCGTCAGATCAGATCTTATGAAGATAAATACTAACTTAACCAGGTGGAATGGCAGCCAGCAGATCACAAAAGCCAAGAGAACTGCGAGCACCAGAGTGGTGGCCTTGTGCTCCATTTTCTGGTTTAACCACTCTTTTAAACGGCCATTCAGAGCTTGAATAATCTTGACAGTGCACCAGGAAATTATGCCAATGGGAATGATGAAGCTGAATATAGTCAGCGCCCCTTCATAAAGCCAGTCATATTTGACTTCCAAAGTCAACCCGCAAAAAGTTACATTATTCTGAAGTTCCAAGTTCCTGTATATGATCACAGGGACACTCAGGAGCAAGCACAACCCCCACACCAGCAGACAGGCCAGTTTGGCATACTTTGGCCTACGTATTACGCTATTGGACAGCGGATGCACCAGTGCCACATAGCGATCTATGCTAACCAGAACGAGGAAGTATATGCTGCCGTAGACGTTCATATTAATGCCCATGTGGACAACTTTGCACAGGAACAGACCAAAAATCCAATTGTGATTATTCAATATGTTGACAGCCCAGAAGGGCAAACAGGACACCAGAACAAGGTCAGCAGCAGCCAAGTTGCTCAAGTAGATCTCAGCCACGGTGCAGGCCTTCTTATGAAACCAGAAAACCACGAGGACAAACATGTTAAACACAATCCCCAGCGCGGTGATCAGCAGGATGAACACCGGCATCGCAGTTTTGGTCCATTCCAGGTCCGGAGGGGCACTGTGGAGAGACAAAGGACAAAGTTCCGTTAATCATTTACTCCTGAGTGACTCAGAATACTGTGAGATACTGTAATACTTTATCTACTAATACTGAATACTGAGTGAATGCCTGTCTACTGTGAAATGAAACACTGTAAAATAGTTATGTTGTCTGTTTATTGCAGTTACCAGAGAAAGTGATTGTAGATAAGGGTCATTATATAAAACAAACAATGGTGTGGCAGTTTGTGGTCTAGCCACTGATTCCAAGGTAGTTGTTTTGGGAAGTTATGAAAGACTATTGTAGTTGAAAGTTTTTGTAAAAAACAAACAAACAAACAAAAAAAGCCTTACATTTGAACAAATAACACTTTTTAATTTTGCATGTTAACTATTTTTTATTGTCTTATTTTCTAATTTACTTTATTTTTTCTTTATGAAACCAAAACAACCCAACATTTGTTTTATTAATAACACCTGGAATGCACAAAATATAAAATTTATTATTCTGTTGTATGTCCTTTATAAGCTGTTCAGTACTGATAAACAAATCATTAACTAATAATGTTCTAACATTCGTTAAATTATTCATTTGATACTAGATGTTCTGTCCTGACACAAATCTCAAAATAATGAAGACTTTGCAAATAAACAATGCCGAGGGCAGGATATTCTGCAGATGTGATATACTAACAAGACTACCATTGTGCTATAAATAAGGATAGGATCATTTTCGAAAAAAAGAAAGAAAGAAAAGAAGGAGAAATAATGGAATAACATCTGCATGGGGTTAAAGCGCTGAACATGAACTGCAATTCTGCTGCCTCTAATCTGTGTGGGAATATTTGTTGTATCAGATTCCTCTTGTTCTTGTAACTATTGTTGCATTTGTTAACTAACCCTTTTCTCTGTGTTGTCTTTAATACATAAGCCATACACATGCAATTTAGAATAACACAAACTTTGACAGTATTCACATCTGAAGGACTGCATTCATGATAATAAATGCAATTTAATTTAATACATGTATGTAATTGTATTTATGTATAAGCAAAACACAAATAAACTTTTAGCAATTTCTGTCTCACTAAAATCTCTCTGATATTTACTCCTTAAGGTGCCAAAGATATAACATTAAAAGCAGTTGCAGGAAAGGCTGCACTTGTATTCATATGCTACAGCTGAATTTGTCTAACTTTTTGACTTACTGACATTTAGCACTTAAACCCACCATTATAGTGTTAACCTGCTTTTAATTTAAATGCAGCAAGAAAATTTTTACAAAGTAGTACAAACAGCACAATGGTTTTAATATTGGTCCTAAAGATCTTATTGCCTATCTGTCTATCTGAGTGGAGCTAAAGCAGATCAAGATGTAGCACTAAACGTGTAGAGACAAATAAAATGACAGAGCTGCAGTTGTGGAACAGTGAAAATACTTGAGATTTTTTGAGCGGGTTGTCCCTCCCTATATGCCCTGTCTAGATTCTAGATTTCTGTTTGAGATAGCTTTTTTTAATAAAGGTCAGTACATTTTTATAAAACGTCTGCATACTGTCATTCACAGACAGTGTTATAAAGACCAAAACATTACTGAGGTTGAACAATGTTTAAGTTGTTCGTGGGTCTTGTTAACTACAATGAATAATGGTAAAACATAGAAAAGTAATATACTTGCATACCTTGTAGTCACAAGGGTCATTCCTCCTTCCGTTGTTGAATTCATATCTATAAAATGTCCAAATACACACTGTTCCACACCTCTGCTACTGTATTCTGTTTGCCTCTGACTCTGACTCGCTCTCTTAAAGGAGAAAGGAAAATGATGTCAGAAGAATCCTTGGAACCACTACTTGGCATGCGATATCACCCCCTCCCCCCCTTCATATTCCCCATTCTGGTTTTTTCCATTTTCTATCAGCATTGTTTACAAAGCATTTTAGTCTGTTTGCAGAAAGGTTTCTGTTTACAGAATTCTTTTTCTTTTCTCTTTTTTACATCAGAGATAATTTAAATGAGATTGTTTTTCAATATACTTGAACTAGGTGTTAAATGTTCTACACAAACTTGGGTGGTACTTTTTCTGTTGCTTTATAAATACTAGTGAAAATTCCATAGAAATACACAAGAAATATTTACAAGCTGGTCATGAGAACATGGGCTTCTGTGTTTGAGTGAACCAAATAACAGCGGGTTATATGTTTGCTTTTATCTTTTTCAGACACTGAAACGCCTCACTCTCCAGCTCCAGGCAGATATAAATTCCTTTTCAGGCATTTACAGAAGAGTCCTTAGTAGTGTATGAGGACTATGGACTGTCTTGTGCTGTGTTTCATGTCACTGTCATCAGCCAGAACTCTTGTTGTGAAAGGTAAAACTTCTAAAAAATAAATGAGAGGGATGAAAAGAGAAGGGTTTTTAAGGTTCACAAAGTTAAATTTAATACTTTTTAAGACTACATAGAATGCAATTTAATACACGTTTTACAATCATACTGGCCAAAGTATCATGGTAAACACGTTCATAGCTATCAAGCAATAGTGAGTATTTGCAATAGCTCTAATGGTGCTCACTGAAACTACAAAAAAGGATAGAAAAAACAACACAAGTTAGAAAGATTTTTGCCCTGCACAGCATAAACGCAGCACAAGACTTTTATAAAATACACTTCCAGGGAATGAAAGGCGTGGCAAGCTAGGGAAATGGATGATCAGAACAATGCATTGCAGTAATTAACTATGGTTGTTAATATAATTAGATTTAGATAATAAACCGCTGGAAATGGATCTCAAGTTGGAACATAGACCAAATGGCTGACCCATATTAGCACATATGGATGTAGTCTCTGTAATGTCACCCACAGGTTTGTAAAAAGCCATTGTAAAGCTGAGAGTGGTTGGCTATGGCCATCGCCATTTTGGCAGTGCCTGACTCCATTAGCACCAGGGTAATCCAAAAATAGGGAAAGACGTGGAGTGTGGATGGAGCTTAGGTGGGCCAAATGAAGCCTGGTTGCTGAAACCAGCCACCGGAGATGGCACCCACTCGTCACTCAAAGTGGGCACATCCTTAATTATGTATAATTTTAAGCCATAATATAATTTAGATGGGTAAATTAAATACAATTTCATCCCACATAGAGTTGTCATTAACATGGAATTTAGCTTTATAAACTAAAACCAGGCTGTAAACAACAACAACATGTTTTTTTTCTGGTGTGAAGTTAGGTTGCTGTGGGTGGTTATGAACATTGACTTACTTTTGCAGCCTTAAGTAGCTGTTCAAGGAACTGCAGTGTTTGCGGATTGGCTTCATTGCTGATGTATGGAGTTTACAATGGAAATGGCCATGGAAAAAGAGTAGTGTTCTTATTTTGATTAAAATTTACATTGTTGCTAGCAGATTTCATCAGCTGTACTGTAGTAGCAATGTGTTTAATTGTAGTTAATTTGACATTCCTTGCTGTTTCATTAGTATTTAATCACCTGAAAATAAGAATTGTTGTATTTTCTTTGTCTTTATGATCACCGGCCACCCAAGTTGAGGCAAACT
>NW_023339873.1:9761904-9812449 GCF_004916995.1 Morone saxatilis
GCTCCTTTAAGTGTGATAATGTTGGTAGGTAAATTCATCACTTTGGACCTGTTTACTTGATTTGACTTAACAAAGTCTCCAACAGGTATCATGTCATTCATGATTAATGTTTTTATTATTTATTATAGTACTTCAGGTGTTCATTTAAGTTGTTTATACAAATTATTCGAGTAACAAACAAACATATCTTAAGTAATGGGTGTTGATACTAAAGATAAACTGGCATAACTGCGTATGTCACTATTGAACACATAGTTTGTTTACACCTAGCTATACTGTAAAATGTAAATGTACACAAGGTAGATGGGCAATTCCTTCATGTTAGCCTGCAGAGTGTAAACTGCTTTGTGTAGTCAAGAGAAAGAATGAACAGTATGCATAACAGCCGAAAGAGAAAGAGTCGGATACACATAATCTTTGTTCACAGAGTAAGGCGTAAGTGTCTTTATGGAGACTGTAAACATAAAATCTGCTTCCTTTTCTTCAACAGATTATGTCCATTATCTCTGACTGTGTCCATTATTTCCGCAAAGCAGTATTAAACATCCCCTGATAGTGCTGTATAACCGTATAACAGAATTATTATTGTGTTAGAAGACAAGAAATAACAATTTGAGGCTCACATCCTGTATATTGTATCACTTCCATAAGAAGCGATGGAAGTTGTGGTCAAGATGTCAGGAAGAGTCACATCTGATCTTTTGCATTAAAAATGACCACAGGCTTAATCTGCTCTGTTCTGTTGATGTAAGTGGACACAACAGAGCGTTGATATGTTGTCACATCTGACCCTATGCGGTGATGTTTCGTCCTCCTGTAGATGGCGCTAACTTTCCTCCTAAAGTACTGCCCTGAGAAGACATACAACAGTGGGTTCAGAGCACTGTTGAGAAAGGCTAGATACGCTGAAACCTGGCTTCCTATATTGAGCGTGTGGGACCACAGCGCCTCATCCAACACGTGCAAATCACAGAGTGTGTCGAGGAAAGTGAATACTTGGAAAGGACCCCAACACAGTAAAAATAGTAGTGTGACAGCATACACCAGCACTGTGGCCTTTGTGTCATTAATGTCATGAAAACCTACACGCTCACCCCTCTGTGCTATAGCCTTGATTATGTTTCGACTGCTGAAAACAATGACCAGAACAGGGAGTACAAAGCCCAACACGTTCATCTGAATCTGATGGGCCAACTTCCAAGAGCTGTAATGGCTATAATCAAGTATACAGGACATTGTGTCGTAATCCTTAAAGAACTTCACCTTTCTGTGAACCATTGTTGTCGTGCTCAGTAAGATCCCTAGTATCCACAGGATCAAGCAGATCACTTTGGCATAAAGTGTCCGTCTCAGCCACCTGGCCTTTATGGTCTTCACAAGTGCCAGGTAGCGGTCAATACTAATCATGACCAGGGTGTAGATGCTGGTGTAGAAATTGATGATAATGATGGAGTTGACCATTTTGCATAAAGCGTCTCCGTATGGCCAATTAAAGTCGTTGAGGATGTTCATCGCCCAGAAGGGGAGGCCACATAGGAGAATAAAGTCAGCCAGTGCCAGGTTGCCCAGGTAGATCTCGGCTACAGTCAGTCGGTCCTTGTGGGCGAGGAACACTGCCAAGACAAAGCTGTTAAAGATAAGACCTAACAGAGATATGGTGAAAATGTATGGGGGGATGATGGTTTGGACCATCTCCCATTCTGCAGAGATCAGAGACTCTGATGGCAGAGACGCACTGGTGTTTTCAGACCACAGTTTTGCCACAGGTACAAACTTCATTGGCTCCATGGACTAGGAAACAAAATAATAATAGAATTCATCTGTAAAATGCTCTTATTTGATTTAAAACCCATGATGCTATGTGATTAGTACAACTACTGCACCGGAAATAAAACATAATATGTAAAGTTATTACCACTTTAAATACAATAAAATAATTAAAACATGTTGTAAAATGATACATAAATGAACAAATATTGGCAACATGGTGACATGTTTATTCACAGTTAGGCTGTTTTGGATCTGCAGAGGAAAACAGGCAACCACATATTAACAAGTTTATTAATTCCCTTTTAGTTTAACAAGACTAACAAGAAAAAGAAATATGACAAGAAACATTGTGAAGACTGTGTTAGTATTTATCAAGTACAGACTTAAATGCTCAGAACAAAACACAGGACGAAACATGAACAGTTCTTACCGTACATTTCATGAAAAGGTTCCTCTTATGGTCAAAATGCTAATGAAAAAGGCACGTCTGCAACAGGGCTCATCTGTGTACACTGAGCTCACGGTAAAAGTACACAGTGAAGCAGAGGGGAGTTCTGCTACGAATGTTTTTGTATATAACTGCATTCTTCCACACCCTCGGCCAAGGAGTTCAATATATCAACTTATTTATCAAGAAGTCAAAATTCGGCCTATGCACATGTTAGAGGCTGAAACTGCAGTACACCAAATGTGCTGGAGAAAAGATAAACCTGGACGTCATCAGCACTACTGCAGACTTCAGAAAAAAAAAGTGTTACTTACAAATGAGATATCTAAAGAAGCATTATTGTACTACTTAAAAAGTAAAATGATCACTTATGTGATAATACAGAGTGTTTTCATGTAATCATAACATTCCTCAAGGCCAAAGGGAGGATTACCTCAATGCATTAGGAGCATTTTATTCAAATGTGGTATCTATCCATTTGATAGGATCATCAACAGGATTATTGCCTATTTACACAGTCTGTAATACCTCTGTCTATGCTTTGATCAGTAATTAATCAATTTAGGAACATTACAATGTTTATCTACAGTTAATAATTTCTAAATATTTGACTAAATAAGTAAGCAAACAAAAATGGATTTATCCGTATGTCCATTCACATATAATCCTCTCCTTATCTATTCTAAACATCCTGCCTCAGGTTTATGAGATACCAACAATAACAACCTTGATATGGTCTAAAACCAAATAACAATCAAACTGGATGGAAGACAAAATATAAACAGCATTTTTTGTCAGTCTGCCATGAGAAATGTTATCCAAAAATAAGTATAGTTGAGGCTGTGGCATCCCTTTTATGGTAAAAGTTACAACAGCACACTTGCATCATGCAGTTCTAAGGGAAAGGAATCTGTATAAAGAACTTTTCATAACAAAGATCCTCTTCATAACTGTATATGATACTTTATTAACACTGATACATTGTTTAAGTTTAATTATTTTTTAAATGCCTTAATGGACCATTTATTTTCTGGAATTGCTCAGTGGTTGATATTTGTTTTACTATTTTTTTTGGGTTATATTGATAGAGCAGAAGGAAAAGTTATATTTCACGCTATACATACTATATGTATACCACAGTGGCAGGCTTACACAAAACATGATGGGATTCAGCACTTTAAATGTCTTTGTTATGTTATCTGTTAGAGTTCCAACACGTGTTCAAGATTCTCCAGAACTCCAATATCGTAAAAAAACATCAACGACAAAAAAAACAAACAATCCTGGTGGTTGCTATAAAAAAAGATAACACATGCTCAGATTTCACCCATGAGAGATGGCACCAAATTAAGCTTGGTTAAGACAGCCCACACCAGCTTTGTTTAGCAAGAACAAGATTAACAAGCACAACACAGTATAATGGAAAACACTAATTAACGTTAACAGTTCTGGAGGTTATGTATCTCAAACAAAACTGTGAAGCGGCATAATTTCACATGAAATATTTTTCTTTTAACTTTTATACTCTTACATCTAGAATTTTTTTACACTTCACTCACATGGACTACTACCCAGAAATATCAGTCAGAAATTCTTTTGCATCACAACAGATTACTTGGTGGGGGTCAGTATACTGATACCACTCTTAGCTCTCTCCCTGTCTTTCCAGTCTTTATACTAAACAGTTGTTGGCAATAGCTTCCTATTTAGCCTATAGACATAAGAGTGGTATCGACTGTCTAATCTGGCCTTTGGCAAGAAAGCGAATGAGCAACAGCTGTTTTTGGTCAAACCTTTCTCTATATCTGTAGAATTAGATTTTAGTACTCTCAGTTTGTTTAGTTGAGTTAAGATTGGCATTGTAATGACCAGACTTCCCCCACCTCCTGCACAGCACAAGTCTAAACACTTCCCTTGCCTTTTGCTTAAAGTGCTTCCCCACAATCACATACAGGAAAGGATTCAATGAGCTGTTACTGTAGCCAAGATAAGTAGCTAACTGGTTGCCAATGTCCAACACGTGTGCCCACGTACATCCAAAGATGACTTCGTAATGATCCAAAGTGTCCAAGAAGATCAAAATCTGGTAGGGCAGCCAACAGAGAACGAACACAGCAAGAACAACAAGAACAAGGTACGCAGCCTTCCTTTCCACACTGCCACTGCTGCCTTTTCTCATCTTCTGGCTGCTCTGAAGGACTTTAGTTATGTGGTAACTACAGAAGGATACAATGGGAACAGGAATAAGGAAGCCTACTATGCTGACAGTCATGTTGTAGCGCAGTCTCCAGCCTTCATGGGGATACGCTAGATAGCATGCATCAATGCCCAGATGAGGGAAGAATTGGACGGAGCGGAAGAGGATAGCAGGGAAGCTGAGCAAGACCCCAGCAATCCAGATACTGAAGCAAATCCAACGTGCCCAGAAAGCCCGTCTCTCCCTCCCCTGGGTTAGGGGTCTAGTGAGGGCCAGGTATCTGTCCACACTCACAAGCGTAAGGAACAGCACACTGCAATAATAATTCATCCCAATGACAATGTTGATTAGCTGGCACATGGGCTCCCCAAACCTCCAGTGGAACTTGTTGATGATGGTTGCAACCCAGAAAGGCAGGCAGGAAACCATGAGGAGATCAGCTGCTGCCAGGTTGCTCAGGTAGATGTCTGCCACAGAGCTGCGTCGCTTCTGGAGACAGAACACACTAAGCACAAAGGAGTTGCCGATCACTCCAAGAAGACAGATGATGGACATGTAGGCAGGCTGCATGGTGTAAACCCAATCCCATGCATCTGTGTGGTTGCAGACAACCTCAGCTCTTGCAGCACTCTCCATAAGTAACCAACCTTGTGAATTGTGGATCACTGTGAAAGCTGTAGCACAGTAACAGCTATTTTAGAGGAAAAAATAAGGGTGTGTTCAAAATGAATACCATCCAGTAAAAGCTTTTAACTGTGTCAACACAGGTTTAATGTATGTGGTGCTACCGTCATGTCATGATTTGAGTTTTAAAGTGTGAAGGGATAATAGATTTAATGGAGTGGATAATAGTGGTTTATCAGTCAGAGCACACACATGCCATCGTCAAAGAGGGAGGTCTTAGCAACGGATACTGTATGCAGCATGTCTGTGATCGAAAAGGACCCTGACCACACATTCATACCCGCATGGACAAACACATACAGTATGATTACAAACACAGAATTAGAATTTAGTCCAACTGAAATTTGAACCCCACTCACTTTTTGTGTAGTAAGTATAAAGTTAGATTTGATGTAAATATTTCCATTTTTGGTAAGAGAATAAAACTATTTCTAAGTTCTAAGCATCTGGTGAGGCGTCACATAGCAGCTGTTGACTGACATTTGAAGGCTGGCTTTATTTGGAGACATGCTGTCAACTTGCATGGTACACTACTGACAGGAGTAGGGGAGAGCTGAATCAATTATAATAAAGGGGCAATTATAACATCTTAAATTGCACCAATCAGAAATGAGACAGAAGAATGAAACTCATTTTGCACATGGTCTCTGCCTGCCAAAGGACAAACTCAACACGCCATCTTCTGTTTTCAATCAACCCGTAACCTTGCAAGGCCAATGCTGACAGAGTCAACTGTCTAAGGCTAATTTACGTCATGATATATCCATAAAAAACAAATGTTAACACCCTCTAATCAGAGGCAGGCGCCCAGCCTCCACCCTTGAGTGGGAGCCCGTGAAACTCGGTCATTTTCAAATATATGCTGATTGAGACACATCATTCACAGGACTTTCAATAGTTTTTGACACAATGTTTTGGACCTTTGACGGCTGTAGAAGCCCACTGGACTGCAATCTTTTCTTTGATGATGATCCCATGATAAACAGCAGGGTTAAAGCTACATACTGACACTCCACCAGTGCATCTGTCTGGTGCTAAAGACCTGAATCTGTCTCATAATTGTAGTCAAGGTATTCTTTGGGAAGTTTTGAGAGGCTTTTACCCATCCACAAAAAAAAGGACATTCTGTTTATATTATCAAACTGAGATGTTGTGATATACAGAGGAACTGAAGAAAATAAAAATCTTGGGAGAATGTTTATCTTCAGCACTTTCCAAGGACAGAGGCAGGGTTGACCACCTTCTACACTCTTCCTTTATAGAGTATAATAAAGGTTGTGCATTCAAAACAAATATGTTACTAATTGGGGTTATAATCAATATGCCCAAATATTTCAAATATCTCTGCTGTATGGGGGTAGGTGTGTGGTTACAATTTAACCTTTAAAGTCTATTAAGTTAAATTTGTCTTATTTTGATGACCATTCTGTTGTCTAACATTTTAAATCTTTGTCAAATTGTAGCTTCATTGTGTTATTTGAAACACAGCATTAGATTTGCAAGAATTTAGTGAAAAATCCTGAAAGGCAGACAAAAACACATGGAATGGGGTCAAATGGTGTATTTTTGGCATACTTTGAAATAACTTTGTCTGCCTTCATGTTTTTTGTTCCCCAACAATTTCCAACCCTGGCATTGGTGGTGAAGCCTGACTCCTAACAAAGGTTTCCTGTTTGGCAAGACATGCCTTCATTTTGGGGATAAATAGGGGTGTACCCTTGCCTACAGACCACAATGAGTCAACAGAAGGCCATTAAATGGTGGTGTGTGCAGAAATGTATAATGTGATGTCCATACAGCCAACAAAAAGAATCACGTTTCTCTGTCACTGTGGAAACTCTTTGACAGAATCCTGTTTTTAACTCTGCAGACAATGAGTCAGAAACACCAGAAAACACTTAGCAAGCAGATACTGGGTCCCTCGCACATTCTGGGGTTTTGCTCAACTAAACATTTAAATGCATTATAAAGTTTCAACAAGATATCCATAAACTCATATGCTTTATTTTCCAGTTATGTACATAGAAAAAAAAATACTGGTTCTATTTACAATAGGAGTTATTAGAAATACAAGACAGAATATGAAAACTATATTTACATAAATTATTTTACAGCAACCAAGCTGATTTAGATCACACTACCTATACATTCACGATACTGTTACTTGCCACTGTTTGTAACAAAGGGTTGTGGTTTATTGCATATGATGAAATGTTATAAAAGTGAAAAAAACAATTGTATGTGGTCAAGCTTATGATAAGTGACCACTTTCTCGAGTAAAGAACATTCACACCAGCTTTGTATGGCCATACACAAATAATTACATTTTCTAAAAATAGTTCATGCTTGAGGTAATTTTTTTAAGAAGATTGTTGGTCCCATTACTACACAATTACATCCACTACAAACCTAATTATGAATCATTTGAATCATTTACATTGGAACAAAACTACTGACTGCACCACTGTTATGTTTCTGCAAAGTCTATTTCTGAGGAGAACAGTGCTTTTGAAATGTTTTATACTATAGTCTTTAATGTAGAGGACCCATTTGATTGTGTGGACTCAGAAGACCCTGTTTTCTTAGTCCTCCACTGCTTGAAGACTTCCTGAGCTTTTTTCCGGAAGTTCTTTCCTACAATGACGTAGAGGATGGGGTTTAAAACACTGTTAAAGAAAGCTAAGTAGGTGAAAATCTGGTTGCATATTTCTAGGACAGTCGTGAGGTGACACCCTCCAAAGACGTCAGCTCGTGTCAGCACGTCCAGTGTGGTGACCACGTGGAATGGCACCCAGCAGATTAGGAATGCCAGAAGGACCACTAGCACTAGAGTGGTGGCCTTCTGCTCTGTTTTCTCAGCATTGAACCTCTCTATTGCCTGGATCTTCAAAGCCTGAATAATCTTGACAGTGCAGAATGAGATAATCGAAATGGGGATGATGAAGCTAAAAACAATCAACATCCCATCACAGAAAAGTGCTAGAGTGTGGTTTGGGTAGTTCAGAAAGCATGCATGTACACCATACTCTGGGAAATGTTTCACTTCCCTGAAGATGAGTGTGGGGCTGCTCAAGAGCAAGCCAAAACCCCACACCAGCAGACAGCCCAGTTTGGCGTATTTTGGCCTACGCATTCTACCATGAGACATTGTATGCACCAGTGCCACATAGCGATCTATGCTAACCAGAACAAGGAAGTAGATGCTGCAGTAGGCATTCATCTTAATGCCCAGGTTGACAACTTTGCACAAGAACAGACCAAAAGGCCAGTTGAAATCGTTGGATATGTTGACAGCCCAGAAGGGCAAACAGGACACCAGAACAATGTCAGCAGCAGCCAGGTTGCTCAAGTAGATCTCAGCCACAGTGCAGGCCTTCTTGTGGAGGCAGAAAACCATGACGACAAACACATTAAACATGACTCCCAGCACAGTGATGAATAGGATATACACCGGTTGCCCGGAGTTGAGCCACTCCCAAAGGTCCGATTCAGGACAATCAGTGCCATTGGTGTTGTTTTGGTCTCCATATACAGCTGTGGTGCTGAAGTCCGGGATGCTGTGGAGAACATAAAGCAAACAAAAAAAAAGTTGAATCCACTGACTGTACAGTAAACATGTAGCTCGAGCCAGGAGCTGGTTAGCCTAACTTAGCATAAAGACAGAAGAGTGGCATTGATTCTCTCATCTAACTCTCTGCAGAAAGCCATTTTAACAAAGACAACATATAATAAGGACCTGTATTTAAACCTTTGCTTCTTCTGAGGAAATTTTGTTAACTGATATGATTAACAACAAAGGTCATGGTCAAGCCATATGCACAGTTTTTATCAATTGTGAATCTCCTTATATTTCTCTTTTAACTGTGTGACATGTTGTTCTGATCGTTTGGGTCTGCCTACACCCACGGGGGAAATGTTCATTATGTGGTCATCCCTGGACTTGGCCTTTATGTTTCCAGAGGAACAGAGTTGTACACGCAGCCTCTGCTTGTACCACTTGTTACTTTCAAGCAGTGAGCTTTGAACTGCGCTAAAATAACATAAGCTACCATAACAACATGCCTGAGCATTTACTTTAGTAATTGAGCCTCTGCAAACAGCGGAACATCAGCTTTGCTCTTTGAGCGCCAACCACATCCTACATCACATCCATACCTATATCATAAAACAGTGTATTCCATATTTCCATACTATAACTCTTACTGCTATTGCATTTACTATTTGCTGCATTGCAATCTTTACATGCACATCCTATCAACCCTGCCTTCACCCATAAATCATTAGGTATTTACAGTCTACCTGTGTCTAAGTCATTGTGTAGTGTGTGTACCATGTTGTAATAATGAACAACAGACCTGGCTCTGTTCGCCCAAATTCCCCCTGGGGTTGTTTGAATTTGCTCTGCACAAAATAAGATATCATCTTACACGAATAGTGTAATAGTTTTGTACTGAACCATTATGTCAAAGACAACCGTACTTTAAATGCTACTTAACACATATGAGAAGGTTTAAGGGGTGTGTGAAGCATCAATAACAATCATTTGAGGCATGAGCAGCGTATCAGTGTATGGCAATTTCCCATTCAATCAACACTAATATTACTGCTTCTTTTTGTCAGCAGAGCACAAACTAGAAAATAGATAATGCTAAAAGACTTGTCTCAACTGGTATGGAAAAGTCCGGTTTTTCACCTCTGAGTTTGTCTTGGCTGTATTTCACTGTACTGTTTACCGTTATGTTAAGATATCCTGTTATCCAACACACCTTGATGTATCATCCATTTTAATAACAGCTGTCTTCACAAAAGTCACCACATACTTGTGAGTGACTTGTCAACTCTCAGTGACTTGTCAACTCTCAGTGTTTAAGAAGAGATGATGTACCAATGCTACTGTGAAACATTTTACAATATATAAACCAATGAAGCTTACCTTGTAGGTTGAAGAGTCATTTCTCCTGATAGGTCCAGATGTGAAATGTCCAGATGTCAGACTACACTGCTGCACTACAGTGCCCTCCCTTACTCTCCTCAGTCTGTCCCTGACTCACTCTCTTATAGGAAACTGTAATTAAACCAGCCAGAACGTCATTCTCTAGTCTGCATGCTTTCCTTTTTCTCTGTTCCCTATCCTCATCTCAGTAAGATCATACACAACATGTCTATGTGTTTGTGAGATGACATAGTTACTGTTTACTTGCTTAATGATTTAGGATTGGATAAAGATATCTGGGATTGTAAATGTGTATTTTTGTGAGGTATCTCCTACTTTTTTATATTTGAGTGTTTCTTTTTCTGATAACTTTTTCTTTTTACTCCCTAATTTTTTTACACTAATACCTGTACTTTCTTCTCCTTACACTTTCAAAACAGGCTCATTACTTTAGCTTTAATGCATTTGAGCGTAATTCTCGATTAATATCGTTATTATTATTTTGCATCATTGCACGCCTTCCCAACATCAAGACCAGTGTATATCATGCATGACAGACGTAATGTAGAAAACATAAAAGACACAACTTAACATTTCGGAACAGACGAGAGGAAGACTCAACCCTATTTGAAGTTTCAGTTATATTAGCTTTGCACAGAAACAGCCAGTAGAAATATCCCTCAGAGAAACCAAGAGAGTACTTTTTACTTTCATACTTTGAGTACATTTCAGAGTCTGTACTTTTTCACTTTTACTTGAGTAAAGAAGTTTAATCGGTTCTTCCACTTTTACTGTCTGTCTTTTTTTACACAAATATCTGTGCTTCTACTTGAGTAAAGAATGTGTGTACTTTTGCCACCTTGGTTAGTATTCAGAGTGACAAGGTCCACATAGGAAAGAGGTCTGGGTGGATGGATGGGTCATACACAGGATTGTCACTCAGGAGGCTTGGGATTGAGTCACTGTTGACTTTTTTAAAGTTTTAAGAGACTTCCCATTAGCAATGTGACCTGTGTCACAAGACGTATGTCACATTATGTACTTATTTTAACCCAAACCAAGATCCTAAATTCCTAAATTTAACCAAATAGTTTTGTTGCCTAAAACTAACCAAACTGCAAACACTTCACAATGTTACCCATGTGTTTAAAATGCCTCTCAAACTGTACTAAACTAGGGTACCTTGTGTGTCTGCATGAGATGCTGAGGGGCGTGACAAAGCAGCATCAGTATTTGACAATCTGGGAAGAGAATGTGTTGGAACAACACAAATTCATTTGAGCAGTTCTTGGATATTTTGTTGGACAAATGAGCATAGCAATGTTATTTCCTCAGCACTGGAGTAGAGATATGTACTTGGTCTATGATGATGTTATGATTATTATTACTGTGAATAAGAGTTAGATATGACATTTTAATGGCTTCACAAGTGCATTTTTATAATGACACTGTTACACAATGATATGTAACTGTGGGAAAACTGAAACCATGGCTTACCTTCAGGCCTGCACAAGTGTTCAGGTAGACAGAAGCACTACATGATAAAACGCAATATTAGGTCATTTGGCCAGGCACTGCATCAGATAATTTAATACCTACAAGCACACTTTACTGACGGATCTTGGTAATGTGATTTGTGTGTTTCTGTTTACCTTGTGATCACTATGATGGAGAATAAAATCACTGTCAACGTTTCACAAAACCAATTTGCGAGCACTGCTTCCTGGATCATATTTAATCATGTCAGGTATAATTTTTTTTTATTGTTTCCACAACTGAGCGCCTGTTATGAGCAGGAATCGACTTTGTCAGGATCCAACTTCACCCTTTCGGCATCGTCTTGATGTGGCACAATCATCATCCACTAATGCTCTCCTGGGGTGTATAAGGACCGTTCCCCCCTTGTGAAATCCATATTGACCCTACAATTTCCTCCTAATCTACTAAACTAAGATTTATAATGGACAAATTACAAATGACACTATCATATTTTCTATACTGTGCTCTAATAGTCATGTATGTCTCTGTGTGTATTACTAACAATATGGAAAGATGGGCTAATTGCTCAGTCATCATGCCTGTGATTATCAGATCTTATCTGAGGTTTTCTGAGATTTCCATTAATCTCACAGCACAACATTGACATTTGAGGGACATTAAGATCTCACAGTGCAGCTAAATAGGCAGAATGTACTTAAAATCAAAGGCAATTTTCAAGTTAGCATTGATTAGACTAGACAATGGGCTTAAAAGCAGCCAATAATGTGTGAAAACTGATCTGGTGTGTCATGTTCTTATGATTAACATAAGGTAAGTGCATGTTAGCCAAGTGCTTCCCTGAAATAATGTTGCAATGATGCATTTCAGTTTTGCAACGTCCTGTTGGTCACACACACATTGACATTGAAGACTACTCACGTGATATTCTGTAATTCCTTAGAAGCTGGTACCTTAGAAGCGTAACTGTGACTACACATGAACCCTCAACCATATTTTAGGTTGTCTATGTGGGACCTTCAGCAGGTGGTAGCCCTGTAGCCAGGCTGGAGCAGTTACTGTAGCATTCAGTTTTAGATTTACAGTTGCTGCTGGCGCCGTTCTCTCAGCCACCAATTGTTACCAATTAGGGGTTGTAGCAGGTTGTCTGTCATACAATCTAATAACAGCAACGTAATGAGACTTCCGGGGGCTGCAACAGAGATACTTTTCTTTTCTTTTCTTTTCTCATCCACCCATTCCTTGCTTCTTGAAATGATAAGAATCAACATCACATGTCATGTTTAATGCGTGTTTATATTCACTTGTATAATTGATTGGTCCATGTATCAAAGAGTGTATTGTAGCCTACAATATTTACTTCCCAGTCATTTCCCCTAGAGATTTCCTTGGAACCAAACACTATATCCAAACAATAGAACAAAAGTAGTTATGCAACAGTAAATGTCAGGGTTACTATGAAAATATTTAAATAATGACATTCATATCAAGTATTTTTAGTTTTAGATCAGTGTTGATTCAAGGCCATCTTTTGATGTTTCATATTCTGCCAACATCTTCCCCGATCTGCACACCTCTCTCAACCTTCTGACCTCTGATAAGACTTGGAGCTTGGAGACAGTGGCAGGAATTGCGTTAATCAAAGAAGCTATTTTATTTACATATGGAAACAAATCTTGAGGTCTACTAGCATGTTGTTTTAGGGATATGGATGAATGTGTGATTTGGATCCTACATTTAGTATTTGAAGAATGATTATTCCACAACTTACTTTTTCCATCTTTATATACCATAAATCAATGGAATACATCACATCCACAAAATTGTCTTTGTGGCTTTTTATGTAATTAAATATTGTTTTTTTTCCTTCCGAAAACATCTGAGCCTCAATCTAAAATGTCTGGTGACATGACTGAGTATCGTGCAATGAAAACTACATTTGGCCATATCAGGCATTCTAACAGGCTGAATATAAAAAAGCTTATTGGGGAAAATTAGAAAAACATTTTCACAGGATAAGGTTGAAAACTTTCCAACAAACAACTGGGACAAATCATTATTTTGGCACTTAAAAGTACAATTACTGCACTTCTTATAACTGTTTAAGAAAAAGTAAGCAGTTTTATTTATTACATTGTTTTTACAGAATGATTTTTTGCTTCCTAGAAATATCTACCAAATTGTCTCAACAGTTTTACCAAGAATAACAATACAGGCAATGAAAACATTGAGGAGTTTTACTGTGGCTTATCATCTTAAGTCATGTGTATGTTCCTGTTTCCTACTGCAGGATATTATGGGGCTGGTGGAACTAAACTAGAACTAAGTTCACTTTACGCCTGTCATGGTGCCAGCCATTGTGCTTTATGTGATGTTGATATCTGTCTATGTTTGATGTTACTTGACAATTGTTATTGTAGATAGTTTTCATTAGAAACCATTTCTATTGAACCGTAAGGTCTGTAGATTATCCAAGCAAATACATTTGTTCTGTAAGCTGCTATTAAGTTTATAAAATTAAATTTTTCAATGATATCAACACCACAACCACAATTCCATTGTACTGGACTGGCAACATAATTCTTTAAGTTGTGGCTATCTCAAAACAATAGTAAATAAAATCTGCAAGGCTAGATGGGATGAGTGAAAGAATGTGATTTTCTTTGTAATATGACCATTATGCCTTTGTCCAAACATAACATTTATTAGGTTTAACAGCCTTAACAGACCCTGGCCCAATCTTTCACAAGTTTACAGAGACACACTCTGTGAATGCTTTACCTTGTAGACCCCGAAGTAATTTATCTTTGTGCTTGAGTAGTCATTAAAACAAACTTAAACTCTGTCTGCTGCTGTTAGTTATGTCTCAGTGGTGTGTAATGGACTATATAAAAAAGAATGTCTGGACGAGGGTGTGGCAAGGCTCATGCTTCTCTTCCAAAATATTCAGCTCATTTCCTGTCTCCTTCTGGCTGTCTCTTAAGTTGTTTTCCAGGCTGTGAACTCCCTTACTCGGCATCGAACCCGCCCCCATTCAGTTTCATAATTGCTCACAGACAACAGACAATCATCACAACTGTTTGTTGCAATGAAACCCTATGAAGGGAGAGTGAGGGAGAGCTTATAAAAGATGGAATCAAACCAGCCCCAGTGTGTGACACTGGGAGCGGCTTCAGGCCTTGGCTCTCTTCTGAAAACCACTAATTCGACTTGAAACATAAAACACAAAGCAATTTTTTGTAGTTAAATTCAACCCCCGCTTTTAATACTGTGTGTCTGATTGATAACATTTTCCTGGCAGAAAATACACAGACTATCTAATGTTACTGCATTTACTGTAAAACTAGTTTTTCTGTGCAATGGGACATGTTGTGGAAAGTAAGCTGTGCTTTCCCTTATAAATTGACCTCTACTGCTAATGCCTGCTGTATCAATTTCACCTCTGAGATGAAACTGAAAATATAAAAATCAGATTCAATTTGACATAGTTGTTTTTGTATTAACAGACAAGTTGACACAAGACAACATTAAGCAATACACTGAGTCAACTACCTGTGGGTGGCCACAATCTAAACTTCTGACTGAAATTTAGTTTTGTTTTTATTCTGTGAATTTGAACGTCAGAACAAATAAAAAACATTTTAGCTAGCACAGGAAATCTGCCATTTATGGTGAACTAAACATGTTTGCAGTTATGTTCTGTTTATGTTCAGTGACCAAGCTGAAAGTTTACGTTTCTGGGTGTTTTGTCACAGTTTAGAGAAGAACTTAGAAGTAAACTATGTGGGAGAAAGCCACTTGATTGGGAATGAAAATTTGAGCTGCTTGCAGGGTGGGTAATTGTGGTTATGACTCCAAATTATAAGAACTGCACCAGACTGATTACTAAGTGTTTAGATGCTGTAAAACCAAAAATTAAGGGTAAAATATCACACAATAAATCAGTTTATGAGAAAGCTGTGCTCCTGATATTTTTTAGATTTTCCACTATTAGAGGAATATCTGATAAATGAAGACTAAAATACAATGTAAGACAAATAGATAACAGGCATGTCTTATATTGTGTTTTTTACTCTGATGCCGACTGACAAACCACATGGCCAATGTTAGCTCAGAGGGACAAAAGAGGTGATTTACTGAATGGCTTTGACAGTATGGTGATACTTACGGAGAGGACTGCTACCACATATCACTCACTAACTTGTCATCTTTTATATGCCTGACACATCTCTTCAATCTAAAAAGGCAAACTTTTAGGAAACCTAATGTAATGAAAACATAATGTAAATGTATATTTTGTTAAAACTTAGACTTTCAATCTCAATTTAAGCAAGTTACTTCATGTCTTTATAAATATGACTTAAATGTACGCACTTCTGCTAAATAATGTGTGTTGTTCTATATAGACTGTGACGGCAGGGCCCTCACACCATGGACATAATCTATTTGCTTCAACCTGTTTCTCCTAGTAGGAGAATGGTGGAGGACGTGTATTAAGTAGAAGGACCAGTATTATTATTGTGTGACAAGTAAAACTCTTGCATTCATTCCAACCTAAAGTCCCTCTCCACACAAAAATGTTTTTCTTCTTGATCCTACAGCTGGATGTTTGAGCTTTACTGTGCACAATGATATATGTGCAGAGTTTGACACTAGAGGAATGTTTTCACATTGACCTTCTGAAAGTGGAAAGTTTCTCTGTACTCTGTGGGTGGGGCCTATGAGCAGGATTTGTTACATATACAATATACAATAGTTTGGGAGCCAATCCTGGTCTAATATGCCACTTATACAAGTGTGATGTAAACATTTGATGCCTCCAGTCCACATACACTTTTTTTTTAAACTTACTTTATTTACTTTACTTAACAGTGAAATAGGAGACATCTTGTGTCCAGCAGGAAAACTTGAAAAAATTCACAAAAAAACCCATCAGACACACATTATTGTTCTAAGCAGACTCATTTAATATAAATCATAAAACATGTCTGGAGGTGATCTTTATGTAAATGTATTATTAGGTATTATTAGTAAAAAGTAAAGTATCAAAAGTAAAAGTACTGTTTCTACCAAAAATCTGATTCGCCAGACCATTGCAATAGTATTATATAAATATAGTTTATTCATCAATGTGTGAGCAGCATTTTATTATAATTTTTTATTGTGTCACAAGCCAAAATGGTTTAAAACCACTGGTTTCACCTTTAACAATATGTTGTGTTTTATGAACTTTTTTATGTAAAATCTTCACCTGAAACAGAACTAGTAACTAAAGCTGTCAGATAAATTTAGTGGAGTAAAAAGTACAACATTTCATTTTGAAATGAAATGTAGTGAAGTGGAAGTATCAAGTATCATAGGTTAGTATGTACAGCCTATCACACAAGTGTGAGTATATTTAGACCTACTGATTACTTGTATGTTGCCAATAGTTTATTCTGATTCTACATACAGTATGTAATGCATGTACTGTATACCCTCATCATCTTAGAAACAAAAATATATAGAGCCCTCTACTGGATGAAATATGAAGTGTTCTGAGCTTTAGAAATTAAGACAAAATACTAGTACAGAAGGACAGTGATTGAAAACACACATGCACAATAGAGCATGTATGGAAATTATTATTAATTAATACTTACACACATTGTCATCAGACTACCTCAGGCTGCTGAAATATTTTGTGATTGATGTGAATTTGAGGATTTTTGTCTCATCTGTAACATAAACTGCAATTTGAGTATTTTTATTTTCTACTCCACTACAATTTAGAGGAAAATATTGTACTATTAATATAACATTGCAGAAAATAAATACATTTTCTTAGTTTACTTTCCACCAATGATAACGTATATAATAATTTTAACACTGACATGGGCCATTCTTCATTATAAGCACTTCCATTGTGTTGCTTTGAGTACATTTTGATTATATTTTGTCACTTAAGCAATGTTTTAAAAACAGGCCTCGGCCCTGTCGTGCATCATAAATAATTGCCAAAATCACAAAAAGCAGTCTCCTTAGCACACTTGTCAATGTTTCAGAATAAACTACAGTTGACAAGGATCAGCATCGATCAATCTCTGCTCCACTCTGAGAGAACACCTGTCAGACATTCATCACCAC
The DNA here is from genome assembly GCF_004916995.1 of Morone saxatilis. Classification (NCBI taxonomy): domain Eukaryota; kingdom Metazoa; phylum Chordata; class Actinopteri; family Moronidae; genus Morone; species Morone saxatilis. Next base: position 9,779,560 of record NW_023339873.1, read on the forward strand.
ACAGAGATATGGACAGAGGTTTCCACTGTTAATCCTGATTCTTTTCCTCCCCGTGCTCATGCATTTTTGCTCTTCTCAATCATCCTGTCATTTTCTGTCAGCCTGTGCATCTGTCTATCTGTCTCTCAACTTGTCTCACTCTCTCTTCAGTGGATCCTGCATTAGCCCCTCGGAGTGGTTTCCACTTTAATTTTGGCCAGCGACCATGTAAGTGAGACTCAACTGCCAATAGGTGCTTCAGGCAACCGGAGTGATACATGTCAGTCTCCATGGTGACAGGCAGCATGTTCTGCATGCTGATATCCAATCATATACAGTGTAGTGACAGAGAGCCCTAGAGGACGAATCCTACTGACTTTAGGGATGCTCTGACGTGCCTACATACAGCCTCACAGGGCTGCTTGTAAACTCATCTTGTTTCTGTATGATTTTATACTCTTAGTACTGCCAGGGAGTATTGTAAATAGAGTAAATATGGTATGAATCTGCGCTGTGTCAAATTGCTTGACAAAAATGAAGGTTATATCGAAGAAATAATAACAGCAATAAGCTTCATATGTTAGAGATTTGGCTTGGGGCACAGGTGGAAAGGGCTGTATCCATCTTGTTCAAAGGGCAGCTTCTTCATAAATCCCCTCTCTTTCTAAGGATCTTTTCTATATGAGATGACAGGCAGAGACAGATACTTTGTCAGTCCTCCTGCCTCATGGAAAAGTGTGTGTGTGCGAGAGGGAGAGAGGGAGAGAGAAGGAGAGAGAGGGACCCAGCCATCCACACAATAGTGATACTAAATCAAAAGAATAGGGCTCCTGCCTTTTGGATGACGGGTGATGCTGAGCTCCCATCATGGAGTAACAGTAATGAAGCATTTTCACTGAGGCTGCTGCAGCATCAGGGGGTGGCGAAGCCCCACAGGATTGCATTAAAGACTCTCTGTTCCCTGTCACAATTGGCACACTATTTACAATCCCATGAGATTGGAGGTAGAAAAGAAAAGCCTAATGCAGAAATGGATTACATGTGACTTCTGCCTGCATCTTGTGTCCTGATAAATGACAGCTGAACGAAATTAATCGGTGGGAAAGCTTTCAATTGGGACTCCGTTTTGGAGGGAAATAAACATATTTAATCTTTCTGAGAATACCCACGCTCAGTTAAGTACTCTGTGTTGCTGATTGTTAGTGCCATCCCATAACAAATTATTCTGCTTACAGGGCTTAACATCTTGTTTAATTGTTCTGATTAGTCAAAGCTGTAGGTGCAGCTCTGTGAGCTCCTCATCAGAGGATATTAGCTAGTGTCTTTAATGAGCAGCATAATTAGAGGGTGTGTTTGTTTGTGAGAAAGAAAGGTTGAAAAGAAGAAATCCCAAGAAAAGCGAAAAGTGAGGTCCAGAAATGGCTGCCACAAGCCAAAGGTGCTGTCCAAATCCATTATAGCCTGCTGTTGCCATGGTAGCAGCCCACCTAAAATCGTTTCCTTACCAACCTTGCTTGCCTCTTACATGTAACCAGGAGGCAGTAACAGTTGGTAGAAGTCTCTGTTATTGTGATGACAGCTGTCAGTTGCTGATGTAGCCATCGGACCAGAGAACAAAACTCCATCCTGCTCGTGCACTCAAGCAGTTACCATCAAAAACAACGTCAGAGTCGATTACGAATGTTGCAAACATTGCGTAATTCATGTTATGCTCCATGTGCCATATCAGTCCCTCTTTAAATCAGACCTGTGGTGGAGTCGGTGCAAGCTGTTGATCTTTCTTCTTCTTGGAAAGTGACCTCAAGCCAGAAACATTGTGATGGAAAGCCCATTATTGATTCTCTTAACAACCTAATCCTATGAGTCAGAAAAACAAATTAACATTAAGCCGCAGGAAGCTAATGCACCTCCATTATCCTCCCTCGATAGTGGTCTGCTGCCATGAGCTCATCCAGCTATAGACAGCAATTAAAATTTTGACCTCAGCTCCCTGCTGAAAATGAGGCAGATGTTTTGATACCATGACTCCTTGTAACATCACTTTATTGGCTTGGAAAGATACTGTGTGATTTCCAAAACGTTCTGTGTCTACCTTTGGAGAGTTGGTCCAGTTGGTCAACTCCTGGGACAGCAGGTAGCTTTGTCAGCTGTCCATGCTAATAGTTTAGCATATAATATGAAGAATAAAGACCAACTTATTTTGGTGAAACTGCAAAAGTCCACAAGACAAACAGCATCGGTCTACAATTAAACTGGTGTTCAACTGTAGCTGTAGTTTTGACCTCTCATAGGAGTATGCCCTACTTTAACTTACTTTAATGTTTGTGTAGTGCTTATAAATACTTCTTAATAAATGAGGAGCGACTGTATTGTGTTTTTGTGTTTTTTATTTCTGCATGATTCTGTCTACATTGATGGATAAGTGTGTGTTAAAGCTATATGCAGGCTCCCGATAATACTGAAAAGCTTCAGTATTACTCACTCACTCCCTCACACACACACCCACTCACTGTAAGCGCAGACACTTGCACAGTGTAATAGACATCCCCTCCTACCTCTCTTGCTGTTGCACTGCTTTGCCACAAATATCGAATTTGCCGTTACAGGCATATTTATGTGACGCATTGTATAGATGGTAACGTATAACCTTTGTTAAGGCTTGGGATAAGTATAGACCCATACAGTATGCTCCCATGTGTCTCTGAAGTGACAGTTTGACAAGATGTGTCTAAGCGGCTTGGCATATATTAGCATACCCAGCACCTCATCACCAAGCTGTCACTCTCGACTGGACAGGAGTCGGACTGAAGTGTTACAGACTCAGGGGGGCAACAGAGGAGCAATAAGACAACCTCTCCTTATATCATCCTTTTTCACACTTTCCTCTCCTCTCCTTTTTTTTCTTCTCCTTTCCTCACCTCATACTTTCAGACTGATTAATCTCATACTGGCTTTAAATGAACGACATTATCTATTATTCACAGGCAAAGCCAGCCTCATCTTGCACAGACTATATAAATGAAGTCTTAGCCACTGAAGAGTTTCTCTCAAACCATATTATCACCCGAAAGTCAGAAAATTACCATGCATTAGCATAGATTATCTCAGGCAAGGTCAATGGTTATCCATTTCATCTTGCTTTTTCTGAGGGGGTTTTTTAGACTCCCTTGCCGCTAGGTGTCAGCGGCTGTATAGCGAAGCCCCTGGGACCTTTTTCCTCAGAATTGAGTCGCTTGATCGGATAAAAAGGAAAGGCACAACAAGCAGCAGAAGCAATGTGAAGGTTATTCGAAGATCATGTGCAGCCGACTTTACTTCTAGCTCTATCCCCTCTGCTGAGGGGGATCAGAAAGGCCCATGGCGAATTTGTGGGGAGCTGATCCAAATATTATCAAACCAAGCTGCATTTTCAGTGATGAAAGTCTGTAATGTGGCATAAAGGTTGAGCAGTATAGGTTCATGAAGTTATGAATATGATCTTTAAATACTTTTGACATCACTTCTCCCCAGGTGTCAGGGATTTGCAACCACCAAAAACTTCTGGGAGTAAGCCACAGTGGATCCCATTGTTACAGTTATAAAAGCACATCAATAAAGTTATAAAGTCAAACTTTTGATTACAGTAAAAAGGTTAGATCACTTGTGGTTTTTCTTTTTTGTAAATAACCGGTCTTCTTCTTTTCTTTCATTCTTACATAGTGAGGTATATAGTCATGCTAGCGACATGGCTCTAGGGATGGCAATGTCGGTCAGTCGTCCTGCTAGTTTTTTGGTTGACCACTTTGGTCCAGACTGAAGTATCTCATGGATATATCTTATATATAGGCTGGCTGGCTGGATTGATTGATGGATGGATGGTAGGATGGAGATATGGTTTTCACAGGATAAACCCCTGACTCTGTACTTTTAACCTCCAGCAGGTTACCAGTTTTAGTGAAATTTCTAAACCACTATTGAATGGATTGCTGTACATTGCGCTTAAGTGCAACCTCACAGAGCCACTAGCATGACTGTAGACTCTTCTTGTTGCACTAAAAATGTTAGTTCAGGTCATCAAGTAAAAGTCTGTTCTGTGCTACTGTAGAAACATGGTGGTTCAACATGGCATCCTCCACAGAAGGAGGCATCTGTAGATAGAAATGGCTCATAAGCTAATGAATGCACAACAAGTTTTTTACTTAAAGTTTCAATGTGTTTTTATAGTGTCTTAACTTCCTGCACCGTCTGGTTCAGCAAAATGAGTATGAAGACAGATAGAGATGGAGGGGTGCAGGGGTCCACAGAGGAGTGAATCCAGGTGGTTTCTAAACAACTTGTGCCTGTGTCAAAATGACAGATGGCGCCAGCTAAGCTTCGCATCAATCTCACCTGATGGCTCAGCAGCGACTGGTGATGTCAATGGGTTGGCTTCACCAGGAGCAACGCCAGGTGATTCAGGCGGAGAAAAGATGGAGCTAAAACACCTTCTCGCATGGTCGAGCACTGTGTCCAAAGCCAAAAGTTTGCATTTGGCAAAGAGTGTTTCCAGGGAATCATTCTTGACTTGACACTTAAGGTCCAGATCAGATGAACTGTTTCTGTAGACGTGTACCTCTTTTGTCGACAGTGAAAGACAGAATGCATTACAGAAATTTTAATAGCATATGTCTTTACAAAAGGAGCATTGTGTACGTGGTTTACAACATGTCTAAATACAGTATTTCTACATCAACCATTTATTAAAAATAACAGGCTTAAAAAGTCCTTCTTTGAACATTGTACAAGTATACTCGTAATAACAGAGATTAGACTATTGTGTAACTGAATTTATCCTTACACTGGTACAGTTGATACAGTAATCTACTATTGTAATTCGCAGTGTATGAACATTTGAACGTGTATGGTGTTTACAAGACAGGTTCATATCTTTTAACCTAAAGCACATTGATATAATCTCTCAAATCCCAGAATAAATGAGAAAAAAGGAGCTCTCCCTTTCTATTTATCTCTCTGTCTAAAATATATATCTCAGTCAGTTTGTCAGGTAAAGAAAGACCGGTTGACAGACAAATAAAGTCAGTTCTCATATGGTAGCTTGCTGTCTTAAAAAAGGGAAATAAACAGTGTAAGCGAAGCACACATAGTTTGTAAAGTTGAAACATTCACTGGTTACCAGATGTAATATATGTGTAAATGCAGTGCAGTGACTTTCTTTGTGTGGGAGAAATTATAAAATGCTCACAGAAAAAAAAAAAGCATAATTGCATCTGTGGCCGCAGGTTAATGCCTGAGTCTCAGAGTAAAGTTGCTGTTCCCAATTAGGATGATGATTAGTTGCCATGGATACAACTGCCTCCAGATTCCACAGTAACACGAAACTAATTTATTGAACAGTGAGAAATTTAGAGGAACAGCTTCATATATATAACGTTTAATTTAAAATAAGGCCTCCTGTCCCCATTTACATTTGTATACATTTATCACAAGTTCAGCAGAGATGTTAAATTACTTTTAAACACATACCATTTACCAATGTGCCACATCTGTTCTTACACATCTGTATTATCATCCTTTTGTTGCTGACAGTTTTCAGTATGAGTGATAAAAAATACTTTTACAAGCTATGAGCTACTAATTAACTAATACTAATACAAAAAACAGGTGCAGTAAGTAAAGTAGGCTACGTCATCTTGCAGTTCAGTTTGTGCTTTTTTAAATTGTATTTTGTTAACATCCATAGATAATATCCAAACATAACTGAAGGGACCATGAATACAATTAGATTTTCTAATAATCCCTGGTGAATATTACTGTAGGTATTTGACAATAAGACCATTCATTTCACAGGGGTTGACTTAGTTTTACACTACACATCTAATTATAAAGTCATCATCCATTGTGTATAATTGAGTTAAAATTGCAGAAAGCATTTTTATTAGATTTTAAATGTCTACCAAAAGGAGTCTAATGATATTCAGAGTTGTATTCTTTGTTTCCTGTTAGTAAAATTGTTAGAAACATAATATATAGACTGATGATCAGTGTCCATACGATGTTTTATCCAAATATTAGTCCTTAAATGAGCTCTAATGCCCTGGGCCCTTAGGGCTGCCTGACATGAAAATAATCCCACTACTTTCTAAATGTTTTAACATTCACCATCTCGGTTCAGCCGCATAATTAAACAGCACTGCCCTAAATTGCTTAGCTACTATCTGGTGGATGTTTAAGATGGCCTGGATCAACCCGAATCTTAAGCCTCATTTAATCTCCATTCTCATCTCTGCATTACAAGTGAGAGTGTTGTCTGAGGAGAAACACGGAAAAAAACTTAGGCTGAAAAGTTCCTTTGATTCTTGCTTGAGAGCGCAGGTCTGATGTTCCTGTTTTTAACTAAAGAGCTGTCGTACACAAAAGCTTCTTTTCAAACTTGTAGATGTCCCAGTCTTTCCCTCTGATGAAGAAATACAGAAGTCTATATGTCATCGTCTGGTATCACAACGCCTGCACCCTTAGGGGCCCAAACTGATTCGAGTGAGAGGGGGAGAGAAAAAGAGCGATAGACATAGAAAGAGAGTATGTGTGTCTGTCTACAAAGCATGGCCTCACTCCAGAGATCTGAAAAAAGCCAGATGTGTGCGTGTGTGTATGTTTGTCTTTGTAAGCATATGTTCATCAGAAAGTGCAGGCATAGACAATGCCCACCACCACAATGTTTCCGATGGTGGCGACGATGGCGATCCAGAGCCAGATGGCATCGCTGGACATGGACTGGGACTCATCCTGCTGGCCATGCACCGAGGCGGCTGAGGCAGCGGCGTGGACGCTGGCCGAGGAGTTGAAGAGTGAGTGCTCGCCACTGTAGTCATCATTGGGCGAGGAGTCCATGAAGGCTCCCGTCATTACTGGGATCTGTGAGGGAAAGTCAGGAGAAAGGTTAAAGTATATTTCAATTTCGGCACTTCTACTCAACTTGTATTTGTAACTTGTAAAGTATGAGGAGAGGAGTGAGGCACTCAGTGTTTCATTTAGGTTGTGCTTTTCCAGTCAGTCTACCAGGCCCATACCTACTATTGGCAATACTGAGGTCTTGTCCTTCTGTATTTTTCAGGGACGTCAGGGTTGCAACAATTTAGGGGGAGTAACATTCAACACTTAAAAACTTACTTGGTGGATGTTATCTATCCTGATTCCAGTACTTTTAGACTATAAATTAAATTTGGACTACTTTTAGGGCAACAAAAATAAAGAATTCAGCATTTCTCCATCCGAATGTAATTCAGGGCAATAAAATTGGTAAATGTTTATGTTATGGGTCAGTAATTTTCTACACTGTAAATCATTTTGTTTTGTTTGAACTTTAAAGTTAAAAAGATTCCCTGCTGCCTTAAACATATTTTAAGTTAACAGAACTTAACTCTAGAGTTACGTTTACGGATGTTGAGAAAGCAGGTTAAATAAACGTATTTCTTTCGTGTTTATTATATTAAGTTGAATGAACATTTTTTTTTGTTACACTGACAGATGTTACAGACACATTTGCTCTGTATTTACATTTCCTCAGTTTGAAGGGTCAGTTGTTCAGTTCAGTCTGTTTTATGTTCATCAACGAAAAAGGGCTCTGGAGATTGTTAACTCCTAAAGAATGCTGGGTAGTCTGCTAATATGTTCGCCATGTTTCCTTAGAAGTAAGTTCAGTGAACTCTTAGCAGTAAATTCAGTATTTGTTATGATAATGATGATGTTGTTGTTATATTAAAAAGGTCAAGCATGAAATATCTCAGCGACTATAAGATGGACTGCCCCTAACTTTATCCAGCGATAAACGGTTCACATTTGGGGTTTAATTAAAATTATTACTAGTGATGCATTACTGCCCACCACTGATGCTATCTAGCAAATGTTAGCATACTAACACGCTAAACTAAGATAGTGAACATGATAAATAGTATACTCTTAAATCATCAGTATGTTAGCATTATGTGCATGTTAGCATATTTAAGGTAGCATTTAGCTCAAAGCACTTCTTTGCCCAACTACGGCCTAACAGAGCAGTAGCATCCTGAAGCTGTGTGATAAGAGTGATAATGCTTTCAATGACTTTGCCTTTTTTTAATGGAGTTGGATGGCTATAAAATGACTAATAATTTAAACTCAATAAAAACAACAACACTTTACAGCCAAACCTCCAAGAAAAATCTTGCCTTCTCCTGACAATCATAGCGTGCCAGATTTGTTCCTAGTGGTTGTACATTAGCAAGTGCTATATTAAAAGAAATGAGAGGTAATTGCAACACGACATCATTAGTAAATGGTTGCAAGGTTTCCCACACAGGCATGCAGGGTCCCACTCTGTCTCACACACTCCTGAATGTGTGTGTCTTTGCATGTGTGTGTATTTAGAAAGCTGTGCTTGATTAACATGGAATGAATATTTCAGATGTGGCAAGTGAAAATGATTTATTGCTTGGGACAATCAGAGCCCTTTGAAGGTTAGCCATTAAAGCAGAAGCAACTAAATGCTCTTGTGTGTGTGTGTTTGTGAATATTTTTACGCGTGTGTGTGGTAAAATAGCAGGGTATATGATTGGGGAAATGCACGAGGAGACCCTCGCTCAGACTGGAAAACAGACTGAAGATGTTGCAAAACAATGCTAAAAATACCTCGGAGGGATGTTGAGCACTCGCGTACACAGAAATTCTCTCTTGCTTGCTCATTTGCTCACCTTCACCCTATCGCTCACACTTCCGCTCCCTCTCTCTCTCTCTCTCATGGGCTTAATGCACAAAGACAGACGTTAACACACACAGAGACACACACAGATACTTCAGGTCTTCCCTCGTACTGGGGAAAACACTGTTTAGAAAGCGTTGTGCTGCTCTCCGTCCATTGGCCCCTGGTGGTGAATAATGACATGACACATCCTGTGGAGCGCCTGCTGTTCACATGAGCATGATGAAGGCAGACAGGCATGCATGATGTCCAGCAACCTGGGTCTCCCTGCCCCCCACACAGCTACTGTATCTGCTGATTCCTCCTGCTACAAAATCTCACATGTACTTTTCATCCATTTTAACATTTTTTTCTATTATGAGCAGATTCATATCACTCGTCTAGCACCCACATCACATGTAGGCTATTGGAAACTAGCGCCAAGAGAAAAGTAATATCTGCACACTGATTCCAACCTGCATAGTTATTAAAATTTACAATATTTAAATTCACGTTTGATCTTAATCATGTTTAAAATTGGTCACCACACCCATAACAATGAAAGGCTTATCAGCTCTATGATGGCAGGTGTGGTTAACCATCCAACTTGCCCAGGGTTATAAACCTTGTGATTATTTTGGTTTATTAAGGCAAGGCACCTGTATGTGCGTAACTGAAAATGGAAAATACATTTTTTATATTTTAACTACCCTCCAGTCCTGAACTCCTGATGAAAGTTCATTTGGGCCAACTCCAGAAGTGTTGACAGTAATAACATTTTTAGTATGCATTGATCTGCATGACAAACTCAAGATCCTTTTGTCATTTAAGTATAGTCCTAAAAGCTTATTTTGATATCTACCTGTTACTTTGAAGGCACTCATATGACCTCTATCATCGACATGCTGTTGATCTGATTTCTTATTTCTTTAAATCACACCCTACTGTGATCTCTAGACACCACTGGAAACCTTATTCTGCATTCAAAATGGCATCTAGCTTAATCTAATGTTCAGTCAGACGATAACTGAAGCTCTCAACCCTGTCTGCATTCTTTATATTTATGTTTTATTTATAATAACTCATTGTCCACAGGAGTGAGCTGTTTGCATAAATGGGGAAGTGTACCGGATAAAATGAGGTGGGTACTGGGAGTGTGTGCAAAAATATTCAGTTGTAAGCCTGAATCTAAATATTTAATTGCCCACGTTTACTATTTTTGGCAGAGATGGTGTATCTATATATACACAGTACATGTAGATAGGTGTTTCAATTACATGTCAGTAGTATATCATCATTCTTCATGGGACTTACTCCTCTATCCATTCATCCAAGCCCACAACTCCCATGTGTATCATGTACATGAGGTTGGCCCAGCAAGCGGTTAAGCACTAATGGCAAACAGACACTTAGAGAAGGAGCATCCTAAAGCAGGACTTATGTGGGCAGTGATGGTCATCCCCTAAGCATTACTACCAATAAACCCATGCTTGTTGACATACATGATGAATGACTTCCGTAATAAAGTTATAGTGACGAAACTTTCCTGGAAACCATACACACCTCTCCAGTATAACAGTAAACTGGTGGCTAAATATTTTCAACGGGCACATCCAGATAGAAAACTTGGTACTAAATCAGTAAGTGTGTTAGTATCAAACTTCCTGAACACACAATTCAAAATAAAAATGGTTTCATTTCCCAGGTTGTCTGATGTACAAGTTATTTTATTCTTTAACTTAAAACGGAAGGTAAACTGGTTCACACTTTCATCTCATTCTTGATACTTTATTCTTTTGTAATGAATATATTTCCTAGCGTGCCTGCTCTGGAGGGCATCAGGCAACATGTTTGTGCTTGTTACTTTTCTGCATTACAAAAGAATAAAGATACAACAAAATATGGACTTAAAGAGAAAACCTTTTTTACTGAATGTGAGCCAGTTTACCTTCAGTTGACTGGCAGATTTTGCTGGTTTAAATGCACCAGGCAAACAAAGCAGACAGCAGTGATTCTATATATTTAGATGATCAGTTGCTGTAACTACTTAATGTAGTCGGCCAAATAGTGGAATGATAGAACTAGCTTATTCCACAGAGGCCCCATTTACATGGGTTAGGGTTAGTCTCTCATACCCTGATAAAATCCAACCACATTCTGACCCATGGCTGCTCCAGCAAGGTCTCAGCCTTGGTATATGGGGTGACAGCTGTAAGCTACCAGGGCGCCTCCACACTGGACTTTCAATGAACTTTCAATTACTCTTAGCCACATCCGTCTCCATTGGCCAGATCACAAATCTGATTGCAATCCATCCTGGCTTTTCCAGGGATCAGGTTTGGCCCTCCTCCAGTCCAGAAGGATTTTAATGAACAACAGTCTCAAATGCTTCTTACTTTTTGCTTATCCAATAGCTATCCGATCCACCCAAGATGCATGAAGTGACTACATGTTTATCTCCAGAGAGATAAACACAAGAACAATGATATATTATCAATGTGTGTTATCTTGCGCAAACTTAAATCCCTCATTTGTGAAGGAAGAGGGTAACATCAGCAGAAACACTGATTCTATAAAGCTTTGAAAGGGACTTTTTCAGCAGAAGAAAGTAGTTCAAATGAAATATATTCAGAGTGAGGAGAAAACTGTGGATTATTCAAAGTAACCAGGACATTGTTTCTTGAAAGACATGTAGCCACTGAATTTTTCAGTCCTTTGAGCAGCAAAAAATTACAGTCAGCTCCATTCAACAGGGGTGGTGGCAGACATCTAGGCAAAACTATCTGCATAGCTAGATACTAGATAAAGGTAAGAAAAATAACTATTTTTTGTGGTCTGGCCTTTAAAACTACCATTTACATTTTCAATCCATCAATATCCTTCATGGATTACACTACTTCACACCTCTGAAGTTTACATTTGATATTGTAGCCAATGGGAAAATAAACTGTTTCATTTTATTGTGTGAAATAATCTGAAAAATCACTTCCCTCCATACACTAACACCAGATAAATCTCCTGACTTGCATTACTTACACCTTCTTGGTTCTGAGCATAAACCAAACACCTGTGCAATACTCCCCAAAAACACCCCAATCTGTGGTTGACGATACAGTATTCACTGTATGACTACACCTGCTCTGCTCTCACAGCTTTGATTTATTCGTCCCAGCTGTTCCTAGAGCTGAGCCATCCTACACGGATGATCACAGTAATTGTGAAATAGAAAGGGCTGTAATTGCCTCCTGTGGGATGTTGCCACCAGTAAGTGCTGAGTGAAATGGGTTAGGAAGAAACGAGCAAAACCCAAATAAATGTTTTTGGATTGCGGTGAAACCAAAACATACACCAAACCACAGAAGCACTCAAGCATGGCTGTTAATACAAAATCAGAGAGAACAAGTTGGTTTTCTGCGCCCAGTGATAATATGAGGTCAGTCTCTTTTCCAATTTGATTCGTGTGTCCTTGTCGAGAACAAACTTCAAGGTGCACTTGAGAGAACAAACTGTTTCGGAGAAAACAGACACAGAGGGAGACCCCTGCTATGTAAAGAATGGACTTTGTGTTTGACATCACACACACGATCAATGAAAACACACAGATGTCGATTGTCTCACCGGTCACAACCTTCTCCATTCTATTGACTTATTCTTATGTGACTTTTGTTATGAAATCTTACTTGAGCCATGACGTTAGAGCAGATCAGTGCAGGTCAAAAGGACACACAAGACTGCACTTTGAGATTTTTATTTTATTTTTTTATTTGGCTTTGATATAAACAAAACCCACAGCTCCTATTAAAAGGTGAAAGAGGTGCCCAATTTCTCTATATTTGAAAGAAAAGCTTTTTATAGACAGTACTCGCCCTGTTCAGAGAGGAGCTCTCTCTCTGGGGCTAATCAGAAAGTTTTAGTCTTCGCAGCACAACACAGTATGTTAATGCTTTACAGTTTGGTCTTACATGTTTCATCGTCAGTGCTATACATACTCTGTCTGAGAATCTCAGTGGTATCACAGACTGGGAAATTAACTGTGGCTTATGCATGCTGTACTGCTTTGAAAAAGATGTATACGTGGGTTTTGTAATTGCCGAAGTTATTCATTAGCATGCCTGTTTAAGTCTGTGTCATACACTGCTGGACCATGGCTTTCCTTGCATCATGCCTTGTTTTCTTTACATTTTTCTAATACATTCTAATCTGTGAATTAAAAGCAATGTCTAGATGACTGAAAAGGAACCATGAAAATATTTTATTACACACCCTTGTCACCCTAAAATATTAATAGGCCTGGTTCACAGCAGACATTTTGACTTGTCATCGCAATTCAAGTGTCCCAGTCAAGCCATGACAGTGTGACAGTGAGCCCCAATGCACAATATCAGCACCCTGAAACTGAAGCAGCTACATGGAATCCAGCCATCATCAACACTTGTGCTTTTCCTACTCTGACATGTCAAAATGTCTTCTGTAAAAAAACAAAGCCCCATCCTGTCCAAACAAGGCTTTTACCAGCCAGCTGAAAGCAGTGCATGATGGCTCATCCTGCAACAGCAACTGAAACACACAGATTTAACTGCACACAGATGTTGCTTGTAGTTCTGACGAGCTCACCGCTGCTCCATCACCGCCTCAACGCTTAATCACCACCCTGCTGCCACAGGTGTGTGTCACCATGTAGATTAAAACATCAAATTAAACATGCAGTGCTTGGTTAATTTACTTTTAAATATAACATATAATAATATCCACAACTGCAACTCAGGATTATTTATATTATCGATTAATCTGCTGATTATTTTCTAAATTTAACGATTAAGTTATGGTGTAATTGTCAGAAAATAGTGAAAATGTCTAACATGATCTCTTAAAATGTCTTGTTTTGTCAGTCCAAAACCTAAAGATATTCAGTTTAATATGATATAAAACTTATATTATTATATTATTGATTATTTATCTAGCAATTAGTCAACTAATCATTGCAGGTCTAGTGGGATTGTTAATGTTACAGTACAACAAAAAGGAAAACATTTTTTTCATTGTAATTGTTTTTTTATCTATAATTCTGATTCTCAAACAAAAAAGTCAAAGACTTACACAACTGTACAAAGTTACAATGCCTGAAATTCCCCAAAGGAAGGATAAGACATAATGTCAGTTTTTTTGACAGGGGATGTTATCTATAACCTACTGCACGTACAATTCAGGACACCATAGATAGGGAAATAAATAAAAAGGGATAACGTGTAACGAGAGCAGCTTGCAGAAAAAAAGTAGCCACTCCTCCTAAACAACAGCAACCACTTAGTGAAAACAATAGAAATTGTCTGAACCAGACTCTGTACCTCTTGCTATAAATCTGAAGGGAGAGATTTACAGGGGTCTTAAGGTGGCTTGTTCACCCGCACAGAAGTGGTGAGACCTCTACTTTCAGGCCTGGCTCCTGCTGGTCAGATTTACAGCTGTGCTTTCATTGATTTTCCTTGTCTCAGCAGGCCAGCAGCATTTTTTAAATAAATCTTACAACTCAGTGGAACTAGTGTAGCCCAAGTGATCCTTGCTTGACACCCTGGTCAATCTGTCAGCTCAGTGGAAATCGTGCAGCGTGAGTTTATTATACTTCTTTGATATTATGAATGATACATGTATAGCCTTTATGTTTCTTCTCTCAGTGGTACCTGACTCTACTGTGATAGATTTTGTGTATATAACAGTTAAAATAGGAATAGAAGAATAAAGGCTTGAAAAAACATTTCTATAAAACATGACATAGGGAGGAAATAATGTATGTTCACATCTGGAACTGTTGCTCACTGATATATGCTGCTAATTAGCAGTTGCGTGATGAGTTGAACTTTGATATGAAATCAAACTCATCAGCTATGAAAAATTTAATCCACCACCAACAAAGAGTGATTTCTTTTTCCTGCCAGAGGAGAACTAAGAAGCTGTGCCAGATGATCACACGGACAGAATTTTAAAGGATAAAAAAAGAGACAGAAGCTGTGTGTGTGTGTGTGTGTGTCCAAATGTGTATTTTAATCTAAGCTGACATTTCTATCGTCCTAATGTCTGACTCTAGACATGTGTAGTGTCTGACTCGGTAGTCTTTGGTCTATGACTTCCCAAGCTGCAAAGGAAGGAATAAAGGAATAAAGAAAGAAATATGAAAACTAAACAACTAAAGCATCTAAAACACAACACAGACAGACAGACAGATGAGAACAGAATTGGGAAGTTAAAAGACTTATTTTGACAGCAAGTCAAGATTTCATCTTTAATCTTCCAGAAGATACGGTAACTGCACCCCCACTATATCCCCAAAACAATAAACTAAGAAGCTCAAATCACAGACAATGCAGCACTATAGGTAGGTGTATTAAACTTTCAGACTTAAGTCTTTTACAAAAATATTCTATTTTATTATCCAGATGATTATTTTGGTGAATACCTCTTCAGGCTTTAAGATTATACTTCTGACACTCTTTTCATGCTTTATTTATTATTGGCACACTAAGACATTTGAATTCAAATTATTTAATTAATCTGTAACCAAAGTCTAAACCTGACATTAAAATATATTCAGTGTGTTGTCAGCTCTACATATTTTACCCTGGATCATTCACTTTGTTTTAAATATCAAGAATCCAACAAGTCTTTCTCCTTTGGAGCCTTCTGAATTGTAGATTTAGGTGTTCAGACTGAATCAGATGGTGATCAGTTGTGATATATAACACATTTCCTTTGGTGGCTTCATTTAAAAAAAGAAATACTGTGTTTAACTCAACTTACAGGTCCATTAATCATAAAAATGCTTCTCTTGCGCTGCCAAATCCCTGAACTGAAATACATCACTGGCATATTTAACCTTGATTCATGAACTATTCACACATTGAAATACTTTTCAAAATCTACAGAAAAATGCTTTTTCACCAAAGCCTGGGGCCATTTATAATTCACTGGAGCAGATATTTTAAATATGCATAAACTGGATTATGTGCAGCATGTGTTTTATGGTACAGTTTACACCAAATAACACGTCATGCTATAGCAACAGAGACTTCTTGCTGTGCAATGTCACACACCACCTCAAAATCTCCATGCAGAGTTTGCTCATGTATTTTACATTGTGAGCAATTTCAATTAAAACACACCCAGTGGAGTCGCATGTTACCTCTCTCAGTGGCGGCTGCTGTCTATGATTGGCCCCTGTGGTAAGTAAGTAACACACAAGCAGCTATGTGAGCAAACAGCAAACAGACTTTATTCTCCTGTTAATAAAGTCTGTTTGCTGATCTGATATGGATCTGATACGACATCATAACGATCAATGCCGTTTCATGCCAAAGTGGAGCAGCAAATAACAAAAGAAATCAGTTTTAGATTAGATTTTTTCTGATTCACCGTTAAAAGAGTAAGAATCTAAGTAAACTACACCCATGTTAAATGACACCTCATAAACTGTCTTTGCTTTTTGTCCTACCCTGAGCTGAGTTTTGACATGAGCTGGATTTATAGACACTCAATGTCACACAATGAGACCAATAACTCAATTCAACTAAGTAGCCCTTTGTTGGGATGTCCAGGTTTAGTGTCACTTTAACTTGTTTCATCTGTGTTCAGACTTTTAAAAAGCAAAACAAAAACAGACACTTTTCTTTTTGTTGAGTTGCTGGATCAAAGAAATAAGTGGAGAGCTCCACACTTATAACTTAATATAACATAACATAAATTCTAAAGTTACTTTAGATCATGCAGAATTGGAAATAAAAAAAATAGTGTACAAAGTTATAACTAACCCTGCTAAAAAAAACAAAAAACAAACCAAAACAAAATTAATATTTTTGTTTTTTGGCAGGTCAGAATATAATTTCTATGAAAGCAAGGTGAAAAAAATGATGTTCCTTGGGTGAAGATAATTTCATATTTTCTCCTACAAATGAATGCAGTGTTTATCTTTTACTTCTTTCTTGAATAATTCCATTGCTTTGCATTGGAAATAATGGGGCTAGAGTTCAGGGTTGAAAGAATGGTTGAAGCCAAAATGTAAAAAATATAAAATAACAGTGTTTATAAAGACAAAATGACTTAAAGCCTTTTATCACAAGACTCAGTCAAATCATTGTCATTATTAACCTTTAAAGTGAGGCACAGTATCTGGGAAGCTTTCCACAAATTGTGTAAGAAAGCTTCCTGAGTAGGAGAAAAAATGATCACCACGCTCTCTTGTGTATCTGTTGCTGGCATCAGCTGCCCCTACGGCTCCATCTTTGCCTGCTCATTCACTGTGCAATACAGAGAAATTTGAGGCGAAGAGATGGAAGCCCTTAATTGAATCTCCACTCATGTAAGACTTGGTTTGGAGTGAAGTGCAGCAGGGTCTGGCCCTGCTTTGCACCCTCTCTTAATATACAGAGCAAGCAGAAACACCCCAAATCCGCTTTAATATCTGAAATGCAGCAATAAAATAATGAAGAAACATATTTCGCCACTATCTATCAGATGACGAGAAGCTTTTCCTAAGGGCCAATCTAGCTCAGCGATATTGCCATTTGTAAATAATCATTAGTAGAGATAATTATCATGACAAATTGTGATGTTGTGCAAATTGCTCCCATGGTCAGCCACTCCAGGGACGAAAAGCTCTCATTCTAGCTCAACTATTGACTGAATCTCTTGCTTTTGCTCTTAATCTACTACATTTTTATAACTCTAATTCTCGATCACTCGATCACTGTTCACATTCCCCATTATTTGTGCATAAAGAGAATTTTTAACAGTGACAGAATATTCAACAAAAATCTGTTACTTATAGTATATAAACATATTTTTAATACAGATTGAGTTACAGTTAAAGAATCATTAATATACCCAACAGTGCCTAATAATGCTAATTTGTTCTGCATCTCACTGCACTTCCTTTGGTTTAGTATTGGCAAAGAAGACCGTTGCTGTTTGAAACTTTCAATACATTTAGCTCTATTACTGTGAACACAATGTTGGCAGGGAGTTTAAAGTAGAATTAAACTGTCTTGCTCACTGGTGAAATGTGAATTACAATACAGAGGTATATGTGCAATGTTAACCAAATGACAGCAAAAACATCACAGCGCAACCTCCTCAAATTCACCTCATCACTTTTCTCACTTCAAAACCCTACAAGGCAGAGAAGAGTTCTGCACTTCCCTCAACCCCTAATCAAGCCTCCAGGGTCATGGTTCAGTCCTGGATGCCAGACCTCACTTTTCCGTTGTCTAAGGTCTCTTCAGCTCTCTTCTCTGACCTTGTCATCTCTGGTGTCAAATCTTTTCCCTCCTGACTCCACCAAGGCTGCAATGACATCAGACAACTTTTCATGTCGCCCTCTCCTTTCTGAATTATATCTAGTATCATATTTGTTCTCTGATCTCTTTTTGGCTATTAATTATCAGCTCTTTTTCTTTCCTCTTGGTGTAAATGATGGTTAAAAGGAAACCTTATGAGGGACTCTACAGCTGATTCTTGCACCCTCTTATGGCTCGCATGTGATATGAATGATTACAGTGCAACAGTTATTGAGGAGGTAGAGTGGGTCATCCATTAATCCCAGGGTAGGTGGTTCGATCCCTGGCTTTCCTGTCCATGTGTTGAAGCATCCTTCAGAAAGACACTGAACCCAGAGTTGCTCCTGATGGGTAGGCCAGTTCCTCGCAAGGGTTCCCCATCAGTATGTAAACGTGAGGGTGAATGAGAGGCAATACTGCGCTTTGTCCGCTAAGGTAGAAAAGCGATTCATAAATTCAGCCCATTTAACATTTAAATCACTCTGTGTAACAGCATCTGCTGCGTCTTCCTCAGCTTCTTACTGGATAATTTGTATTCACATATTTCTGCAGCTCTTTCCTTTTAATATCCTGTCTGATTAATTTCTGTATTCCAGAGCTGAAGTGATCTGCATGACCTCCATATATTGATTTACATTTAAATTTATAGCATTTGGCAGATGCTCTTATCTACAGCGACTTACACTGTAGTGCTATGTCTTTCTGTAAAATAACTCTACTGGGAAATGTGACTGAAGGGTAGCAGGAGTTATTCAGAAACGATAGCCAGATGGTGAGACTGTCTCTCTCGCACATGCAGTATGCATTGAAGTAAACATGCCCACAAGAAACACACGTATTTGCAGGCACTCACTGTATGTAGACATAATTACGTGTTTACTATTATGCTCAAGTTAAACAACTTTTTAAGTTCCAAAAACACAAACTTTGATGCAAACCTTGATAGACCTTAAGCAGTACCAGCAAACTTTCTCCACTATTTCTCTTAAAACCGTAATAATCCAGTACGTGTAGAATATATGTATTGTAGGTGTGTTTTTAAGGAATACCAGCCAATCAAGCACTGCAGTCTTTCTTCTTGTGCACAGTGTATGTGTGTCAACCCTAGCTATAGTGCTGCAGACCCCTCTGAACCATCACTCTTCCTGTCAAATATAAATTAAGAAAAACACACTTCAATTCCTTTGAGCTTTTATCCCTGTATTGTTTATTGCTTAAGTCAATTTTTTACATATAAAAGTACCCTTACAATTATTTGTCCCTTGTTCTGTTCCTCTCTTGTGTAATAGGCTTCTTGCTACTGTCACAAAGTGTCAATCTCATGAAGAAACATGATTAATTATCCCCTATGTTAAAGCTAGGAAGTTGTGGAAAAGCTGTAACCCTTCCCTTCTAAGCAGGTTTTTAGTATATGTCTATTTACAAACATATAATGTATTTTCAGTTTGCATGCTAAAAATTGATGCTTGATTTTCCCACCACGCAGTGCACAAAGGAATAGGGAGCTAATAGAAGAGCTTTGGAAAACACATTTCTTTTGCAATTTGAATGTCTGTCAGTCCACATTAGACTTTTTTTCATATTAGTAAGTGCTAGTTAGTAAGAAAGTATATTTCTCTTATATTAACTCAAAAGAATATGCAGTGGGTGATATTACTCCTATGTTTGGTGCCATTCAGACTTACTTGTATGGTTAGATTTGGTATGTATTGAATTAGGAGACAGCATCAACCACTTATAAAGTGATGATATAATAAAGTTTCTTCAGTCTAAATATTGTTTAACTGTACTTTAGCTAATTGAATGTAGCTTAAAAACGTTGTCTGTTATGTATATTTCTACTTTTGAAACTAAGTATGTGTTGGATCCACTGACAGAGAAAACAAAATAAACAAAAATGAGGCCCAATATCTCTGTTATGTTTCTAGTGTGTAAATTGCCATCAGCATAACAACATAACTGCTGTTAAATGAAATTCGTATGTCGCTGTTTATCCTGGTTTAGCTACTGTGCTGTATATACTGCTGCAGGTTGGCATCAGCATTTATGAATGATTACTGTATGTATTTTCCCTGTGGGAGGAGATGGTGTTATGAATTTGTCACGCGAGTGCCATGTTGGCCTAGTTACAGTGTAACAGTTCAGTAGTGCTCCCTCACTTTACATGCCCTCAGGCTACATTTAATATGATTTGTATAGGTTATATGGCTCCATGTGTGCATGTATAGTATGAGGCATCAAGGAAAGACATTTGTTTATGGATAATGTGACAAACCACATGTATAAAACAACCAAATCATTTCTGAATTATTTCTTTGCAACAAGTAATTCCTAATTCATCTGATTACATGCATTTACACATAAAAAAAACAATTGCAATTTATGAGTAGGCTTTTCCTTAAAAAAAACAATAGACAAATAATCCCTCTTTTTATTTTTATTTTGCTGTGTTTGTGCTGTTTCTGGGCATCACCCTTTGAGCAGTGGGTGTGTAGCCTCCAGCCAATAACAGCGAGCAGAGTATAAGGGTAGGACTCGGTAAAAATGTGGTGACCAGGTGCCAGACTGTAAGCACGCATACAAAAGGAGCCGTTGTGCCTGGGAGGAGGGGCCGACTTTAATGTTGTGTTTCCAAACTGAAACCGACACATCCTGCTCATTCTGCCTTTAAGGTACTGCATTTATTGTTTTGGGCCTTCTGTTGGTAAATTACAGCTATAAAATAAATAGATTCCTGTGTCTTTCACACTCTTGAGATGGCTATATGTCACAAGGAGCAATGAGGTGGGCGTCAGGCGTAGAGCCTTGCCTGTTCACGTGCTTGTGTTTAAACTGGGAGCGTCAAGACTCTCAGGTGTAAAATTAATCAAACAAATGTATTTATTTGATTAGTAATTCCAACAATAAACAATATCACTGCTTCTAAAAATGTTTAACTGTTTTTTTTGGGTAAATAGTAATCCTCCTCAGCACCAACCCTGTAGAGGCTGTGTAATGCTTACAGAGTAGCTGTAAGCCCAAATGGATATACTGCACACCAGACTGTTGCGTTACACTACAGTATTCGGGGCACACTGGTACATGCTGTTGGGCGATATGTTAATTTTCCAACCAGCAATTGCTGATATATTCGCACATGCGCCAGCATCCCCCCAAATCACTGCTCCAACAGTTGCACCTTGGAGATGAGCCACAAGTTTGCTTTGTGAAACAAGCTCTCATAGCTTTATTAAACAGAATAAACTCAAATGTCATGACTAGAAAATATATAAAAACTCCGATTTTCCTCCTATGAAAGGAAAAATACAACTGTACACTTTCTGAATTCAAATGAATTTCTCTCTTTTGCCAAACTAAGACCAACTGCCTTGTTAAGAAATCTTAAAGCATACTTCATTCAAACTCAATCAAAGCAAAACTCACCGAAACTGTCTTTATTAGTCTTTCCACTCTTCCCACAATCAGTAACTGTCTAACAGAGTTAGATGCGAAAATATTCTAACTGCACGCTGTGGCTGCTTCTTTGTCACCCGACCTCCCTCTCGCTCCTTACCCACTTCACACTTGCCTTGTCCCGGCCTGTCCCAGCCGCATCCACATCTTCCCCGGAGTCAGAGTCTTGGTTGAAGCCTCTGTGAGTCACCTTGATACTGTATTCCCTGTGGTCAAACTAGCTGAAAAAAATACTTCAGCCCAGTTAGATGTGAAAATACTGTCTCTACAGCTGCTTTTTCACTCACTCATTCTTCGGCTCAGTGTGTTTACTGCGCCGCTGAGCAGCAGCTCTTATTCTTCGGAGGCAGACTTTTAGATAAGCAAAATAAAATGACAAAAATTGCCCCAAAAAAGTCAACCAAAAAACTACCAGCGAGTCCAATATGTTCACCCAATCATAGTACATGCAGACATACAAAAGAGCTCCACCCACCAGGAATATTTTGACAATGCCACAGGTTTCTTTCCTTACCAAACTATACCAAATGTGGCATCCAGTATGTAAGAAAAACAAGGTGACCACTTAGATTTAGAATTAATAAAGAAAAAAAGCTATTCGCCATGCTGATCTTTAATCAGTTGCAAGACACTTTTCAGATGGCAAACATTTGATTTCAGATTTGGCATTCAGTAACACTGACATGATGATTCCTAATAATCATGGTGGAAATGTGGATAAAATTATACTCGAGTGTGAATGCAGCTATACCTTTCTTCTACAGTACCTTTTTAAAACACTACATCCTAGTGTCTTTATTGTCTTTCTATACGATTCCCAGGGGTATAAGCATTTGTATTTATGTATGTATATGTATCAGTATATGTATGAGAATGTCATTCTTCTGATGTGTTTGTAATGGCTTCCTGTGTGTTCAATCAAGCCCTAGATCACTGATAGTTACACCTGTAGAGTGACCCATATATAGGATGACTCATCATGCATGCTTCATTTTGCACTGAGGGAAGTCCAACATGGACTGCAATGTTTGCACTTGAATACCCGACCAGAGAAGACAAACACAGGACTACAGGTTGCAACATGGCGAAGCTCACTACTCATTGCCAGAGCAAAATGCCTAAAATCATGATAAAATGCAACAAAAAAAAATAGCTCAGGGGTTGAGTTGTGAAACACAACAGCAACCAAGAGACCATAGATCCATCTGATATTAGAGCATTGGTTAGGACTGAAACACAAAAGTATGGTACTTAGCTCAAACACATCCCAATAACTGCAAAGAAAAGCTTGAAGCTCTAGCTGTGAATTGATTCACAACTCCATGTAAGCATTGTTAAAAATTAAACATTTTAAGAAAAATGTAAGTTAGTGTACTTCTCTACCACTCATGCATACCAGCGGGCATTCCAAATGATTTCCATAAGTAATACAACTGACTGTACTGTAAGTGCCTGATTCATCATCCGGGCATTAAAGTTGCATGCACCCGAAATGAGAAGGTCACAGTCAGATTTGCTTTATATAAAGCATCATAAGAACCATAGAGCATTAGGCGAGGCTTGGCTAGCACCGTATAACAAAAATAGCTGCTATAAATCTGACTATCAGCAGCTGGTTGCAGACAATAGCAGCGGCACATTGTCGTTTAGCACAGATGAGCGGTGTGATTTATGCTTTAAGGAGTTCATCAGCAGGGAAATTGAAACAAGTCCATTTGTAGCCTAAATTATCAGATGCATATGACACAAATGAGCCAAGAGACTGAAATACAGTCATTGAGTTCTAATAGGAAGGGTGTCACATAATCCCGGATAATGAGATGCTATATAGATACAGTGAGATTGTTCTCGAGCTCTGGTTCATGCGGCTCAGTGAAACCTTGGACTCCAAGCTCAAAGAAATGTCTCTTAGGGCAAGATAATTTTTTTGGGGAGGCTCTTTCCAGACTGAACACGAGGTGAGAAAGACAGAAAAGTCTGTCTGTACACTGTGTCATTAGCTTCGGGGCAGTTTTCTTTGAACGAACCCAAGGTCAGACTCAAAGAGTAAGGCCCGGTGAAACAGTTCAAATCAAAAGCAGGTTTTCATTTTGGTATTATTATAGAGGCATTGTTTGAAGTCACTATGGTTTTAAAGCTTGAAAGAGTGATTGAATCTGACATACATTGTGGAAAAGCTGCACCAGAAAATCTAAAGTGGAATGGAAAGCAATCGGAAAATCGCTAACGTTAGAAATTTGTGTTCACGTCAACAAGAAATCATTCTTTCCTCACTTTGTTTGTACACACAGGGGTAATTTATTAAAATTGCACCTAGGGATGAAAACATTTTAATTAACATCCCCTGACAACCTGGAGAAGCTGTGCTGGAGACTCAATACATAACACACTTAAATATAGTTGTATTACTTTATGTTCAGCATGTTAATGATTTTAGAAATGCATAATGGTCCCAATAAATTACAGCAGCTGTGGTGATGTTTAACTACAATCAGGATTCATATCTGCTTCCTCTTTTAATAGTGTATAATCAGCTGCTGCCATTCAGCATTTTGCCAGCCTTCAAAGCAAAGCAGCCACCCACTGTTTAACTTCCATAATTTCCACCCATGTTACCATTTCATCAGAAGAGCTGATCATGAGCTGAATTCAGATTTGAATTTTATGTGTGCTTCAATTGCAAAAATGTTGGCGTGGAACTTTTATGTTAAAGATGAAAAGGCTACCATATGCATCAAAGTTTTACCCCAAATCATAGTAATAATAATCATAATACAAGGAACAAATCTGCTTTGAAGTTATTTCAGGATCAGTGGAAAGTAGATTATTTATGTAAGAGTACATAATTCATGCAGAATATCAGAGGAACAGTTGTATAGGAAGCATCATGCAGTTAGGGGGTTAGGTCTATCAGGGAAAGATGTTATTACTTCATACTTGGCTGTCACAGTCCATTAAGTCTCCCTTTCATTCTCCCCAGGACTTCTTTCAATACGCAATCACTCATTTCAGGTGCTAAACAGCTGGGAGATGTACAGTGCAAACATATTGTAAGATAGGATAGCACAGAGACACTGGGAAATATACAGTAATGTGGCAGCTGTGTCAAATTATTTTCATCAATCACTGTCCCCCAGTTTAACCAGTAATTGCCACCTTTTGCTCTGAAGGCCTGTTGTTTTCCAAAAATGATATCACCAACTTGCATATCTAATTCAAGTAAAGGAACTATGTACTTATTTTAATCTAAACTACGATCCTTTCCTAAACTTAACTAGGGTTGGCAGATTGATCTCAAAGTATTGATACAGATACTATGTCTTGTTTTTGAACATCTATTCTAGCGTCCATAGGATCAATACCAAAAGGGATCAGTTTCTCTTTTCTATGTGGTACCTGTTTGTATTTCATCACAGAGCAGAACTGTCTGTGAAAACAAGACTCTCAGTCTCTTTTTCTCTTCTCTCTTCTCCACTGTTGTTGTGTTGTGTCAGGGTGCCACAGACCACACCCTGACAGGTAATCCAACACTAACAGAGAGGGCAGATGTTGCTCACCAGCATGTATAAGACACAGAATTAAAGAAACACCATTGTTCCTACGGTGTATAAATAGTGACTCCTAGTGTTGTAAGTATGATCAGGAAACATGTGAGATCAAATTTCAAACAATATGTCTTCACTTTTAAGATAAAAGAAAAGGCTTTTAGGATAACTGATGTGTTTTGGTGAATGTAGCACAAGTTTGGCTGTTTGGAGCGTGAACTTCCAACCTCCAACATAGAGCCACTACTGTGATATAGTAGCATCCAGACTGGGGGGAATACAACACAGTTGTGGCTTACTTTAGACAAGGCAAACACTGTTTAATCCATTCTTTACATTTTTGTTCTTGTATTTTTGGTTTTGGAGAAAAAATTAAACAAATTAACCACAATGTTTTTGCATGACCTGCCATGCCTAGTTAGTTACTAAACTGAAATTGGATAATCGCTGGTCAGGGAAGAGTAAAACATTCAGTTTGGTTACAAGGCTGTTTGGTGCTGAGCTTCAACAGTTATCAGAACCAAAAATAGAAACCAGAAATTTCCTGGTGGTTAGCCAATTGTTCCCATTGAGACAATAAAGATTTCTCACTTAAACAGGAGGAGACAAAGCCTTGCGCTGTTCATTTAACACGACCACCTGCAGCAGCACTCTGCAGACTCCCTCCACAGCTAGAAAACAAACTGTCATTTTTAACGAGTCTTTGGTTTGATTATGGGGAGGATGACATAAAACTCAGTCAGCCAAAGCAAACCTCCAACAAAATGTAGCACATTGTGTTTGTTTTGAATGTTTCTGCCTCTAGTACGTCATATGTTTTTCTCTGCACAGGTTGCATCCATCAAATGAGAGTAAACTATGAATTGGCCCTGCTGTGATGAGCCTGACCTCTCTTTCAACCCAGCAATAACAATCATCTATTAATTATTAAGCGTCTTCACTTTATGTATGTTTTTCCTCATTAACATGGTTTATGTTTTAACGTTGCTTTACTGGCCCTTTTAAGCCTATAACTGTGTTTGTATGCTCCTTCCATTCATATTGTACACACAGAGAAAGACACACACACAAAAACAAATATGTTATGATGGAATACAGACCGGAAGGGATAATATGTGCAGGTAAAAAAAGCAAAGTATGAACGACACTAAAATGAAAAGCCTTCAAATCCTCAAACAGCTCTTCCTGGAAAGCTGCTGAAAATAGATCAAACAAAGACAGATTCACCTGCTTTTCATCTGTTTAAAGCATTGATTTTTCTTGTACATACACCTCCTTCTAATTGGTTTAAGGTGATTATTTTCTCAACCTGTTTACAACACTGCAGGGTCATAAAAGTGGAAGAAGGCTGAGAACTGGGGGCTGTTGCAAGTTTCCACTATCTCAAGACTACAGCTTTCATATAAAATTGCTAAAATAAAGGCAGACAAAAGACCAGAGGGGAAATGAACTCAGAGAGATGAAAAGACTTGGTGTGCTATTATTACACTCTTCAAATAAGCCTCCACTATAGAGACCAGGAGATTTATTTTTAAAAGGGACAGTCTGGGCAAGAAGAATGCACAGTGAGATAACATGATTATGTAATTGAATTTTTTATGCAATTGAGAACAAAGATGGTCTTGATATAGGCCTTGTGGCGACTGTTATTTCGGAAAGTGTGTTTAATAGGAAAATCTCACATCTTGGTGAGGTAGCGTTGCAGAAACAAATCTTCTTGCTACATATCCTGCCAATCTTTTTCTAAACTATCACTTATATCGCAATTGATTTGGTCCAGTCATTTTATTTTGACCTTATACTCAATGTAGTTTTTGCAAATAATTCTGCAAATGCTAGTTATAATGTGAGGAGCTGACTGCATTAGGACAATTTATTTAAACACATCTACTAACTTTAAAATCTTGTGCTCTGATTGCATTGACTTGCTGGCACTTATTGCATTGTGTGTCATCTGGCAGCAAAGTTAAACCAAAGTGTATTTGCCAGTCCTGTCTGATCCTGTCTGGTCTTGATACTGCGGGTAAATACAGATGGCTGTTTGTGTTGAGGCTGTCAACCACTCCCTCCATCCTCATTCTTTCACTCTCATCTGTCCTTGTTAACGTGAGCAGAGATGGACAACAGTGTCAGATAGAATGACTCATAGCCATAGCTTCACTGAATAAGTAATTGAGTAATGAGAAATGCTGATGGCCTGTCATGGGAAGACAAAACATCTTAAGTGAGAATATGGAAACAGACCTATAGGATCTCATTTAAATGAATTAACTGTCCTGACATGTAATTAATGGAAAGTAAAGGACATACATACAGCGTTGTGTTGACATTCCCTCTGTGCTTTTCTCTTATGCATGGCAATCAAATGTTGCCAATAGTATGTTTTTAAGGTCTGTGCATGCATGCACGCGTGTACATGCAAAAATGAGTAAAAGGCCAAGGCCAATGGGTCACTGTGTACTGGACAGACAGTGCCTTAAGGGTTTTGCTGCCCTATGTAGCATATCTGTCAGCTGAAGCAAGTGTGAGACTGGAAAAATGCCCAGGATGGCTCTGGAGCCTGTCTACAACAGATCAAACTTGACTTCAACATCAGTTAGTAACTGGGGAACACACTGGCTCATTTCTTATGCCTTAACATCTGCCATTTTAATAAATTCAACAGTGAAAGCCTGCACAAGGTGCAAAAATGTACGCAATGTGATAAACAATCCCAGTAGTTGGTCTGGAAAAAGAGACTTAGAAATGAGAGTAAGTTAAAAATAAATCTTAATATTCATATCTACGGAGCTATGTGAAACATTTCTTAATTCAGTCTATGTGAAAGAATAAAGAACAAATTGACTCATTGCCCTCAGATTAGTATTCAAAAGCTTCACTGTGATTGTCACCTATTAATCCATGTTTTGCAATGCTTGAGAATGCCACCACTTTCAACCTAACGATGTATGCTCTTTTTCATTTCAAACCAGTGAGGCATCACTGCCAAATGCAAATCATTCACCAAACACAAAAGAGCACACATTGTTCTGCAGAGAGCTGTTTAGCATGTTTCTGCGATATCGTACAAAACCCTTTCAACAACAACACAAATGCAGCCAAACAATGGCAGATTATGTTACCAGTCTGAACTGATTCTGTATAATGGTGCACACATGATGCATGTTCTTGTCTTGGAGTTTCTTATATCACTAATGGGTTGTCGTCAAATACACTGCAGCAATAATGCCCGGTACGTCCCCCCTAACCACTCATTCTTCATTCTCTGCTACAGGGAGAAAAACAGTAACCAGCTCCACTGAGTTGGAGTTGTTTAAAAACTTTCCCTGTCTTTAGGAGAGAACAGTTATGGCAGCATCCGTCATATTTTAGAGACAAAGTGATGGCGAAGGTCCAATGATTTGCAGACGGCAGTGCTGAGATAAATGGGCAAAAAAAATCATCCATCGTGAAGTCAATCTTCAAAACTCAAGGGACATTTGCCTGACTTCATTCACAGTCACCATTACAGTGACTCAGGGCACTGGAATGAATTTCACCTCAGTAAAATTAGGCATTAGGTTTCTGATAGCGATGCATTATATACAAATACACATATACAAATGCTGGGGAAAAGGTGAACTGGAAGTGAACCAGGGAATAATCATTCATTGGGGAATTGGAAGCAAACCAGGACCTTATTTAAACCAGGTTAAGACTCCTTGAACTAAATAGTTGTATTTAGTTCACAAAAACAAAAACTGGTTGCCTATCAATGACTTTATATGCCCTTTGCGCCAGTGTTGTGGTTGTCTGCTAGAAGCTGTCATAAATTGATCTGGATCCTAAGTTACATAGATTTTTTAAGTGTTTTACCGGTTATAATCGCTGGGACCTCAGTGAATAATTCTGGCACAAACATCCAGAAATTCTAGATCTTAAATTATCAGAGAAACAAGTTGAGCTAATGTTAGCAGCAGGCAATCTGGGGCGTTGTTTGACAACCGAACAGCATCAGGGAGACACAGATTTGAAAGGTGAGACTTATTTAACCGGGTCCTTCTGTTTTAGGGAGGAGGAAACTTCTGTGGATTACTGAGCTCCTGGTAAATACCTCCTGAACAATAAACATTGAAGGAATCCTAACTGGGAGAATCTGACCGCAATGACAGCAATGGTGGTGAAGACGACAACTCCCATGATCCCCTGTTACTTCACGTCATCAAAATTTGTCTTTTGTTATTGTTTTGATGTAAGAGACCCTCTAGTGGCAGAAGTTACATAATTGTATGTTTAATGGTGTTAAACTGACATTGTTACGCCCACCATTTTGTCAGATCCGTGACCAAGTAAGAATCTTTTATCCATGCTCCAAATGCCTTCTAGCTTTTTTAAAGATTCGTGTTTTGTAATTTGGTGGGATTTGTTTTTTCTGCAAACTGTTGACCACTAAGTTGAATATAGAGAATATTATATATATATATATATATATATATATATTGTCCAATACAGTTTTTACAGTTTCACAATCACTAGAAACAAAGACTATCTATCTTCAACTTTTACTGGGAGCATGTTTGGCTCACTGCATCTACATGCACAGTCAGGGCAAAAGAAACACATTGGCAGCAAAGTCCCCAGTTGCAGCTGAGAGGTTTCAAACACTGCGGTATTCAACCATTCCCAGTTGTGAATATGAGTAACTGAATGCCCACAAAAATACTCCCTAAGGCTGACAGCAGTCTGCCTCCTTCACTGTGCTGCTTTCACTTGCTGTAAGGTTCTGGTGCACTGCTACCAAAGTTTCTAAAAACACTAGAGCAAATTAAGCCATTAAAAATATTGTATCACCAGTTTAATGTTTGTTAGTTTCACTCAATAAAAGTTTGCCCTGTATAAAAGTGAACCTGAAAAAAAAGACTGTTTTAATGTTATTACTCCACCTCTCTGTCAGTCCTGTCATATTGAACAAAAATGTATTCTCAGAGGGTTCCATGCTCTGATGCATTTCTATTTAGGCGTCCTTGATTTAAAAAGATCTGGGAGCATTTGGTATAGTCTGGCCTGCAGAGCAGCTATTGGCAGCAAAGATAATGCCTCGTACCATTTAATAGCAGTTGCACAGAAAAAGGCAAAGTAGATGGCACCAGGAAAATCCTAAGCAGCCAGACACTGAGAGAGGGGAGTGGGGAAGCATACCATATCAGCTCCTAATGAAAACAAACCACATGTCCAAAATAGATGCACAATATTATGCACATATTCTCTATGAAGCCTGAATCAATTGACATTCAAACATATTACTATGCAAAACACAGTTTACATATATGCCACAATATCTTGTTCTAAACAAATTGGTGTCATTTAACTGCCAAAACTTGAATAAAAATTCATTATAATATGAAACAGTTAGCTTTAACTGTACAATGTGCATTTTATAAATTATATTACAATGCTTTTTTAGTCAGTCTTTTCTATGGATTCTGACACAATCACACAAAAGTAGAAGTCCAAGTCAGACATGGTCTTACAAAACAACATAAACCATAATAAACTTTGACAGGATACACTAAAACTAGTAATACCACACAGTAGGAGGGAAATAAGTACCATAAAGTACAGTAAAAACAGTTTTAAGTCCCATTAGCAATATTATGGGAATGTATATAGATTTTTTCAGGTAAAGAAACTAAATGTATTCAATACATCGTCATTAATAGTATTCAGACGTATAGAAAATGTAAAATTGTCAAAGCGACTCGTACTTGTTGACCGGCCACGCCCATGAAATCAATGGACAAATGTAACAAAAAGTTCGGACAAGCCAAACACCTTTGGGCAGATAGGAAGAGAAATGTCTCACCTGCGCAGCCATGAAGGACAGATCCATGCTGTTGCTTCGTTCAGACCAACGCACTCAATGAAAGATGCGAACGTGCGTAGTTTTTTCTCTTATTCCCCGACAGCGCATTTGCCTTTTCTTTCTTTCTTTCTTTCTTTTTTTAACTAAGGCATCCACGGGCTTTGCAAGTTGGCTGACTTCACGTGAGCAGCATGTCGAAGATAAAGAATCAAAATAAAGAATGAAAAAAACAAGAGGAGGAGGAAGAGGAGGAGAAAGGAAGGGATGTGACAGTGGGCAGGAACAGAAGCTGAGCAGACGGAGAGATGAAGAGATGTGGATGCGAGAGACGGCATGAGACTGAGAGAGGGAGGCAGAGGAGGAGGAGGAGGCGGCGGTGGAGCTGGACTGTCACATAAGCAAGGAGGTGCAAGTGTCTCTCTCTCTCTTTCTCTGCCCCCCTTTCTTTCTTTGCTTTTTTTCTACGTGCGTCATTCTTATTTATTTACTTATCATGCACTATGTGTATGTAGTGCACACTGCTACATACACCCTGTCCATGTGTTTGTTGTGGCTGTTCATAGTTTGAGCTAGTCCCAGTTTGTGCCTCTCATTTATTATCATTACATTCAAGTCACAGAGCATCTGCTTGTTCTAAATAAATAAATACCCATTGTTTCCTATACAGGTAGCTGGAAATGACATTTTTAAGAAATATAGCCTATTGTTGTATGAAAATAGCAGAGAATAGCAGATACGTCAGTAACTGATTATTAAACCGTGTTCATTTGAGAAAGGATATACTATGACATTTTTGCTGCCATCTTTGTTTTGAAGTAGGAAACTGTCTTGAGAAACTGGTTAAAAATCATCATCATTTTTGACATCCATCATCCAGGTGGCTTGAAAAGAGTCTCCGAGGTTTCTGAAAACTTCCTTCACAATGGAAAATGTGGTTGTTGTTCAGATAAACAGATGCTTATCTCTGTGACTGAAGCTATTTATTATTTGTTTTATTTTGTCACTATAGGCACCTCTGGTTTATATAGGCAGACATACTGTAGGGCTAGCATGCACCTGGAAGGGTCAAAGAAGTTGTACTTTGTCACAAAAAGTCTGTATGGAAAATAGACTTTTGCCTGTGTAGAATTCGTTCCATGGTCTGTCATTGGCAGATACTCTGTACTTTGTGGCAACAGTTTGGGGTCTGACTTTTTTCCTTGTACGCAAAGCCAAGGTCTTTTCCTAGTTTGGTACGAAACTTGACTGGCTTGCTCAAAGCCTTGACATCCGCCCTGTGGAACACCATTGTGATGTGACACTGAGGGCTCATTACCCAACATCAATGTCTGACCTCAAGTTTTGTGGCTAAATGGGGGCAAATCCCTGCAGCCAGGCTCCACAATTCTGTGGACACAGACGAGAGAAAAGGCTGTTGTTACAGAATAGCATTAATACTCATTCTTAATGCTTGGCAAAGCACCTTTGTTCCACATACTTTAGACCGTGTAGCGTTCAGAAATGAGGCTACTGTACTTATAAAGTCTATAAAGTTGGGCAGAAACACAACAGCTGTGTGACATGTTCACAGGTAAATCTGTAGATATCAGAGCTGCAAGCACGTGCACTTGAGCTTTCATTCTCCAGAGCCCTCCAAAGGCTTCATTGAAAACTCGTGACCTAAAACTAATGACACATTCTTGAATTAACTCGGCCTGCCGAATAAAGGATGCTGCTATTATTCATTGGAGAGTCTCTTCAAAAAGCCAATTAACAAGCTCTACTTACAGTGTGAGAAGTGATTCATTTAATGGCGACCTGGCCTTCACTGTGAATACTAAAACTCATTCCTTGGTTGAGTAACACCAGTCTACATACAAAGCAGTTTTTAAAAAGCTAAAAGGTGGGCCGGTGGTCAGACAGCTTGAGTTCTCTTTGGGTCAAGTGTCACAGATGTATATCAGACCATAAGTTCTAATTTAGGTAAATCAATTATTATTCTCATACATAAACATAAATGTATATTTGGCAACAGCTTAGGTGATTGTCCTTGGGGTCAGGGGGAAAATACAGATGT
>NW_023339873.1:9812462-9812746 GCF_004916995.1 Morone saxatilis
TCCTGGCTCATGTTAAAATGCTTAGCTTGATCCCATCTTGTGTTTTTCATAGTTAACCTTTCGCCATGGGCGGATGAAGCAGATCTCCTAGATCAGCAGTCAAGACTTCATCCTCCTGTCTGCTTTTTTGCTGAGCAGACACACACAACATCCAGTCAAATCCTCAAGTCTGGAGGAATTAATTTCACTCCAGTACACAGCTTCACTTCCAGTTTCTGAGAAAGAATATCTGTAATTTTCTTTATTAACTTCTGGGTTAGCTTCATAATTCAATTCAATTCAAT
>NW_023339873.1:9812846-9836758 GCF_004916995.1 Morone saxatilis
ACACACACACACACACAGTTAAAAACACACATAAATATATCTGACTTAGGAGAAATTGTGGTTTAAATACCTTTTTAGCTTTTAATCTGCAGGAAATATTGGTTGTGTTTATCACATCGCATTAACTAAAATTAAACTTGTCAGCTACACAGAGGGAAGAGCAAGATATTGTGTTACTAAAATATAATTGTATTCATTCCAGTAGCAAGGGTTTGAGAGAGGTTTTGAGGCATCCATGGAAATTAAATCATTTTCTCCTACTAACTTTAGTTCAGCTGTTTGTGAATAAACTAAAATCTTTCATTATCACAGTCTGACCT
The DNA here is from genome assembly GCF_004916995.1 of Morone saxatilis. Taxonomy (NCBI): domain Eukaryota; kingdom Metazoa; phylum Chordata; class Actinopteri; family Moronidae; genus Morone; species Morone saxatilis. Next base: position 9,813,167 of record NW_023339873.1, read on the forward strand.
CCAATCTGTCCAACATTCTTATCTGTGTTCCTAATATTTGCTTGAATGCAGTGGTAGTATCTCTTCATCCTCAGATTCAGTCTTTATTCGCCCCACAGTAGGTGAGCGGAGTGATAAGAGTCGGCACAGACGGGTGTGACAGTTGGTCTGATGATTTGAAAAGCCCTGGGGTAACAGGTAGCGGACCAATCAGTGCACAGAGAAGTGCGACCATGTGCTGAACTGTCAATGTTACATCCTCATAAGATCGCTGTTGGCTAATGATTTTGTGGCTGTAGAATCGATCCAAATCCTTGTTGTTGAGACTACTGTGGGTATATCATAAACAAATACTGTACAATATATGATGAAACATAAGATGAAACACAATTTCTCAAGCTTCACAGAGGTTGCCCTCGGATTTGGGTATAACTACCTGGCTCTGTGGATAGTGAGTTAAGACTTTGCCTATTTTCTCTACATCTGGGTGGGTTTCCACAGGGATGATTGACTCACATCCTGGGCGCCTCGTTTCCTTGCACGCCATTGATCCCAGTTCGACCCGCCGATCATCCTTTCACGCATGACCCATTTCATCACACCCCTTGACCTTCATTCATCCCCCTTCCCACCTGATAATGTACTAATTTGCCTTAAATAGCGTGTTCAGTGTTAATGAAAGACAATGCATGTTCAACCAAAGAACTGGTGTTGGTCTTCCAGATGTTGTGCTGCCTACTCCTCCTAAATGGAAAAAAATGGTATTTCAAATTGTTGAAATGGGTCAAATGCAGAGAAAAAATTCAGCCAGGGGATCAATAAAGTCATCATAAATGCTACATAATAATCAATATTTATCGTTAAAGGAATCTAACACAACATGCACAGTACAACTGTCAACACAACCTGTAGGGGATGTCTTTCTTTTGATCCACATATCTTTTTAGTGGTGTTCAGGTTATATCTGCTTCTATTTCCCTAAAGTGATATTTAATACAGCCTCAAATATATCTGCTACCATTAAATGCCAGATTCATGACATCTTTACCCTGGGGAAACCATGTGACATAACAAAACTCATTTATTTTATTTTACTATTTGGCCTTCCTCTCTTTGCGCGTCCTTTGTGTGCTCTCACCCATCCTAAATGAATGGAAATGAACTGCTTCTCCAAAATCTACTTCCATGATCACCTGATTAATTTTGAATATGTCTGTCTTGGATAATCATATCAACCTGAGGCTCAACTCACCTCATCCACCATAAATAAAATTCTTCTTCTTGTCCTCTTGTCATTCTACTCTTCCGTGCAATGATTGCTTTGTCCTTTTGTGGTAATATATTCAAAGCAAAGAGGACCAAAATAAATTATAAAAACAAGCTTCTGCAACAGGTTTGGTTGCATGCACAGAAACACAAACACTTTCAGACAGTATCTCATGCCTGAATGCCACGGCACACAGCCACTCTGCTGGGCCACTTGCCCGTGCATTGGAGATGTGCGCAGGTTTGACTTTTAGCAGCAAATGCAGGGCAAACTGTCCTGACCTTTTGAGGTATCTCCTCCCTCTGAGGATGTATTGCGTGTGTGTACACATGTTTTAGTATGAGATCAACACTGAACACTGGACAACTGAGACACCTTAGAGGCTTAGTTGGCTCAGGTGCATGTCATGTAGCTGGGATGGGTGAATGGCCTTGGATCATTGTTGCATGTCATCTTCTCATCTCTCTCTCTCTCTCTCTCTCTCTCTCTCCAGAGAATACATGTAAATATCAGCATTTTCAATGTTTTTAAAAAAGCTCTCTCCATGGTGTGCTATATCTCCATAGAAGCAACTTGCTAAACTAAACTGTCCATACCACCCTTTGTGCCATTGTACATCAGTATGTGATTTCTTTAACTGTAGTGGACATAGTGATTGAAAAATACAAAGGAAAATACTCTAGCCTGCTGGTAAATGAATCTGTTTAACTTCTCAGGTCAAACTGACATACATTTCTGGGTGTGTATTGCATCTGAATCTGTTTCTGTTAGTAATTGATCGAGATGTTTAGATCGAACCACCACTTGCAGCCAAGGTATAAAAATGTTTTCTAATCTGTGGGATTGTTTCAGAACATACAGTGTTGTGTTGCTGCCTGAGTCCAAGCGGACCCTCCTGCTCAAAATATATAAACTGACTGACAAGTAGCAGCTCCTCCTGTTGCCAGTGTATTATACTGATTTTACACTCTGCTGAGTTTGTTGTCGTGTGTCTTTTATGTGTTTGTTTGCCGTCATTCCTAACAACATGGTTATAGGCTTCCCTTGTGACCTATATTATAGATGCTCTCACAACACACTGAGGTCAAAGGTCGTACGGAACCAGGAATTGCATTCAAGGACAATGGGTGATTCATCTCTCTTATTAAATCTGCGACAGTAAATGTTCTACTGTTTTTTGATTAGAAGTCCATTTTGGTATCAATTTCTTTTATTACTCTGTGCAGTGGCGAATAAACCCGACGCAACCTGCTCAAGGTCGTTTTTATAAGAGCCAGGTTTTATTTAGAAGCTGCAGATCAATGCCAAAAGACAGTGCCCAACAGTTAATGATCTAATTTAATATAAACTCCTGCAAAAAGATCACACAGCTTATCATCATTTTAAAATGTTTTTTAATTACATTTTACATCCATATATAGCTATAAAACCTTTGTTACAATTATAGTAAAACATTTAGATAATGGAGTAAATTGATTTGCTTGATTTAGAAATTTTTTTTGAAAATGTATTAGCATGGCAGAGAAAGAGGTATATTTTATTTTGGACTTTTGGAGACAGAGTTCAACTGCAGTGCAACATCTATTTATTATATTGAACTAAACCCAAAAGTCTTGTGAACCTCCTTTACGTCTCCGTGCAACTCCATATTACCAACTCAGCTGAATTATAACAGACTTTCATTGGAAAGACAAATGTAAAAGTTCAACTGTAAAGCTGAATATTATTAAGTATTAAGTAATTGCAGAAAATATCCATATTTCCTGAGACTAAAAATCGGAAAACAGCACATGAATTTTTAGTGTAGTCTCATCACAGGATGAATTAAGTAGTCATTTCCATCTGGACTTTACACAGATTTTAGTTTAATATTAAATCTCAATCTACTCACAGGCATTGTTGAAGGTTGTTTTATTTTAGATAATAAAAAATAATTCTATGTGTAGAATTAAATGAATATAACATCTATTTTTGCACAATGGAAAACTTGAAAGTTTAAGAGTACTTAACATCCATGCATGAATAACCTGTGAATGTATATTGATGGAATGAACATTAATGACCTGTTTCCACCTCAGAATATTTCAACAGAAACATATGTACTGCGGAAAACTCATTGGAATTGAAACCATAAAAGAAAAGAGAGCTTGTTTTTAAAAGAAAACTTGTCTTCATTCTTCCCACCTGCTGTTTCTGTCCCTCTCTCTCTAAACATTTGACAGAGTGTGCTGATCAAAACAGAGACACGTCTGTCTCTTTCTTGCTACAAGACAACACTCACCAGCAAGACAGCCATTTTATCCCGTGGAGTCACACTTATCCTCTGTGATTTAATACAAATAACATGGCCTGTCCATCAGCTGGCACCCATGAAGTCCTCGACAGCACTGCTTTGTCCTTACTGCCTGCTGTAAACCATAAACAGCAGCTATTTCTCGAAGCTATAACATGTACCTGCCAACACGCATCCACAATCCCCTGCTGTGCTGTCACTGGCAGCCCACGACTTAACCTTTCACTTCTCATTCCCCAAAGCCACTCTTATTCTTCCGTCCTGTATCTCATATTCAGATTGCTGCCTGAATATGTAATGGTGCAAGGGGAAGCAGAAAGTTATGGCTTTGTGCTGAGAGATAGATTGGCCGTGCAGAGTGTCACAAGGTATCTATGGAACATCTGGAGGCAAGATGTGACAGGTGCTGATTTGCCCACTCTCGAGGCAGTGCCCTTCAAATGGTATATAACGGTCAAATCTACTGCACCATAATCATGTCATAACTTCTATTTGCTACCTAGAAAATCTTGTTTTGTGTGTAAATCTTCATCTCACATCAATCATGTTTTAAAATATGATAGTAAAAGACAAAAGACAACATTATTTATTATTATTATTTAGGAAATATATTTGCTGTTTTGTGTTTCTTCACTTCAGATGGCATCAGGCTTTCATTCATGCTACAGCCTGTGTGTGTGCTCATATGCATGACTGTGTGAGTACTCGGGTCACTGATGACAGGGGTCTTGTTCTCTCCTTGAGCTTCCCCTTGAGCAGATTTCCCCGTAGAGCCACCTTTACCTTTCTACACTGCGTGTTGTTTTCTCCCTCCATTTGTGTCTGAGATTTTCGCTTTCACTTGAAGCTGAAGGCCATTTCACCTCTGTCACTTTGCTCTAGTGCACCTGCAATCCTGCTGTGTTTGTCTAAGATGACTGTGGCAGGTGGAAAGTACAAATTAATTGAATGTTGTGATTTAATTGAATATTTTTTAATATAAAAACATGTAGTTTTACTTGTACATGTCAAGCAGAAACAGCAACATTAGCATTCATTTGGATTTGTGTTTGTGGCAAGATCATGAATATGAAGTCCAATATTTATTCTACTTTTAGCTCTGTTTTTGGTCTCCACCAACTTCTGAAAGCAATATCTGGCTCTTGAGCTACTTAATGCTCCACTCTTTACCAGCTAGTTATTACTTGTGTCTGTTTGGTGCTGAGCAGGTAGTGTACAATGAGTTTTTTTTGTGTGCAGAAAACAACTCTGTGAGAGCGGTGAGAATGAACCAAAACAGTACATTTGTGTATAGCTGAAACTCACTATAAATCTCGGTTGTTTAAAATTTTCGGATCAGATCAGGTTGTTTTTAATGTAAAATCTGAAATACAATCATTCCCACTGAAATATATCTGAGTATAAATATAAAGCATCAGAAATGGAAATACCTCATAAGTGTACTTCAGCAAATGTACTTTGTGACATTCCACCACTGCTATAAACCTGTTAGCACAAAACCTCCAAAGGATATGGATGGCCAACACGTTCTCATCCCAGGTCGTCAAATATCAGCACTGATTTGTCACGCCCCTCTGTACAAGATGCCTTTTTAACACAGGACTAAAGTGAAATTGTTGCAGGTTGGTTAGGTTTATGCAACAAAACCATGGGTTAAAATAAGTATGTTATGTGACGCAAACTTTAAATAGGTTAACGCTGATTTTTGGTTTAACACAGGACGCAAACCACGGCCTCCTGGGTGAAAGTAGACTGTATCTCTTTACACTACGTTGCCAGACACAGATGGGTTACATTGGAGTAAGATGAAAGCCTAGTGCGTCTCAGGCAGGTTAGGGTTTAATGCTAAAGGCTACCTTGCTCGTCTGTATGAGATACCAAAGAGCTGGGATGGCTTAAAAAGTTGTACAGTTTAAGTACAAATATAAATGTTCCTAAATACAGATATTTGTGTATTTAAAGATACATGTTGGGTGTTAAACAGCCCTTTATTTTGCTGGTTCTTGCAACACAGTCACATCGTGCCCCCTAACAGAGCCACATTCTGTTTCATATTTCTTTATGATGACATATAAACAGTGTTTTATTTGTGGACATAAAAGGCTCTCTAAGGAGCATTGCTTTACACTAGAAAGCAAGGAAAGAATTTAGGGGTCAGCGTGTGAATTGTAGGAGGATCTTCTTCTGATGATATTTGTGGGCAGAAGCTGTGCTATTTAGCCTTTAATTAAGAATCCTTCAGCCTCAGATGTTGAGACATTTATCTGCACCTTAAGGGTCTCTTTGGTGCAGTAACTAAAACTCAGCTTTTATAATGTGTGGCTCGCGGTTCCTTCGTGCTCCCTCCCTCTGATTGATCACATCAATCAGCCAGTTACTGTACGTATTGTTCTCACAGTCACAGCAGCGACCCGGCTGAATGAGTTAGGATGCAATTGGGTGATGACGTCTGGAGGGAGCAGCAGAGGCCAGTAATGAGCTTGTATGTCAGGACTGTAATCTCATCTAGATGTAAATGTATTCTAGTACAAGTTGGCCCACTAATTTATTCATCCAACTGTAACTTCATCAATTTATCCCTCATCTCACTATCAGCGCACTGCAAAAGTCAGTTTGAGGAAAATTGTCGAGAAGGGACGTCTGATCCATCATGAGATATTATTTAGGGTTTTGCCCGCAGCAGGGGAAAACAGGGGATAGGAGAATACATTTTTCACTTCAAAATTTGAGATTGAGAAGCAGTGTGGCTTCTCTAAGGCTGTGCAATTGTTTCATATTTAATAGGACAAACATGCAGCCGGTGAGTGAGAGTCTGCCTCTGACAAAAGCAGCGGTTGCGTGCCCCGTGCTTGTGCTCTTGCTTTTATCCTTGTCGGCCTGTTTCCGGTATGCACTTCTCGTGTTTGCTGCAGCGGTGCATGAAACATTTCGCCGGATGACTGTGGCCCAGCACTCACACTGAACCTGTCTCACTGGCGTGTATGTGCGGACGTGTGTGTTGAGTGGTAGTGAGTTAGTCATGTAAAATCGGTCTTGTCTTGTTGCACTATTGAAATGTACTATTTCTGGAAGCTGAAATGAAACATAACCTTAAACTATCTTTTTTTTCTCAAGTCTGTCGGACTGTTGTTCATTTATTGGCTGCACTGTTGCCTCATAGCAAAAAGCTCTTTGGTTTAATATTTTCTGTGTGGAGTTTAAATGTTAACTTTGTGTCTTTCTTTCTGATAGTTAGATAAGTAGGTCGAGAAAGTAAATATAGCCTGAAGACCAACAGTTTATCCATTTATTATTACATTTTTATTAATGTTCAGCAACTGTGCTGGTTGCTTGGCAAGGAAGGAAAACAAGACACTGCACCCAGGAAATAGTTACAGCATCTAACTCCCCCTAAAACACTGTTTGTGGAAACATTAACATTAAGACACTGTGGTAACCAGTGAGAATAAGAGGGGCAGGTAGGCAGATTTTTAAACTCTAGAGAGAGCCAGGGTAACCCTTTCCCCCTGTTTGAACTCTTTATGCTAAGTTAATCTAATTTCCTCCATGGCTCCAGCGACTTTAATCAGAGGCTGTGATATCCTTACTTTAACACTCCATCGTTTGAGTCAAACCACTGGATTCTACATTTTCCATAAGGCAACTCTGTATTGTCTCTTCATCAAACCCTCCGTGTCCGATGAATGTCAACTTCCATTGAATCTCACATCTCCAGACTTTCCCTGATGACATCAACGGGGTTATCTTCTGACACGACAAATCTCCCTGTGCGATATCCCCATTATAGCCTGGTGTTCTGTCTAGAATGTACCTCACTTCTTGCCAAATGCATTATAGAGTCTAGCCCCTTCTGACCCCACATAGTTAAACAGGTAAAGAAAATGGATGGATGTAGGACTGTTGCAAGTTGCTGCCAGAATTCCTAAAATATGAATCCTCAGCACTGAAATATTGATTTTTTGTTTTCTTGCTGTCACTATGCCGTCTGGGGAAAATGATTGGATCACTGTGTAGTTTCACTGGAGGGCCTAATCTTGTAGACCAGATGAATGGTAAGTGGTCTCTAAAAGGCTGTCAGTGTTTATTAAATGAAAGCTCTCTGAAAAGGTCGTCAGCCCTGTCTGTTTACACTCACACACACAAATATAACAATCATTCCTCACCCGCCATCCCCCTAAAGCAAGGAGGACGTACAGTGTGGACCACAACATTGAGGGATAAACATAGAGACCAATGTCACTCGGTCAAGTAACTGAGCTCAGAAATCACGCTATCATTTCAAATATGTTAGCTTTATTTATCTTGTTAAAGGGACAGGGAAGGTTTGTTTGATCTATTATGATCTCTTTTTATCGGATATTAAAGAGCACAGACAAATGCCATCTCCTAATGTGTTTGAGAGTTCAAGATTTGAGTGAAATGCAAAGTGTAACCACCTTGTTAACTGGTTAATCTCTCAAAAAATAAAGCAGTCAGCACTTTAAATCTACAAATATTGCTAATCACTTTTCTAATTTGATCAGATGTTGTATCAATAAGCGTAATGTACACATTACAACCATCTTGCTCTTGCAAAATCTATTAGTTATCCAGTTTAAAGTAATGAGCTTGCCCTGTTTTCTCCACTGTGTTTTTAGACATGTCAGGAAAGCAATATAGTCAAATTATATACACACCTTTTTTATACTGCTGACCCAGCATGAATAGGTTTATTCAGTGTGCTTTAGTTTTAAGGCTCATTATTCTGGAACGATAATGTAAAAAAATACATTTACAGTGTAAATTTCTAGTTTATTGGCTTTTTAATTACTTTGAGGTTGAATGGTCCTCAGTGACATCCTCTTGCAATAGGAAACAGCAAACCTAAAAAATAAAATCCTTTATTCATCCAGTGTCCAGTAGGCAGTTTCTCCAGGAAGTTGCAACCAATCCCTGTTAATTCTGGATGACCTTGTGTCCAATCACTGCAACTTTTATGCAAATTTGACCAATCCTTGTAGTTTCCCATGAGCCCTACGCCACCAAACTAGTAGGATCTTATTCTCACTGGAAAAGGTTGATATTGATTTTTATTTAATTATACAAAATCGCATTTTTACCCCCATGATTTCCTTGCAAAAAATGCCTAAAGAACATGCAAAATTTCAGTATGCATCGCAATTTTTTTTTTTAGAAAAGCTGCCATGAAATAAGCCATTTGAGGCTGTGACAATCCCCAAAACATCACTTCTTTATAGTATCCTGGGACAAAGACAGCTTTGTTATTCAAGTTTGTTTTACTGTTTAGACTCCTTTTATGAAGAGAACATTTTTCTTTTTTTTTCTGTCCAAGATTAAATCTATAATAATGTGGTATCTTTTCGAGGGTGGGATAAGGTTGTGCGATGTGTGTAATTAATGATTATGAATTATTCATGTATACAAGAAGATGCAATACATTAGCCGTTCATCCCCAGAAGGTGACACATTCTCGGCCCGAACTAATGGAATAATTGTCTCCTCTAATTATGCCAGCGGAGTCAAATGAACAGACACTTGAAAATTCCTCCAAAGGTTGTATTTCATGTTGGACTCATATATTACCACCCGTTTAAAGAGAAATTGGGACGACTACAAGGTCATGTCTGTTGGTAGACTCATTAAGATATTGGTCACAGTCAGTATTGATGACATATTTACTGCCTGAATTAATGTATAAATGTCAATAAGCTTGGAGCTCATGAATGTTTGACGCTTTTATTTTAATTTGCACCCTGCAAAGCATTAAATGGTGTTAACTCGGGAACTGCCTGCTAAACGACACACACGTCAACACATCATTTAACAGCTTAATTAAGCTTCACACGAATGCTACATGTCTTATATCCTGTCATGCTGTGACAACCTTTAGATTAAACATGTTTATTTCACAACACTGTGGTTGTTTTTTTCAAATCACTCACCAAAACAATTAAACAAAAAAATCAGCTCTTGCAGTGCAGGCCTATTCACACTCATTGCGCTGTTCCCTGGTTCATGTGAGAGTTGCTGTTGGTTTAAGAAAGCCTGATTACCTGCAGGATGAGTTCAGCAGGGGGCGGCTGAGTAAGCTGGTGTCTTGACATGATCGCCTGCAAAGATGGACAACTACACTCTCCTCAGATTGTGGTTTAGTGTTTAACAATGCTGTGTGAAGACTTAACCTAAGTAAAATCACAGTTTAATGTTTTTTTTCCTCCACATCCCGGTGGATAGAAACTAAGCTGTCATTGTGGTGTGTTTGTGTCATTTTTCAAATCCCTGCCTGAACTTTAATGTTACCGAGAGTCAGAGATGAGATTTTGTTCTGTGAAGAGCACAACCTGTTTAAATCAAACGCTCCACCCTGTTGAATATCAATGGATTCTGTCAATGCCAAGTAGAGTGGACACCATTTGAAACATACTGAATACAGAGCAGCAGCAAAGTGACGCTTTTTAAAGCCCTGAACAGAATATAATCACTGAAGGAAGTCACAAAATCTAAAAACAAAATGCCAAAAAAACCTTGACTTCACAATATTGGTGTTTTCTCATGTTGCATTTTCTGTCTATTTGTGTTTGTTGTTACATTCAGTGTCAGCTAGATGTCAGCAGCTGACAAATTTTGACGGGGTCACATATTCGAGCAAACTACAGTGAAAAGTTGGGACGGGGACGACCTCATTCCTTATATACTGCGTGTGTCAGGGGTGGACAGTATATCAGAAACACTATCACTTTCCAATTAAATGAAAAACAATCTAAAAACAATACATCAAATGGCTGGTTTTCTATCTTTAGTTGAGAATATGTTTAATATTAGTTAAACTTTTGTGTGTGGTGGTTAGTGTATAATTTATTTTCGATTATAATTTTTTCAGGTTTAGATTAATTACTATTGCACTGATTAAACGTAATTAATGTATTGAACACACAGAATAATAACATTAACATTTTCAATCAGAACAGCCGTTAATATGCTCTGGTACTGTACATGTGCAGAATATCCTGCAACTGATTGGCTTCTCTCAGGATCCATCAGCAGAGGGCAGTGTGTGTCCATCCTCCTCTTCAAACCAAACTTGTCTTTGGGTCTGTGAAATTACTCTGGCGGCTTAAATGAAGACATCCCCTCTGTTTCTTGGCAGTCATCTGCATGCTTGTTTTGTCTGCCTCTTTATTCTACGCCTGTCCTTAGAGCACTGTTTAATGTGGAACAAAGCAGTGGTAGCGCTGTGTTTGCAGCCTGACAGAGAGAAGGTGCTCAGTCCAACAAGCAGACAGTGACTGTGATGATTGTGAACCTATTAAAATGTGACTGTGTCACTGTGCCAAAGCTGGACTGGACCCATGGAGAGATATTCTGTCTTTTGTTGTGTTCTCCAATGCATTTAACTCACTTACTGTATAGAGATGTATCCTCGATGGTCAGTATTTTTATCATGTAGCTTTACAGGGTAAGCTTTTTGCGTCAGGTTATGTAACAGCTATTTGCAACTTAGCTATCCTGCCACGTATAGAACCAGAACTGCTGTTTTTTTACCTAACTTTGGCTGGTGAGCATGAAGTGCTTGGCTTTCTGTGGTGAGGGTATCAGCCTTAGTATCCCTCTTTCTGCCATGAAAAACCCTGAGGAAAGCAGAAACTTTCACAAATGTTATGATTTTAGTTCTGGCACATTCGATGCTGATGCTTACTGTTCTGATTTTACCTCATTTTACAGGTTGAAATATGGTTCACTGTCTTATGTAATTCATCCTTTTGTAGGCTGTGTTACTAGTTCTTCAAATAAGGCTTACATCAGCCTGTGTCATTTTTATCTGCAGTATAGTATGGATTTCTGTCATTTTTCAAGGCAATTCATCCCTGTTTTGTCACTCAAATCCAGTAGATTTTTTCCTCTTATTAAAGAATTATACTGCGTGAACCAATGTCAACTGAGGAAAATGACTTGATCTCTTTATTTTCTAAAACATTTTCAGAATTGATTGGATGAACAGATGTAAGCCTAGGGATTTTCACATATAAATCAATACCAAATGGATATTGTTAATAAATGATTTATTTATATCATAATACAACCAATCCCCACTCTTATAGTAAGTGTGCACATGTGTCTTCCTCCATTATCTTGTGAAGACTTACTAGTGTAAAAATCATACAAACACAAGATGCTCCTTGGATATACCAGAGATGTGCTTCAAACAGCAGGAATGAGTGAATGTACATTCAGCAACTGCACGGCCTGTGCGCCACAACTGGACTGATTGAAGTGCACTGGGGTGTTTCAGCCCTTGAATACGACTGTGTCTGGTCGGTGGCTTTTTCTGCTTAAACCTTGCGTCTACCTGGCCTTAATCATTTGGCCAGGGAGTCATCCATTCCTCTCCTCTGGGTACAAATCAGACTCAAAGTGAGAAGTACAGTAAGAGCAAAACCCATTCTGCTGAGCTTATCCACTACAGTCTGAGTAGTTAGCAAGCATTGATTTCACACCAGATCAAATCTGTCTTGTACTTTTTGACCAGCAGTCTTTGCAGTTTAATGCTGGAGTTCCAATGCAAAATGGCAAAAGATGTTTTATTTGAATCAGTAGTTTTTCATACACGCTGTGCTCATAAACAGACATTTCACCTTAATAGTCAGTTTTCCAGAGGCCCCATGCTCTGCACTCTATCGATCAGCTCAGCAGTCTTTGTTTAGACAACAGTGACAGATACTGGGAGCTGAGTCGTCCAGTCTCAGCTTGAGACAACACAGCTGTCCCCCCCTCCACTCCACTTTTCCGTCTCCTCTGCCCATTAAAAGAACTGCTTGCTGTGATCTGTCCTTTCTCATGCAGGCATCCATTTCTTTATATCTACTCCAAAGTTTGTCATTAAACATCTCTTTGCCTCAATGACATGACTCAGTGAAGTCAGATTTTATATATTTTATTAGTTGTGATTGATTACAAGCTTACAAACAATGACATATTGTATATTCTATGAGTCAAAATCCTAAAACTTGCAGCACAGTAAGCTGAGATACAGCGTGATCTCCAAACCACCAGAGAAAATCTTCCAACTCACTGTAAGACTTTCCAGTCGGCTAACCCATTACTTAGGGAGATCAGCCTGGATTTTAAAAAAACAAAAGTTGGCTGACAGTTGACAAGAGAGCTACTTAATCATGCTGCTCTGTAACACCAGACCCTAAGTAAATATTAACATAATTAATCATAGTCAGCACATCACTTGTGGTCAAAGAACTGCACTGAAATTAATGTAAACAATTTTTTTCTTAGGGTAATTTTAACACTCGCCTTCTTTAACCTGAATGGAGTAGAATGTATTAAAGCCAAGGTCAGTTTACAAATCAGGAAACACAGATGTTTAACCTGTTTGTAAGTTTACCCTGAACACAGATGTTTAACCTGTTTTTTTAAGAGAAAATGTTTGATTTACTGGTGACTACTGTTCGCTAATTTAATGCCATAACATTTTCACTGAGCTGTATTTTCATGATTTAGGGCTGGAATGAATTTTTTTCTAAACTCAACATATCTGCTTTTTTATGACAAATACAGTTTGGTGGTTACGTTACCTAACAGAGGCTCATGAAGTTTTACATTCTGTTCACAGTGTTGATAGTGACCCACTTTCTGAGGTAAAGATGACTACAAAGCATGTTTGCTCTGTCAAGTGAGCATCCTTGGCTTGTGTCCTAAATGCAAGACAAACTGCTTTGAAGCATCGTCTCCTTCTAATGACTTTCTCTTCCTCTCTTCTTGTGTCTACTGCTAATAAAGTAGTGTGAGTGTGTGTGTGTGTGTGTGTGTGAATGTGTGTTTGAGTGTGTGTTTTAGGGAAAGAGGAGATGGATGCGTGGGTGTGTTGTTTGCATGTGTTTTATGATCTTAGTACAAGCATAATGATACGAGAACAGTTTGGTTCTCACATTGTGAGGGGAAAACTAATGACTTTTTTGTCATTACTCTCTGCTGGTCAGGTTTTAGCTTCTAGTTTTTTAAATAGTGCAAAGATGGCAGACAGGAAAATTATTCAAATCAAAGTTGTACTGGAATTTATATTCTCCCCACATTTTGTGTAAGGGCATATAAACTAGAATGAAACTTCTATTTTTTAAAGGAACAGATTTTGAAAATAGGGGGTGACTGACATCTGAGAGTTGCTGGGAGATGTGCTGTCAACTTCTGTGATGCGCTACTTACTCGACCATGTCATAGACCAGACCGGCACACATACTGGTGCTTCGCAAAATGTTGCAGCAGGACCTCTTTTTAGGGGACGGACAAGTAAAGAATCTATATAAAGATTCCATATGTAACTCTATATGATTATATTATATATATATTATGATGCCAGTCCATAGCCTGCTTGTAGGCTTAGTTGTGTACTGAAATGAATATAAGTCTGAACTGGCAACAGACTGAACATTAACAGTCTAAATGAGCGCTGAGCATCGCATTACAAATGGTCATGTGTTCGCTGAGTGAAAGTGAATTTTAACAGGGAACAAACTAGATTCACAAAACTGCATACTGATTTCCTCTAGTAATGAATTTTATTTCAATTTGACTTTTAAAAATGGGAAATCTACTACCACCCTGCTCAAATCCTTTGAAAAGTTTCCTCACTGTACCTCCTGTACCTTGCTAATCCTCTTCACCTCACCAGTACGATAAATCTCCTCAAAATATCTCCCAAATATTTGTGATCTTAAGCAGCCATCTTGGCCGACAGGTTGATCTCCAGCATGACACGACCCAAAAAAAATTCCCATGCAAAACAAAAGATTTGTAATCTCCAACAGTCAAGCTGAACCTGACAGTTTCACACTTTCCTCTCTCCAATTTTACATTTATATCAGGATTTGTCACAGCTTTCAAGCCTGTTCCTGATTTTGATCACAGGATTTATTTCTCTGCATGAATAAATGTGAAGAAAGGCAGCTGGATATGTGCACCCTTTGTGACAGGAAATCTATATAGGACACATCTGTTGGGGGAAATCCTCTCACATCTCTAATTGAGGGCGGACTTTGGATTCAGGGAAGTCACGACATTGATAATCCGGAGTGAACTGTGACCTGGATGAGTAGAAAAAGTGTTGCTTTGTTTCCTTCACCTTCACCTGAGAGCAGAAGGTTATTTGAAATCTTTATGGCCCAGGTCTAATCTACTTGTCTCTTTTGACAGTTTGAAATTTGAGGGGAGGGGAGGAGGGAGATGAGATGTACTGTCAAGACATGTCATCCCCACCTGAGATTTCACCCCCAGATGCCCACTCAGTACTGTATACGCTTTTTTAAAATATATATATATCTGCAATGTTCAGTATCCCAGGAGATATTTGATGATTAAGTGCTGTATTTGACCTTCATTTTGTTTCCTTTCTCCCTTTAGTGGGCGTCAGCGTCAGTTGAAGATTTCCTACATTTCCCAGAATACCTTTTGACAACCTCAGAGAATGTGCAATTGTGTGCATCCAGTTAGCTCTATATGTGTCTAGGAAAAGAAAACAACAGTGGCAGTGATATCAAGAGCAAGGTGGTGTGTTTTTTCTGTTGAAATTGGCCATTAACTTGATATTTTTTCTGCAACTCAGCCGTCACTGCTGGAAATATCTCAACATCCATGTTATCTATTTTTGGTATGGTTAGATGAGATTGATTCTATGGATTAGCGTCCTTTTACAATGTACTATATTGTATGATGGTGACTAAATACTAAATTTTAGATTTAACGCTTTGTACATTAGGGGCAGATCTAGAGGGGTGGCAATTAAGACATATGATCTGTTATGGCCACATTTTAGATTCAGCGATTAAGTCTTTAAGTGATTAATTAAAAAAATGTGTTTTGAAAAATCTTTCAAGATTTGGAAAGAAAATTATTTATTGATTTTAAATGCCACCTTTAGATATTTCAGTGCTTTACTAATATGCCACATTAATGTAATGTTTTTGAGTTCAAATATCTTGATTTGGGGTTTTTCCAACCAAATATTTATAGATGTGATTGCAATTAAATCAGTATATTTCTGCAACCCCTTAAATTCTCCTGCCATCCGATGAATATTTATCTACATCCAACCCTGCACATTACCTGCGGTTGTTTACCCTGGCAGAGTGATATACCATAAGTGAGAAGAGAGTGAGTCCATGATTTTTAAAATGAAGTTCGAACATATTTTCCCAAGATGTTGAACTAGTCTTTTAGTAATTTCGCAAAGGATTATAAACTTACCGTATAAAATATGTAGATGTAAAATCATCAAAACAACATCAAAGGGAAGAAAATATATTTTATTAATATTTTGTACTTTGCTATCCAAACTTGCAGATTATGTCACACACTGTAATGTTTAATACTTTCTGCTTTTTTTATTTGTATGATTGATACTGAAAAAAAAGACTGAGAGGGAGAGTGAGGCTGATCATTGATATAACTGAGAGGCGTCAGAAGGTAAACATCAGATATCATCACATAACATCTCTTGGCTTTTTTATTGCGTAGCTGCAGACATGAAAGCACAATCTTTTTTATTTCATCTGTCTCTGGATCCATGTTTATGTTTTTGTGTTTTTTAAGCAATAACGTATCTATAGGTAGTGTTTAAAAAAAATACAAAAGGCTATTAAATTCTTGTTAAGATTCTTACTTTCGACACACTGTTCTGATTCAATTTCAGCAAAACTTGGTACTGCCAAAAACAGATTACACATTTGACCCTTTTCCCAGTCGAGTTGAATTATTTTCACACTGGGTGTTATCATGCATGAAGGGTGGTGTTTTGCAATGAAATAATCTGTATTCTGTTGATATGATTATTGGAAAAAAAAAAGCCAGTGATTTTGTGTCCTACTGGAAACTATGCTTTGCAACGTGGCATTAAATTTTAATGTGTGCTGCTGCCACAGGTTGAATTGCCTCTGAATAACAACAGAAGCAGCTTGACGTTGCCAGCCATGGGTATGTCTTGTTGATTTGGTGGGGCTTGTGTGGTAGATGGATTAATCGCCCGCACAGCTTTTCTGTGAAACCATCAAAACGATGTCAGCTCAGCTAGATAGAGATGGAACGTCTGCATGGACAATCTGCTCGGTTGAATCATCCATCTGCGATGCATCACAATCTCCTGCTCATTGTTCACCAAGCATCTTTCAGCTTCAAAAGAGGGAAGACTGTGCTGGCTGGATCCAGGTGAAACAATAGCTTAAAGCAGGCTTCTGGGCATGTGTGAATTTAAGCAGCTGAGGTTCCTCAAACAACCCTGTTTTTCTTTTTTCTTGGTTCATTGCCTAATCCATTATATTTAAAGAAAAAGTGGAGTTAAGCTGTTTTTAGTCACTTTTTTTCTCCTCCAACAGGATTATTCCAGTATGTTACCAGTTACAGAGCAAGTTTAACAGAGTGGGAAATTATTCTGACACATAAATGACCTAAAAGATACAAACCCAAAGGAGATAGAATAAAAATAAATTTGTTTAGGACGATTTGGTTTCTGTGTCTTTGTCCTGCTAGCTTTGTGCTCTGTTTCGTTTTTCTCCATCTTTCAAATTGATTTGCAGCCAGACAGAGAAATACGCTCGCAGGATGTAACGCTAAAGTTTGGTTTCTTCTTCCATCTTCTTTTTCAAGGCTTTGTTGTAAGCTCATGCAGCTGTCAGACACAGGAGAATGCAGACTTTCAAAGATTTCTGTGCCAAACGTTGAAACGCTGTCAGTCTTTCAAAATTGATCTATATTGTACTTAATGAATGTAGCTGATGTGCACTGATGCTAGAGTTGTGTTGCATACAAGTGAATTTATTACCATTGATCTCCATCCCTACACACCAAGACAACACATCCCAATGAAATCACTTTTAAGATGTATTTATTTAATGTTTTTTAACCAAACTGCAAGCTAAAAAACTTTTAACCCTTCCATTTGTCACCAACAAGAGACTATTCAATGAGTTTAAATAGATTTAGCATACACATAAATAAAACATATGAATAAATTCAGATTAACAATAAGAATAATCTGAAGAATCAACTTTTACATCAAGTATGAATACATTCGTAAGACTTGTACGTGTGCTTACAAGGCTTTCATTTTCCTTATTCTGTGAAACAAGTAGGAGAACCTCACCCAAGACAAAAATGTCAGACTTTATATACTAAGCCATGTAGTAGAAATCCACTCCCATTATAAATACAGTGGAGTGGATTAGGATACTTCTTACACTCTTCTGGCTGTGTGACAGGTGGACTTATAAAGATATTCTCACTGGTTTGTGTTTTCCTTTCCTTCACCTCTCGACTGGTAAAGTTGAGACACTTGATCTCAGGCACTTTCTGAAATCATAAGGTTGACTGACGAACACAAACATAATGCCTGTTGTCTATAGCCTTACATTCTCTACATACTGTACATTATTATTTATAGGCCTTTTCTAATCTCCTATAGCTTCTATTCTTTTAAAGGAATGGTTTGATGTTTTTGGGAAAAATGCTTATTTGCTTTCTTGAAGAGAGTTAGATGAGAAGATCAACTCTCATATTTGTCCATCACATATTAAACTACTACTAGCAGCCAATTAGCTTAGCTTAGCAAAGACCAGAAACCTCTGGCTCTCGCAAAGGGTATAAAATGCACCCACCAGTGGCTCTAAAGCTCGCTAACCTGTTATAGTTGTTAGTGAGAAGTAAATAAGTTGATGTGTAGGGGTGGAAAGCATAAAATTGATGTTATTGATGGTTATGGTTTTACAAGGATATACCGCACTATTTCTTAGCTGAGCACACTTCCTTGTTGTCACAGTGAGGTTTCCATGCAACCAGCGGCAACTCCCAGCATGTTTCCCAATAACTATTCCTTTAATGCAATTTAAAGAAATTATTCTGTAACTCAGAGGTAACTAAGACGATGTTTTACAGGTAAAATAATTTAGCAGGCCTCTTCAAAAACAGAAAGTTAATTTTAGTCCAGACTGTCACATGACCCGACCTGATTCAATTTGTACAAGCTGAAACATACTGGCCCAGATTCTGATCAGCCTATAAATGCAGACCTGACCCTTTTTGGACAAATGTTTGACACACTTTTTGTTTAAGTTTTCCCCTCAACTACAACAATTTTGCGTCATTTCAGGTCAAATAAAATGTCACCTATGTTTGAATCTGTTTCAGTCAATGGAAGGGAAAAATAACAGAAGTTTACAGTATTGTCCAGTGTGGCAAAAACCCACACTGGTCTTACACTACAGAAAAGGATAAAAGTGGCCCAGGTCTGGAAATAACCCCACATTTCACAATTTCAGAACTCACAGAAGTTTTTGCATGTTGTTTAAGACAAAAGCAGGATATTTATTTTTTTTATAAAATTTCCCAATAAATGACCTTTCATCAATTAAAAACACTATAACACTGGCATTGAATTATACGTATATACAATAAAGAAACCTTTCATAAATAACCTGATAATTTTATACATCATGGAAATAGCCATTTCCTCATGTTTTAAGGCATACAGTCATTATGCACAAGTCTAAGTTTTGAATCAATAATGTATAAACTGAGATCAATGGCTGAAAAATGCAGACTATTTAAGCTCTTAAGATCAGTAAATTCTATGTACACGTATGGGTGACCGGGTTATAGTGTTTCCCATGTATCTGTTTGTAAATGTGCATGTTGGTATATTCAGTATCAACCTAAGTAGCTGCATCTGGCCAACGAGAACACCTTTGTTTCTCACTTCTTTTTCCTCCAGAGCTGAAAAAGTTAAAATCATTTTCCTCACAAATGGATGCATCTTGTTAAAGTGTTGATAACCCTAAAGTGATGCATTAAAATCTTGAATAATAAATGATAATCAAGCCATTTCGCACTAATCTGTCTGATCTTCCACCCTTTTGTGTCAAGCACAATGTCAAGTACACCCATTTACAGATAGTTTCAGCACTTCAGACTCACTTAATGTCATTTAAAGACACCATGTTTGAAAAAATGCACATTAAACAACTTAGAATTGAGTGACATTTTCTGTTGACATAGTGTTAAATGAAATAAACCATCCAAAATCTTTTTTTTTACAGACAACAGTGAGAAATACAGTATAAAACATACCTCTTAAATATGTCTGTTTAAATCTTATATAAATGGATGTACGTTGTGTTTTTACTGAGAGAATCTTTGAGAAAAAATAATAAACAGCAATGCCTGTTTTTACTTTCACTATACATCTTCATCTTTTATCCCACGTCAGCAAATCAGATCATTTCCATATTCAGTTAATAAGAACATCTGAAAAATATTTCCAAAAGTGTCCACGCTCTCTCTGCAGTCTTTCATGTCCCTGTGTTGGTAAAAGCTGCATCTTTTGAGCGTCTCTCGTTAGCTTCATGCATTTATGTAAAAGTCAAAAGCAACCAGAAATTCTGGATAATTCTACCTGTAAAGGGAAGAGGAACAAATCAGTTTCACACAGTCTTAGTTGTTTGAAGTGACGGAGGATGGAGGCCATATGGCGATCACATAGTCTTAGATCCAGTTCACCACCGGGGAATTTTGGCCTCCTCCTTACACCTCCCATCTTCATCTCCAAATCAGTCAACATACTGTAGCTTCAATGGCACAGATGAGCTCCGATCTGCCCGCTGACGAAGTAAGAGTTCGAGACTTACAAAGTGGTGTAAATGTAGACAAATATGATGACTACCAAGTTGAGAATGGTCCCAATGATGCCCAACATGGCCAAGATGCTCTCCTCCTTACTTTCCTTGTCTTGGATTCCCTTTTCCTCATCACTGTGGAGAGTGTTTACCATTTTCCCTGGAAAAGTCTGCAGTTTTCGTCTCAGACCAATCTGGAGCAAGCAGATAAGAGAGAAAAGAAAACACAATCCATGTTTTAGTTAATACAACTGTTTTTTTGTTTTTTTTTAAGATGGTCTTTGCACAGTGTGTGGTGGACAGCGATAATGGCAATAAAACAAAATAAAAGTAATCTGTTGGTGAGATGGTTGGTGAGGCAATAAAATAATTGAAAATAACTCAACAAGTTCACAGTAAATGTATTACATTAAATGGATAGAAAGCCTCCGAGCAAAATATGCATTATTATCAGGACTGAGGTATCCGTCAATACAAGAAAATATGTAGAAAACTGTTCTGATCTGGGAAACAGATTAACAGATTTGAGTCAGTGCTTAAGATACAAAAGAAACAGCAGCAGGGGTGTGTGATGCTTGTTACTTTTTGCCTGTTTGTGTGTGAAAGACAGAAAATAATGTCGTAATTCTATGTCCTGAGTTATATGTAAAAATCTGATACTGATACTTATATTTACAGAGGATCAGAGGACAGAATATTGGTAGAAGTGTCCCATAACAGGGACCACACACACACACACACACACACACACACACATAAAAATAAACAAATTAGAGGATCAAATTTTAAATATGTGAGGCTTCATGTAAGACTGTCGCACGTATAAGTCGTATATATTTTTTATTTAAGGATTTGGGAAAGATATTTCATCAAAAGTTAATTTTCTCTGTTCCATCAATGAAATGTATCATAATCTCCTGACTTTAAAGGAAGGAAGTGAACGCACCAGATTTAGAATCAGCATAGACGGTCTCAGTAATGTGAAATGAAGATTCAAACTGCTGACTGATTTAAATACATTTGCATTCACAGGGTTAACCAGATGCAACACTTCATATATAATCAGTTTAAGATACATTCATAATTCCTCAGTACAGGCCTGATAATAAATGAACAAATATGTAAATTCATGCTTTATATTAGCTTTTTATGCAGAGCACTTGTTAAGAAGACAGTGAGTTCATTGATTAGGCAGGAATTTTGGCCATTTTACAATCTAAACCAAAGTCATGGCTTGCATTAATCACAACTGGCTGATCTATATTTCTTTTTTGGTACCGTATGTCTGGATTCTGAAGGCTTTCAGCTAATTGTAAATGAAAAGCCCTTAGTGAATAACTCAGAACGGCAGTTTAATTCCCTCAGTTTCGTTTTCTTTAACCATTAGGAATACATTTTATTTTCCACTTCCAAAGGGTTATTGCCACATTGACATATATTAAAAACACTCTAGTGAGGTGACACAAATGCCTGTGACACAATAATAAATTTAACAATATGCCTCATCTATTTTTCAGGTATTATGAATATGTTATATAAGTATGATGCAAGCAATATACTTTTATACTTTATACTTTACTATTATTTAAACATGGCTATTCTGTTCATTCCTGCTTATTCTTACTGAGGCAAAACTTGCTTTTAAGCATGACATGAACTTCTGGTTATAACAGAATGAATGAGTGCAACCACGATAACAGCCAACTTCTAAAAACAGACACCAACTGTCCTCTTGATTGACATGCTAGACATCAGAGGAATAACCTTGGCAGCTCTCTGAGTGAAAAAAGACAGCAGAAATTCCTGTACCAGACTATTCAGCTGTGGGACTTCTCAGGAGTGTGTGTGCATGTGTGTATTGATTTGTGTAGCCCAGGGTGGAGTATTAGAAACTAGCTGTATGTTTTTCAGCCTGCAGGCGCAGCAGCTTGTGCAAGTCTGCTTCCAAACACCTCTCGGGAGAAAAGCGCTCCTTTTGCGGGTCAATGGGTTTCATACGCCGACTAGCAACAGTAAAGCATGTAAGCTAATGCAGACTAAAAATAAACCTTCTGACAGGGAAGTGTTCCTTTTAGTAAAAAGCTTAGATGGAAGATAAAATACACTTTTCTGACTTCCGGAAAGAGTTTACAGAAAGATGTTACCTGAAGTACTACCTGGGTACATATTGTGCCTTTCAGACAGATCATAAAGTACTTTAGAAAAAAATTGTAAAAATAAAAACAATCCTGAGCTCTCTTTCTTTTATGTAATGAGACTTCAAAGAATCTCAGGTGGACCTGCTAAAATTACAAGTCAAATTATATTCACCCTTTTTTTGCCTTGGCATCTGTATTGCTTTTTATTTACACGGTGCTCTCTGTGCTGCATTCACCTAAAGAAGAGGAATCATACATCAGAAAAATGTGCTCACATGATCACAAACCAAGTAAAACAACATGCCTTCCTTAACATTTCCTTTTCCTGATGATGAATCTAACTTCACATAGTCGTTTACAGTAATTAACCTTTGTAAAGCCCACGTCATTAAAGCTTATTTGCAGGCATCCTTTGCAATAATTGAAATTAATGTGACCTTTTGAAGGAGCTCTGCCAAAATGGAGAGTTTTTATGTCACACCCCCCCCCCCTTTTCTTTGACTTACTGATTGTGTTCTCGGACAGTTTGGCAGAGGAAAAAGGTCTTTGCAGAACTCATCACCTGCCAGGAATCGGTTACAGTACATCAAAGTCCAGGTGTTGTCTCAGATGGATTACAAAGAGGGAGAATCTGAAGGAGATGAAACTGACTGAGTTGATCACAATAAGATAAAGTCATTTTAATAACTTCAACCCAAGGCCAGTGCTGTGGTGGAAGTGTTAGATTTTATTCAATCAATTAAACATAGGAATCATAGAAAATGTAAGCAATTATAGAAGGACCACCATCAAGTAATGGCATTTGTGTTTATGGACTAAGGACTTTATTGTGTAAAAGTAAAAGACCTTTTGTTCAGGCATGTTTATAGGTTAAAAGCATCAAAGTGATTGGCGGCTAACATCCCACACGGTGACTCTGAATTATAGCAGCGTCCAATCAGCGACATCCATTGTGTTCTTGACGTACATAAAAACACCCATCAAGCTCTGTTCCTGTGGTAAAGTGCGCCCTTCTCCCCTGATCTGTAACAATGGGCTTTGATTGCCTCTCCCGGGGAGAACTATAAACAGGGCTTCCCTCAACCTGAATGGAGATCTTTTTGTGGTGCGCTGGATGTGCACTCATGCATGAAGACGCCTGCTTGCTGCTGATATAAACAAGCGCTCAGCAAAAAAATATAGGGGGGAAACAATGTGCCAAAGAGAGAGATAGAGGAGGGTGAGAAGGAGCGGTGGTGGAAAGTAACAAAG
>NW_023339873.1:9836805-9836964 GCF_004916995.1 Morone saxatilis
AGAGGCAAATATTGTACTTTTACTACATTTAGCTGACGTGTATATACTGGTTACTTTTAAGATTTTACATAAAAAAGTACATTAAAAAGCTATATCTATCTATTTGGCTTGTCACCTCCATTTAAAAAATGCTTCAAATTATCCAGTATTTCACAAAAA
>NW_023339873.1:9837064-9837617 GCF_004916995.1 Morone saxatilis
CCCTGCAGCACTCAAGCGACTCTTCCCTGAATTTCATCTCACTAGTGGCCAAGTTCTAGCTGCCTTCACTTTCTCCTCCACAGCCTTGTGAGAGCTGCAACTGTGCTGCCCACCTCCTCTCGGCTCTTCCTCCTCTTCCTCTCTCCGTTTTGTTTGCCTTCCCACCTCTGCTTCTCTCTTCTTCTCCTCCTCTTCTCCTCCTCTTCTTTTTCTTCTTCTCCTTGTCTGTGTAGAAGGATGATGTCAAGTTGAAGAATGGAGTCAGTTGATGGGCAGATGTGGGTGGGAGGGTAACAAAGCTGTTTCATGTGCACATTTCCATCCTCCTTTGTCTTTATTCCACAAAGCTTACAAAAAAAGAGATTTTAGTCTTTTATCTCCTGCCAAGACACCCCTATCAAGCCTTATTAAAGGCTCATCTCCTCTATCAAACTTTTATACAGCTCAGCAATGTAAAACATGTTTTGCTGATGTCTTGGCTTCTAAATGTTTCATACTGAAATAAAAAAGAAAAAAAGACACCTCTGCTGAAGTGATGGAAGCCCCTGCTTGC
>NW_023339873.1:9837744-9868199 GCF_004916995.1 Morone saxatilis
AGAGAGAGAGAGGGAGAGAGGGGACGGATGCTGTGATGGAACCCGTCGCCTCACACTGACGCTGTCGTGGTTGCTTTCGCTCCACAGGCAAGAGGTATCCCCTGCTCCCTCTCTCCCGCGCATGTTAATGCAGCCACGGTTGCCTGGCAACCGACTCAGGGGAGTCACACAGAGCCTGACGACAAGAAGCATTTGTGACAGAGGCCGTGATAAGGGACAAGGGTCTCCTCCAGATGTTGTGTGTTTCATTTATATGTACTGTATACTGTATTTGTGTTTTTTTTTAAATATGCACGCTCCTGTCAAAGTTGGACAAACGTCAGTTAATGGGAGTTTGTGTGCAAGAAAGAGTGTGTATTCATGCATAGGTGTGTGTGTGTGTGTGTGTGTGTGTAAAAGAGAGTTAATGCATAAAGTCGGATAGACCTGCATTTAAAATGCCAAAATGTTGCAGCAAAATTTCAAAATTTTTATTTTTCAACAGAATCACTGTGATCAGTGAATTTGCTCGTGGCAAAGTGAATAGTAGCAACAGTGAACAATCATGTCAGAGAGGAGTGAAAGGAGGAGCGAAAATAGAGAGAAGCTGCACCGCTTTCACATGACCGTGACCAAGCCTTAAAGGTCCAGTGTGTAACATTCAGGGAAAGCTATTGGCAGAAATGGAAATATTATATTCATAGGTATGTTTTTATTAGTGTACAAACACCTGAATTTCCTTAAAATGCCTGATCCACAATCTGGCCATTCAATGATCAGTTGGATTTCTGTTGAGTCTGAGAAGTTCAACTGTCCAATTCCCCACATGGCTTCAGGCATGGCAAAATATCTGTTTGTTTTAATATTAGAGTAGTATTTTACTTGTGCTTCACTCTAGTCTTAACTGAGACTGTGTTGTGATAAAACTGAACTTCACTACACAACGGATTGACTATAGGCTATTGTCTGCATATTCACAGCCATCTGCAACTCTATATTTTTCTTTTTTTTCTTGCTTTCCCTTAATATCAGAATTGTGCAAAGTAATACCAACTCTCATTGTTGAGGATGTTGTCATCTGCTTGAATAAGCTTTATTGGAATTGTCAGGAAAAATCACTGGTTCCATGTTTACATTCAGCTTGAGCACTCATGTTGTGACAAGTCAATTGATGCGTGCAGGAAGGCAGATTAAAATGTGTGAGTTAACACATATAGATGAATAAAAATGATCAATTACTTTTGTTTTAATGCATTTGAGGGGAATTATTGATTATTAACGTTATGTTACATTACAGAGTCTGTACTTTTAACAGTTTTTACTTGAGTATAGGAGTTTAATCGGTACTCTTACTTTTACCGGAGTATTCTTTTACAAGTGTCTGTATTTCTTTTTGAGTGAAGATGTGTGTACTTTTGCCACCTCTGTCTTTTTGTGTTGAAACATAAAGGTATGTGGTATGTTCACAAGTCAACAAAATGTTTTCATGCATAAAGTGAAAATGTGTGTGTTTGCATGTGTGTTTGTGGACTTCCTTATCTTGCCCTCGGACATGCGACGCATCAGTGTCAGTGACTGGAGAGTGTAATGGATACACTGATCAAACGTGAATAACCTCCAGGACATTTACTGTGCAATTTGACACCAGGACGAACCCTCCCAGAGTCAACCGTCCCATCCAGTCCTCTCCCTCCGATCCTGTTTTCTCACTTCACCTCAGCCAGGGGGAAGGACACAAGCTTTCCGTGTTTGAACTGCAAGCAGAGAGACTTATCTGTCTGTCTTTTAGAAAAAATAGCTCATCCAGGAGAAAAAAAAATCAGTCTCTACTTGAATATTTATAGTTATTCATCAATTCACATGTGGGCCTTTGGTTTTCTGCAAAGGATATATCTTTCCTGTAAAGAGGACAGAAAAATTGTATGCATTTTAATATGTTTCGTTATGACTTTTAGGGTCCCAGGTTGCTTGTGTTTTTTTCATTACCATGGACATTGAAGATGTTTTAGCTTCCTCAGATTTTTTCAGCCTTTTCCATTTAACTGATTCTTGAAGAAATAATAACAAAAGTAGTCTGATGTCACATTTAGATACAGAGTGATAGGGTTTATATTTCAGCAATGCTGGAAAAATCTGAATCTGAGGTTGTGAAATTAAATAAAACAGTTTGAAAATAGATTTTCCTTTGAACAATATTTCATTATGTGGATGGGTTTTGCTGCTAATGGAAATGTTTAGAATGTGAAACAGCTGCCAATAAATTAGTTTAGGCTTGATGTTGCTTTGCGCATGAAATGACCTGGAATGGACAGCAATAAAAATGGAAATGTAAAGGAAACATTGCCTCCAAACTGAAACCACCAGTGTGCATAATTTTATTGCTGATATTCCTTCCCTCTCTGCCTCAAGATTAACTAACTTGGACTGTCGCTGCCTGCATGGGCATTTATAACAATTAATCAGGGTGTCCATCGAATTGGTTCTTGTTCTTGCAACCAATTCACAGTGTTTCTTCTACTGGATGGTGATTATCCGTTGGCTCGCATCAATTTCCATTCAAACAAGCACACATCAGTCACAGGAGGCTCAGGCACTTATACTAATCTAAACTGTTATAAGCAATGTGTGTCTTTACTCTTTATACAGACCACAGAGGGATCTGACTGCTTTATCCTACAGTCACCTGAATATCCCATTGTTAAAGCTGCACTAATCAATATTTTATTTATTTTTCTATTGTAGGCTAACAATGGATCAGCTGACTGTGTAACGTGAAAAAGGGTCACCTGTAGTGATGAACTCGAAGATAAGTGTCAATGCAGAGCTGTAAAATGACTTTACGCCACCTCTCCAGCACCAAATGGCAAACAATGTAAGTGACTAGCTGGTGGAGAATCTAGTAACTGAAGAGCTAGATTTTTGAGTGAATATTGTAAAGACCAAAAGACGGATAAAAGGAAATTGAATATTAGACTTACGTTTGGCCAGAAAAAACATCTTTAAATGGATGCTAATGTTGTTCCACGTCCTCTGAATGTTTAAATAGGTAACTTTTTGTGTAAACGTTATGTTACGTTAAGTGGCAAAAAAAATCTATTAATTGAGGTTTAACCTGATGAACATGATTTTGTTTCAGTGTTCTAGCAGAAAGAATACACACCTAGAAATGAAATTGGCAGAGGGTATTACAGAAAATATCCTTCATGTAAAGTAAGCTGAAAAGAGCACTGAGAGGGTGTCATATTTCAAACTCTGAAAGCCTTGAGTTTATTTTAATTAATTTCACAGGGTAAGATACTCTAGCACACCTTTCATGAGGTAGATCTAAGGACACAAAAGCCTTGTTGCAAATTGTTGTGAGAGAATATCTCACCCACACAAACTTGAGGTATTAGTGTTTTGTTTTAGATTCAAGGGTAAAGCTAATGGAATCTGAGGGTCTTTGCAATCTAGATTAGTGGAGAAGTAATCAGCAATTAATGCCTCTGGTTTTTCTCATCACATCTGCTCTTTTTAGCGTGTTTGTATTCTCTCGTTCAACCTGTGCTTTCTAATTTGTCCTTCAGAGAATGCAGCTCATTAATTATTGAGAAGCCAGAAAGTCGTGCTCTATACGAACAAAGTTTACTACAAACACTGTGCTCAACATGCTGGAGAAAGGCCCTGAACTACTGTAGATTTCAGAAGAAATTTAAGAAAAACTTGAGTCCAGTAAATCTTTTGTATTGGTATCAGAAAGCCTTGAAAACATCAAACACTGTCTGAAGGTCTGAGAAACCACACCAAAGTGTTGGCCGGTCTCCACACAGATTTTTTTTTAAAGACACATGGCTGAAAGTTAAGTAGGATCCTAAGAGTGGTTGCATGAGGCTAAGGAGTAAGGCAGTGTCATGGCTGCCATTAATCCTAATTAGTAGAGAACATGACAGCAGCATATGGGTGTCCTCCAGTCAGAGAGCCAGACGGCTGCTCTCCCAATCCTGTTCCTGTCACTAATAGAGATGCCAAGACAAGGGAAATAAAAATTCAAACTCTGAAAGATGTTTCATTCCTTCATTCTTTCTGGGAAAGATGGATGGGTCAAACGCAGAGGCTGGACAATGTAAAAGCATTTCTGTTGATCCTGTAGTAATGAGATCCTAGTGACCTGAAATCAGGCCTGTGTGTGTGCTAAAGAATGTCAAATAACAAGAAAAACCATTAAGATTGATTGAAGTTTTGAAGTTTTTTGATGTTATTTATTTTTATTTTTTTTACTGCTTCGGTGCTCAAGAAGCTTAAAGTCTGATAGAGTGAAAAAATGAGAAACGCTTGACTTACAGAAAAAGCTAAATGACTCAGAAATAGTTGTACTAATGCTTTTAGGCTTGATTGGTCAAGGCCTGCTGCGAGCCAACCTCAGACTTGGCTTCCTATTGGCATTTTCATTCAATTATTTCATTGTGGAGCTTCATAATCAAATAAGATACTACATGTTCATTGGAAGTCTGATTTGACCCCTAGTTCAAGATTTTAGCAGTCTTCCACGTATGGGTTACAATTAATTATGTATTCCATTTAAAATGATGGATGGAAGATAAATTAGTGCTCATGTTGTTATTAAGAAATGTAATGTTTCAAAATAAATGAAAAATTAATGTTTGAGCTGGAAGGCTACCATAGACTTCATTTACTTAGTTGTTCAGTTCAATTCATTACATTTTCCAATGTATGTTTTGTTGTGACAGATGTGCTATCAGAGGTGGCATCGTAGGTTCTTGTTTAACATGTCTTTTGGGATTATAAGCATTATGTTTTTCAAATAACCAGACATGGCAATGGTAATGTCTGAAGTGTATCTTTTTTAGCTGCGTTTTTAGTGGTAAAATACCTTTTTGTACACTATCAGAGCAGCATCACGTTCCTGTAAAGTTTGATGAATAGTAACCATGCTCCATCCATTTAGTAGCTGTTCCGGAGCTTCCAAGCCTAAACATATTCGACTGTTCACTAAACCCCTCCCTTGAAGAGCGTTCATCCAATCATAGCATAGCAACTGTAACTAGGCATAGCAGGCCTGTCAAACTTTAGGTTAGGGTTAGGATTAGCATTCCAAGCAGCGTGTATACCATGGCGTCTTTTCATCTCCGTAACCTTACGTAGGCTTAAAAGTTAGCTGACCAGATCATTACGTAGGACAGTAAAGTGTGTGCCAGTGTGTTATATCCAAAGCCAAGGCACATAAATTCATAAGGTCATTTGTTCACAATTACTTAGTATTATTACTCAGCCACAGACGTCTGTATCAACAAATATGGAGCTACAGTAACGTTAGCTTATTTAACAAGATGCAAGCTGATAAGATTTGCTAGCAACAGTTGTCATTTCAGTCAAAATTAGTGTTTGTCAGTTGCCTACCTCTGTGTGAACGTCCTAGTAGCTCACCTGGTAGAGTGTGCGCCCCATGGACATAAGGCTGAGTCCTTACCACAGTGGCCCGGGTTTCATTCCAGCCACTGCATTGCTGAATGTTATCCCCCCTTCTCTCTTCTCCATTTCCTCTGTCAATCTTCAGCTATTCTTATCCAGTGTAAAAAGCCCCCCCCCCCCAATTTTCTTAGCACTTCTCATTCATCTTGGCTCAAAACTTTGAATGAAAGTTAATTCTTTACCTTGGAAACAGGAGCAGCTTTTTACTGGATCACATGATCTTCCTCACAAAAATGTGAATTTGAACATCTACAATTCCATGACTACTGTGCCAACTCTATGTGCTCAGAAAAGACCATGATAATAGAGGACAGAACATGTCTTAAACATGAGTGTTTTCTCACTGAGAAGCTTCTGAGATGCTCGGACTCTCTCTCTCTCTGGAGACATTGTCTATATCAAGGGAAGAGACTGGCTGGAAGCTGGCAGGAATACTAATGAGAGCTTTAAGAGTTTTAACACTAAGAGTTGATTGTCAGAGTGTTGTTTTCAATATCCACAGCAGAGATGCTTTTTTGATTTTTGTTTATACTACACATCTCTGCATATTAACTATAGATCTTAAGTGGGATATCATCTTTTTGAAAAAAGATTTCTTTAACTTACATACTGTAGATAAACATCAGGTACAGCCCCCCACGCTCACACCTTTCTTTTCCTGCCTTTCTCTCCTCCTCTCTCTTTCTCTAAAGGCCAGCCTGATATCCTCTGAGCCTAATCTTAGACTCTGCTACTTACATCAAAAGCCTGTCAGCCTGAGCACATGAAAGCCTGTTTTCTGAGAGCTGCTAGTCGTCCGACTGGAACACTCGACGCAGCTTTAATTTTTATCCGCCCAACATTCGACAGAGGAGCTGATTTGGTAGCCCATCCAGAGACGTCCATAGGTCAGCACATATACACTTTATAAGTGTTTTCTTCTAATGGAAATACATTCAAATGTATTCCCCTTTATATCTACCCCTTTGACTATACGCAGCATCAACTATAAAGTCTGAACTTCCGCAGCAAAAACACAACCTCATCATCAATCCAGCCGATATTTGAGATATAAAGGCATGAGGCAATCAGCTTTGATGTTCAGCTCTTTCAATATTACTGTCAACTTTCAAAGTTATGGAGGCCATCTTTGTTTGCCAGCCGGCATATGACGTGTCTACACTCTGACTTCAATAGATACAGTAAACAACATCTGGCTTTGTGGTATTTTTATTTTATGACATCTACACATATATGAAATATTGTACGTATCAACTGACAAGATACAAATTGATGTAGACTATGTGCATGAACAGCTTCCTGAATCTTGTAATGGTTGTTGACTGAATGAACGGGTGAGTGTATCAAAATGATAAAATGTCATATTGCCAGCAGCTGCAGGTAGAAAATAGCCTGCAAATGAATCAGTCTCATCATTTCCAAACAGTTGATTAATAGACAAAAAAGGAACAAAAGCAGTTTGAGTTTGCTGAGGAGAGTTTCTCTCACAGCACGCTGTCTTCTGAGGCTCTGATGTTACAACAGACGGTGCAGTAATAAATCATGTGTTGTATACAAAAGCATCATAATAGCTCACGGGTTATTCAATATTGAGATGCTGAGGCCTGAATCAGAATGTAGAGCACAGCCTTTGTCTGCTTCTCTTTGAAAAATTTTTTTTGCAAAACATTGATTTCATATTCAGGTGGAATTTTCCCTCAACACTTTCTTCACCATCATCATTGCACCTTCTTCAAGTCAACAACTTCACAGTGTTGTCTTGGCTCAATAAAGCACCTCACATATAGAAATGCAATAAAAAAATCTTGTCCTTAAGAAAACTGGCCTTAAGCTATCATATAATAGGGATAATAATCAAGGACAGAGCAGCATTAGGAAGGCTGAGAAGCATCCTCCACATCAAATGATTATTTTTCCCTCCAACTTAGATAAGTAGGCTAAGTAGGACACTGTGGAACTGAGAAATAGATCATTATCTGGCTGGATAATAAAGTGTTGAGAAATGATTCTGGCAATTCAAACATACAAAAGCCTCTTTTATGTTTGTTCTTCTGGGTGGTGACAATATAATGTTCATCCTCCGCTGTGCACCATCTTTTATACGCCTGGAAAAAATTATCTGGGGTAACTCATTGGTCCTGCTTATAATGCATTCTCTGTTGATACACAAATACATGCGTTTATTGTTGTATTGATGGTGAGTCAACTGTTGAAAAGCACACAGAGGTTTTGAAAAGGGGTGTTGATACATCTGTCTTTTTTGAAACGGTTGCAAGCCCATCTGCCAAGTCTGTCTGACGAATGATCCATTTGGTGGGAGACATTAACATATTGAACATGGGGAATATCGAGCCAAGGGATTACAGCAACACAGTCCTGGATGTATCCGATCTGGAGGTATTAAAAATGAAATAAGAAATCTTGCAGCCTTGCATCAGGCTGCTCTGTTCTGCTCTGCTCACTGCAGGTGATTTAGGAGGTTTAACAATAGTACTGATCCTGTAGGAGGATAAGTCTTCTTCTCTCTAACCATCATTCCCTCTCATACTCTCTTTTTCACACAAACACCAGTTCTCACTCAGACATGAGAGATTATTGGTCGCACCTTTGGACTGAGTTCAAGCCTATAGCTGAGAACATATTTCCATCGATATCACAGTGGATGCCACATGAGAGCTCAGTAACCAGCCTCTCTGTGTTTCGCCAGTGGGTGTGAGAAGAGTCCGAGTGTTAGACTGTAAATGCTTCAATTTAACTAGCCCAGAGAATGAAAATAAACTATGTTATGCTTAGAATTATTCAGATGTTCTTCCAATCAAATGTTTTTTGGGGAAATTACTGGGTAATTTTATTTCTTTAGGACTCAAATTATTCAAATGCCTCCATGTTGGAAAAAAATGCAGCAAATATGCTCTTTTGAATGCCCCTACGGTAGATAAAACATGGTGAAGTGCCCTCTGCGGTGGCCTGATGTGCAAAAAAACATGATGAAGTGCCCTAATGGGTGCCCATACTGGAAAATGTGAATACTCTACATGCCTCTAAATGGATAAATGGTTAATATTTATTATTATTTTAAACTTAATCAGGGTTTGGTACTGTTTCACCTTAAATGCACATTCTGCTGGTGCCCCACAGCATGCAGCTGATTTTCTTCCTCAGACAACCAGAAACTAAAACATTCTCAGTGAGAGTCCTTGTCCTTACCAACAAAAACAAAACACATATCACATGACCATTCACATACACCGGGCATGCATGTACCAGTGTAAACAGGAAGCAGATTATTTACTCTGTGGTTGGTCCTTTAGTTGCAGAAAATATACAAACAAGATACAGATGGATAAAAGTAAGACCAGAGATGTATTTGCTTGACAAGGTAGAACATCAGTATAAGGTGGGCATGTGTTTTGTTTTTCATGGTGAAGTGTCACATTATAGGTGACAAATCAGGGAAGGACACACTGTGACTGATAAGACCCAATTAGGAAGCAAACGTGTCTGCATCATTGTTTTAAAAAGTCTGCATTTCTGCCTGTATAAAGCAATCCCTGTGTTTTCAAACTAAACCAGAGTCATAAACATTTTCAAAAGTATCCAATTTAGGGGTAATACTACTTCTTCATCATCACATGATGGAGATTGGATGCTGCAGTGACACACTGTCACCTCTTGAGGTAAAAGTGGTATTACGGGACAGGACAGGCTGGGCTAGCATGCTAACTTCAGTATTCAGATTTTGGCTAATTTTTTAATGTTTTAAACTTACTCACATACTTACATATAACTCCTTTAGGATTGGGGCACCTTACTATAACTAAAGACCATATGCAATTATCTGTATGTTTATTTTTATATGATTTATGGTCTGGTTTGTACCAGAAACACCCCCTGTCTTTAAACTAGTTTTATAGTTTATAAAAAGGGTTAAAAGTTAAATATGGTTAATTAGGCATTTGTGTCCTAATTTGTACCAACATCTTAAGCTATTTATGGAAATCTGGAAATCATCTAACAACAAAACAAAAAAACTTTACTGATTCTTTTACCACTTCTATTTAAACACCACCCTGCTTCTGGCTTGTAGTTCATGAAGTATGAATATTACTGTGGTCACAGCTGTAAATTGTCAGCATCTTATTAAAAATGAAAAGACAAAATTATTTTAGGATTTGTTAAACATGAACATATTTGACTTTGTGGTGCAATCACTCAATCTTTAATAACCCAAAATACATCTCCGTCAGGGGTCAAATTACGGTATTTGTGTCACTGCAGTACTTTACAAGACAAGATGGGTCACTGTTCAAAGGAATGATCCTAATACTATTGATAAAATTGATCATATATGCAAAAACTTATCATATAACCTAATTCTTGGCCTGTTTTTATCAGGTCAAGTTAATAATGAGGACAGTGGCATGTTGTTCTGAACACTTATTCATCCCCTTTAGCCTCAGAAGACCAATTTTCCACCACTGAAAAATCCCGCAGTATCAAAACTGTTCCTTAGTTATTAAGCTCTCAAGATATTGGCCCCAGTAGGAAATTATAAATTCTCAACGACTGCTGATAGCCGTCTTATTTCAGTATCTTCATGATAGGCGAAAAGCAGACTCACTCGTTGGCCGCTCAGTGAAAAAGGCTGATATGGAACATGTCATTTTTTAGATGATAAACTTGTTTAATTCCACTGTGCTTGACACAGTGCTGAGAATATGCATGAGTGAGTATGCATTATTAAAGCGGCCTGTTCAAGCAGCCCTAACGCAATAAGGAGAGGGGTCCTCCGTGTTAATCTTACAGGCGTTCCCTGCTGCTGACGGTGCATATATCAAAAGTTAGAGGCTATGTTTCAGGCCTTATTTCATAATCATGTGCAGCGTTTGCATATTTTACTGAAGATTTCAGAAGAAGGGAATCCTGACACTCTGTATTCTTGGATTTCTTTTATATCTGTTCACAGATATCAGAAAAGATGGTTGAAGAGTGAAAGGGTGGGTTGATGTGATGAAAATAAGGACACAATCTGAGGTAAATTACCCATTATGTTTGAAGGAAAATAGAAACAATAGATGACAATTACATCTAACGTTGCAACATTCACTTTGAATAATATGATATTGGGTAAAGGTCCACATGTTATAAGAATATGCTCATTTCTAAGCTCATGAACAACAGTAAATAGAAATTGTTTCTACAACAGAATATAATAATTGAGATCCAGTTTCATAAACATTAGCATTAGCAAATCTATAAACTACCCAATGAGATTTAAAACATCTACAGCAGTGTCAGACAGTAAATGTAAAACTGAAATTGCACTCTACATCTTCTTTCCCTCTTGTGTTAAGTTTCCGAGTGCTTCCACCTCTTTATGCAAAAGAGATTTCATCAGCACATTTTGAGAATTTATTAGGATCCGTGGGAAACTCTGACTGTCAAAGCCATCTCCTTCCGTTTCATAAAACCAAATTAGAGCAATGTTGATCTGTTTACCGCTTCTACCTTCATTTATATTGCACTAAATTTAAATTCCAAGAAACAACATATTTCTGCGTCTGCGTCCTTTAAAGTATTTGTAAATTGCAGCTGTTATGGATGGCAACTGTGTTTTCCTTTTTTTCACAGGCAGACAAGGGAAGCATGCTTAAAACTCAGGAGGGCACATTTTGATTTTTGAGAATCTGACTCTTTGTCATCCCTAGTGTGTTCATCAATCTCTTAAGAGCCCCTGAAAATAGATGTGCCACGGACAGATGTGGGCATAGTAAAATGCCCTTAATAAACATTTATCTGGATTGCTATTGTCACCCCTCGTTAGTCGTCATTTCATTCAGTGAACAGCTCAGTATTGGCAAATCTTCACTTGCTGGAGCCACAGAGCAGGCCCTCATGTGGCCCCAGAGCAAGTCCAAGGAGCTGAGGGAAGCACCTGTCAATAACAGTAAGCCAATTAAAATCACTCTTCATTTAAGCTGTGATCTCTATTGATTTGCCTTTCAATTCTCATCCATCAGACCAGCAGACTGCCTTCAAGGATTGGAGGGAAAGACTGTCTGACTAACTCAGTTTCTCAGATGCCACTGTACCAACTACCAGCAGCTTTTCAGAGACTTAAAGGGGAACTTCAGCAGTTTTTTACCCTAGTCTTGATCACTAGAGGTCACTGGAGTCAGCCCGTCGATAGAACAAGAATGACCCAGAATTGGTTCTAGCAAACTGGAGATCCTGCGCAGCCCTAATGGCCAGAGCTCCCACGTTTAGTGTAATTATACAGCTTCCTTGGGGCATAAACCTAAAGAGTGGCCTTTTCATGCTCCCTCTTAAAAGACACAAAAATGCAATCTTGAAAATGTCCTGTGCAACCCATAGATCGAGGGCGCCCTCTTACGTCGACACCACAACCATGCCTTTTCAACTTAAAAAATACGCTGTTGTGCAAGAAACCCGTAACAAGAAACAGGACTGTCGTCCTACCTGTTTTTCCAACCGCTCGCTTCACCCGAAGTTACAAACTTTTTTTTCGTCCAACGAAGGGCATTATCTCCGTGACTCGACTTATGTCCCTGGGCTTTCGGCTGCGACGCAGCCGGCCTGCGCGAAAAACAGGTAGGCGACCAGTCACTGTTTTGTACGGTCTTCTGCACAACGCTATGGAGTGAAAAAGGAAACAGGATATGAACAGCGGTATTCCTAGTGCATGATCTGAAGATAAGTCATAATTCACATCACTTTGTCAGGTAAATGTAAGAGCAAATAGTTTTGAGCATTTGGACAAACTCAACCCAAGGTCCTTCTGCTTTTACGTATAGCTTTCAACAACCATTAGCCATTTATCCTGGCAGCACAGAGCAATGATAGAATATAGTTAATTGTGTCATTTCTCACTCTTTGTGCTCCTCTGACCATCAGCTCTGTTGAGATGAGATCAAAAGATCTTCTTCAGTGGTGTCAGAAAGCTGTCAAGGAGCGTCTGCTTCATGATCAACTCCATGTGAAGGTCAGAAAGAAGATGTGCATTGGCCCAGAGGCTCCTTTCTTCTTTTTGTTCTTCTTCTGACACCGTCTCTTCCTCTCCAAGAGGCAGAGGGGGTCAAGCAGCAGGGTGGGGGGTTGGTGGTAGTGACTTGACATGAATTGTAAATGAGTGAATAAAAGTGTGGATGTGAGCGTCCATCTACACAGTACTGCTTCAGCCTTTTTTCTTTTTTTTTTGCTTACTTTGATTTAATACTGTCTTGTAAGCATACCTAAATGTTAATAATTCCAGTGCTTGCAGATGCATTTCTACCAAGCTCCGTGTTTTCTTGCAGACTCAAAGGCCTTGAACTGTCAGTGTCTTCCCCCTCGAGCACATACAGCACACTATATCAACTTTCTGGTTCAGCAGCTTTGATAATAATCTGACCTCACCTGTTTGGTTGACTTGAGGAGTTATGATTTTCATTCTGTATGCTGTGTGAACACCGCAAAGTGGGAGTGAGTATTCATCTTGCTGCCTTAACTTAACCCTCCTTTATTTTCCAAAAGGTTATTTTGTGACAACAAACCTGCTCTAATGCACTGTCGTCTGAAGCAGTATTGTCTTGGACTGAGGCCATTTTTTTTTCACAAATCACTGCCAATTAACATTAAAAGCTGGCAAGAGATGGCACCTCCGTTTTCATTATCGTCCCCTGATAAAGAGCACCCACACAAACACACAGGAACAACACGTTAAAAGGTCACCGTGACAAGGTGACAAGCTGGTGATAACTGTGAACTTTGGCAAAAACCAAAGCCGAATAACCTGGATTTTGCTATTAATTTAATGGAAAATATGGTTGAAAGCTGTACCTAAAGGTCATATACATTATTACATGTAACATTCATAAAATAATAATACAACCGAGAGGAAAGTTGCTGTTATGCCTTTGATTTATTCATCGTGGCATTTCAGAGAATGTGTGTGTACAGCTGACAGACCTGAAGTAGGTTATCTGTACTCCTACACTTAATACACCCTGAAAGTCTGGGGCACATCTGGCTCTCTTTCAGCCTTTATTCCTGCCTGCAGGCTGTGTTTCCTTATCATTCCTTGTACACTATGTTTTACTGCCCTGACAAGGGACCAGAGGTGGCAAGTACATTTACTCCAGTCCTGTACTTAAATCAAATTTCTAGGTGCTTAACTGGAGCATTTTGTTTTTGGGACACCTTCTACTTCTATTTGTCACTATACTTCTTATTTGACTACATTGTACTCATCACAAGATAATATTTAATAATGCAAAAAATTATATAAATACTTTCCCCACTTTAAATGCCAAGATGGATTCTTAAGGTAACCGATGATTAAAACATTTAGTTACAAGTTATAGTATTGTACTTCTCTGCAAAGAATTATATGTGTGTAGCTTACATTTGCTGGATCTTACCTGAAGAAAAGTTGATTGCATAGGTTTCAACACAGTCATTTCCATAAAGCTCTTTAAAAAGAAGCATCATAATGACATTTATATAAAAGCTCTTCTGAGTTAGATTCAACAACTTTTAAGACTGGGAACACAAGAGTCTCAGTTTAAACGTATAATAATGATATGTTCATTCATATCATTCAAATATTTTTATAACCCCTATTTTTGCAAGTTCTCCTCTTGTCACGGTAAATGATTTCATAATGAGTTTGTTGAAGAAAGTGTTTTCCAAATGTGGTCATTGCCATCATTTGTGCAAACATGGAGCAGCCTGAGCTTTTAATTCTTGCTCGTAGGTTAGAGTTGCAGCCTATGATGCCAACAGATGTCACAGAGGGATGATGGTCCTTGATGTGTCACCATGGCAACACTTTGCCTGTCGCACCCTGGCGTGTGCCAAGGAGGCCCCTGGCAGCACTCGCTCTCCTCCTCAGCGCCGTGGCAGCCCCGGTGTTCCAGGCCACCACATTGTTTCGGCAATGATTAATTACTGTCCTGATGAAATGTGAAGGCTCTGGAAATGTCACACGGATGACATGGGCTTGTCAGTGTGGGCCAACAGGGAAGAGCGTATCGCACACAGACATCTGGAAGGATACGGAGCACCAGCCGCTCGCTGGCTTTTCAAGGAAAGAACGTCTTATTACCTGAGCTCGTTTCTGTTCAATTTTATGTAACTTCATTTTATTATATCTTTACACTGGCAGAGTGTGCTCCCTGAGTCTGGATTTCAAGCTGATGTCTTTTGTCAATTCTTTACTGATTAAATGAAATGTAAACCTAATTACAGTCAAACCAATTTATCATGCAGTGTCTGAAAATGTGTTTTCTCTCCTAACTTAACAATCAATATGAGCTCACAGTGAATGAGCAGTAAACATCTGATTATTTTAATTATTACAATGCCTCTAAACATGCACTGAATTCTTTTCCTTTATGCTGTCAGCACACAATAACCTCTCACGCAGATGTACTGTAGGTTTAAGATGTCTGCATAAGTGTTTAATCCATTTGTGTTGTTGAAAAAAGCGGAGGAAGGTATCGCTTGATGAAAAACACAAATGACATACCAAATTTCCCTGATGAATTGGTCCATTTACTGAAATAAATTGAATTGATGCAAAGGATCCCAGAGGAGCAGAAAATTGTTCAGCTATGGATGAAAACCCTCTCAGAGCTACAGCACCTACAGCCAGATTTCTTTGTATTACACATAAGACTTGTAAAGATGTGCTGACAGCCCTTGTTTATCCCACTTAATAAGAGAAGATTTTTTTTTCTCTGAGCTAAAATGTTTGCTAATTAACTTGGGACAAAAACAGGAACAAATGCAATTATTTAAATAAATGAATCTGATTTCATTTTGTTATTATATGAGGGATGCATGTGTTGAAATCTAAATGATAGCTTTGACTCACAGTTATGGAGGGGAAATTCTATGTTTGTTTACCTGTTATTTGTAGACCATCTGTACAAGGTAAACCCTCCATTAAAACATCAGGTATCCGTATGGTAAAGCAGATTGTCAGTTATGTTGAAAACAGCTCATCCATGTATCTCTATGACTGGGCAGCCATCGGTTCAATGTAAACCATATGTTCAAAAATGATAAAGATGTAATCTCATGCTTATTCTCCATTAAGTTTTGGGCCTTTCAAAGTCACATTCAAGGATCTTTCTTTTTCCAGTTGAATATCCTCAAGCCTGTGGGTAAAACAATATCATCACAATGTATGGATTTTAATCTTTTCTGTTTTCTCCATTTTGGCAACAGATCGTCATACATCCATTTCTCGTCATCGCCACTTTGAGGTTGCGAAACATATGGTGAGTCGCCAGAATGGCTGTGTGAGCAGATGTTAATTGAAAAGCATTTGATCTTGAATGATTAGTGTCCATCAGAGCATTTCCTTGTTTGGTGTCCTAATGATTGGGCTGCTGTGACAGCGTGTTTCCTCATGCTGGTCTTATGGGCAACTTATCCATGCACCATTACCAGTTCCAGATCACTGACATCAGCACTGTAGGTCAATTTATAATGTGCGGTGGAGTATCATCAACTCATCTGGATGCGCATAGAACAACATCATTAATTCAACAGCATCAGTACATATACAACTTATGTATAACTTGACATTAAAGAAATGTATCTCGCCTGTCAATCAAAAGAGGGGAAAAAAGCAAGTCAGATTTATACAGTATATATTTTTAACCAGGTTTGAAGAAAGTGCACAGTGTTGCTTTCAGCTCCCATTGACCTACTCTTACACCCACGGAGGAAATCAAAGGTCAGTTATAGTTAAATTCCCAGAGCGGAGGTAGATGCTGGGTCAATGGCTTTAAGGCAGTGTTAGACCAGTGTCTCTACAAACCATCACACAACCCTCTGTTCATGGAAGCTCATAGGTTAGCAGCAGGACTACGCTGACTTTTTAGAAGCATGGTTAACATATCCAATATGTTTAGAAACTGACAGTAAATTCATCTCAGAGAAATACTTGGTTAGATTTAATGACACATCTAAACCTGCAATGCTCGTGTTGGGAATTGGCAAAATACAGAAAAACATAAAACCTTTGAAACTACTAAATGTCGGAAAGTTTCTCTTCCCTAAAGACATAATGAGAATGACTTTTAAGCCTTGCATGTTGAGTTGAAACAGGAAGTGAGTGAAATTAACCAAACATCTAAAGATATATGTGATGTTGGTTGGTAATTGGCTCCACTAATGATGAGGATTGAAATGTTGTTTTGAAAATATGTTTAATCTGCAGGCTATGAAATAAGTACCACAATCTACTTTGGCTCTAAATTTAATTATCTGGATAAAACAACACATTGTGAAATTGCCACCAAATCCTCTTGTCACATCAACCCATAGAACGATACCACTCTTAATGATTTTCTTGCAATGCCAAGATTCAGTGTTCCCTTTGGCGAGACGTAAAGTACCTACGGGTGTGGATATCAAGGGATTCAAAGTGTGTGTAGCAAATGTGTTTGCATCCCATCATAGACCTGCAATTAAAAGTTGTTTTTTTTTTGTTTTTTTTACCATAACCATGATCTTTCCTTGACCTTTTTGATACCTCTGTACCTGATGAAGAGCCAAAAACACAGTCCTTTTTCTAAATGTAATAAAGTAAAACACTTAAAAAGGTTCTTTAGGTAGATATTGTGGACTCAGCACCTGGACAAGAAAGGTGTTTTAGACACACATTGCTGTTACAACAGTCAGCATGTGAAGATACTGTACAAATGGACATAAAAAAAACATCATCTGACGTTGTGCAGAATCGTCTCAGATTCATTCTTGTGTGGTTATAAAGGGTTGTGTCACACACTGGTTATTACAGTGGGTAAGTGTAGTCCATATTGTGATGGTAAACATACTACAGCAACTGCTTCTGACTTTTGTAAAGAAATAAAATCATAAATCTACAAATTTGCTCATTAACCAGTCTTATCTTTAGTGGCAAAATGCAATTTAACAAATAATTATTGTCTTTTCAGTTGTATTGGTTTACGTGCATTCTGTGTATATTTATTTATCTCTATCTTTACTTTCACTGGCTTGAAAACAGTACAAGCATCATACTGGACATGAAGCCATCATTTGGTTTTGTCTTTTTTTCATGTGTTTTATTTTGCCAAAGTTAAGCATGTTGATATCAAACATATAAAGTCTTAACTGTCAATCTCCTGACCCCTAAAGGATGAAGTCAACAGTGTTGCCAACTCAACTGGAAAGAGCTCAAATTACCAGCAGAAGACTGAAAATGGAAACAAAACATAGACAGTATTTCACAAGTTGAAACTGCAAAAGACTTTTGCTTGAAATGTCCGGTGTAGGATTAGCTCATTAAGCCATTTAACAAATACTGTATAAGAAGCATACACCTTTCATGTATCTTTAGCTTGTTAATTCCTGGCATGGAAGGAAGAAAGGGATATTGCAATTAGATGAAGTTAGAACGACACTAAACAGACTTTTATTGAGATCATTTTAGAGATTCCCTGCTGGTTTCAATATCATCTAAATTGCCTCACAATGTGAAGAAAGATATCAACTTGCAATACTATAATGTATTAATCACTATCAATCCATTTTAAGCTGTCTGTTTGTCAGATATTGATTTCTAATGAAAGCGGTCCGCTTTCAACTAATGGGCTTTAAAAAGACAAATTATTCCTGCACAGAAGACCTGCTCACACCGTATACAAAGCCCATTGCTGTTACATTTTAATCAGTCTTACTTCAAACCTTCTTCCAACATCAAAGATGGTGGTTGGGGCAGAAGTCAGACAGTTACCTGCAGATCAGAATAGAGTGGGAGCTGATTTACGGCAGGAATATTCCTTCCAAATGGTAATTTGCCGTTCCAACCCCATATTGGCAGTGACCCCCTGCCCCTTGTGCTTTTGAAATGCTCGTCTGATTAGTAGGGTCATGCAGAAAGAAGCAGAAATGGGGAACACGTTCTCCAAACACACAGATGATTATACGAGCTTCCTGTTTCATCTGCAAATGAGAAGGTCTGCAGCAGAGTGCAGTCTAGACAACTTTGTTTTGTTTGAGTAAATGTCTCTTTAAAAAATGTAGTTCAGACTGTGCAGTTTTCTTTAAATCAGTGGTCATCAGTGGTTTACTCCTCCTCACCTTGCATTTTTACATTGTTTACTTAAAAAATATGTTGCAAACATCAAAAAAGGACATTATAGAATTCACAATAAAGTGCACTACTAAAATGCACAAATAAGCATCAGCCACATCAACACACTTCGCTGAACAAAACAAACCAAACACCAGCAACCGTCCTTGGGCTCGGTTCGGGCTGAGCAGAGGGGTAACCTAAAGACTCAGAAAGTGTGTAATGAGGATTTTACTGCTCATGGGGACTGGGTGGAAACAGTGGTCTGCTGCCCTGATGGCTTGTGCTGGGGATCAATGGTCATTAATCTTTCTAGAGAGGCTCCGGCTGCACTTTTTAGGGGGTAGAAGGATTGCTGACCCAAGTACAGGACGTCTTTCTGGGTCCAACAAGCAAGGTTTTCTGTGTTTGGACGCCACAGCACTTCTCGTCTGTTTTGTCCACCTCCGAGCTCCGTCAGGGTGGAGACTCAAGTAGAGTGCAGGCACAAATAATTAAGCAGCAGCTAACAGATATGGACGTAAAATTTTAAGTTTAAGTGAAAATCTCTCTTTGGTGGAACTATTTACAACTCATAGACATCTGAAATGTGACACAGGATAGCAACTAGGCAGTGTTTTTTTGTTGTTGTAAGCAATCACCACTGGTTTAATGTTTAACAATGTGTTATATTTTGTAAACTTATCACATGTCGTAGTGAAGTAGAAGTATAAAGTGGCATAAAATGGAAATACTGTAGTCCAAGTATTTAAAATCTGTATAGTACTCAAGTAATGTTACTTTCCACCACTGTGTATTGCATGTAGGTATTGATTATGCACTGTAAATGCAGTTATTAAATGTTGTACACTACCTTATACCATTATACATTATGCTGGTAGTAGCCATTTTGTACCTAGTGGGAGTGGCACCCACTGATTTGGCTACTTGTGTGATTACTGCTCATTCTCAGACTCAGTGGCAGCTTCTCGGTCGGCTCTTTCCTGTGTGATAGCATCTTTTTGTTCCACGTTTGACCCAAGTTGACTCCTTTTGTCAGCAGTCCCATTTGTTTAATTCAATTGCCTATCATATGCTTCACACTGAAGGGTTATGTGTGTAGTAACATCTGTTAGGTGCCACACTTGAGTGCAATCTGGATTAGATGCTCAGAGGTAGTGAGGTGTTTTTCATGTGAATGTGTTTTGGTCTGTGTATTTAGTTGTGTTTTACTTGACATACGGTCTTGGTAAGTAGCACTTTTTATCTAAGTATACTACGTTTCAGTGAAATAGTAAGATGATAATTTGTTATTCTGGTGCTCTACATTAGTGCCTCATTGAACTGAACGTGTTTTGCACTTGTGTGACAAACAATTTATTCATTGTTTTACGGCTGTATGTGCTTCTCTTTTCCTCTTCTGTTCCCTCTAGCTCTGCCCAGGTGTGCTGATATATAAATGGGGTGCACCTAACCTGTGATGAGGTGCTTAAAAGCACTGTGCCAGGCCAAGCTTCAGAAGGCTTTTGGAGTAGG
Organism: Morone saxatilis; assembly: GCF_004916995.1. Lineage (NCBI taxonomy): Eukaryota > Metazoa > Chordata > Actinopteri > Moronidae > Morone > Morone saxatilis. The sequence goes on from NW_023339873.1 coordinate 9,857,819, forward strand.
GACTACTGGTGTTACTGCCTCTCAGTATGGGATTTTGTGTTGCTTTGTTTCTTTTGATTTATTTAGTGTCTTTGTTGTTTTGTATTTGTATTTAAATCCCATGAATTTAGTTGTTTTAAAGGTGTCGTTCTGTGGTTGGTGTGGCTCAGTGGTGAAGTGTTTTAAGCCCCATAGGGCCACCTAACGGTGGGGTATAACACTGAGATTCTTTGAAGTTGTATGATGAAGTTTTATGTTGCTGATAATAACACATCAGCACATAATATATTTTACAAAAAATCTCAACTCAGCTGCACATTTACTGTAAAACTTACACCCTGATGTCAAACGAAAGACTAATATTTTTTTTTTCAAATGCAATCATATCATGCTGATGTTTCCCTCCTCCAAGGTTAGAAAATTACTAATAAACGACCTGGGGAAAAAAAGACCTCCCTACTGCTGTGAAAAATATTTGGAGTGTACCTTTCCCTCTCAAGTGAAGTCGTGAAATGTAATGACATCAAAGTATGGTTGAATAGTTTAATGAACCTGCACATATAATCCCTGTGTGATTCAGCCGCCCACACAAGAGTTTCACAGAGCAGCTAATGTAACATTATAAAGAATTATAGGCAGCACTCTAAGTAAAATAGAGCTGTCATCACATAATAACAGCATTTTATACTTTTACCAATATTAGTGCACCATGGATATTATACTGTACATATATAACAATGTACCATTGAAGAAGGTAGGCAAACTAGTCCCATTTAAAGTCTGACTGTCTTCCTGTAAAAGCTAAAGACAAAAATGTTTTTTAAAGTGGTGCATGGTGAGTATACTTCACTTTCTCCCTCAGGTAAACACAGCTTGAATAACTAAACACCATTCAGTTATGTTTAGTTAGTATCCTTCAACTGTCCTGCACTGTGCAGAGCTGCGTTTTGAGGGTGTAGACTATAAATGCAACCCGAACCTCACCAATAGGCACATCGCTGCTTGACTGGAGTCAAGGGCACTTAGTGACATGATACTAATAGAGGCTGGCACTGAGACATAAAAAATACAAACACATTTAGTTAAGAGGGCTTCAAGGATCTCATAGGGCAAAGCTGTAACTCTTTACACCCCGCCAACAGCAGCAGTGCTTTTAAGGAACCATAAATATGAGGTTTTCAAACGCAGCAGTTCATCTTTGAGTTTGACATCTACCTTCTAATCTCGGTGCTATGTGTGTGTATATATACACACACATACTATTTTACTATGTACTTAGTGTACAAAATATCTTTACTAGCTTATGCTACCAAGAAAAGGCACAATACATGTGAATGTTTTTCATAAAATGCAATACTTATTTTTTGTTTTCCAAGATCTTTTGGAGCTGTTTCACCTTCACCCTTATTTTTTATTTTTTTTGCAGCTGCAAGTACTCCTGCATTTCCTTTGCTTATTGCATTGTGGAAGAACGGTGTGCATCATCAGCACACTCCATTCTGTCTACTGTGTCTATTGTAGTGTGAAGACATGACACAGGCTACTCAAAACCTGCTTAGAGTAAATTCGTGGTATGGAATTGGGACACAGGGTGCGAGATTACAGCCATGCTAGCAGCTCTGTGAGGCTGCACCGATGATGATGCTTTTGATGTGAATGCCAACGTGAGCATGCAAACATGTTTACTATGACAATGCTAGTAACATGCTTCTGCTTAGCAGATATGTGCACCATGTTTTCTATGTAAGTGAAGCATGCATGCTGCTAATATTTTGTAATTAGCACTAAACAAAACTTGTGCCTTGTGTATAGTGCTAATGGGAATTGCATTTAATTCTGCAGGTATTTGGCCATAAACCAAAGAACTGGACATATTTAAATTTTGATCCGATAAAGATATGTCTGCACCAACTTTCATGACAGTCTAATAGTCGAGATATTTCAGTCTAGGCCAAACTGGTGGACCGACTAACCCGACTCAACGTCGAGTCCAACATCCTTAAAAAACCAAACTGTTGGTGAATTAATTCATAAATCATAAAGTTGCTGTATTTCTGTTTCTGGTGGCTCCAACAACTCTGCAGCCTCCAAGTGTCATGTTTCTATCTTTCTGTCTCTTTCTCCAGTTTTACTAAAATGTTATTAAATCCAAAGCAGGATGCAGTTAAATGCTCTCTTCCATTCATTTTGGCACACTGGCAGATGGTGTTCCTGGTTATAGAACAGACTTTATTAAAAACTGCTGCATAGAGAGGCAGCAAAAACTTAACAGTACAGTTATAGTAGCCCATAGATGGGACCAAATGGGAAACAAGGAAAGGTTATTCCAGCACATCAAAGTGAACACTTGACTCTTATGCTGATTCCATGTAAACACCTCCAACATGGAAAAGGCTCTACATGCATCATAACCTTTCCTTCTTACAGTTCATTTATTTTTACTGTCTTCCTGCCCACATTTTGTTCCTGGGGTCAGTCACAATGGCACCAAGGAAATATTTTATACATTCGGCTCATTATTTACTATGTCTAATTAATGCTACACTCGAAATAGGGAAAGTGCAATTTAGCATCTCCTGCCCATCCCTGTAGGGGAATCCATTTAGGTGCAATGTAAAATCCTCTTTGATGTAGAAATCTATTTTCATTGGTATCCAGAACTGTTGATGCGCAACACAACAGCTGACCCTCTATTTTATATCCCAAAAGGAATTAATTTTGCTGCAGCCCCTGTAGCTATTTATACTTTATAATTTAAATTTTATTATATTTTTTTCGAAGGTTTAATTAAATGTTTGTGCATCCGCTCTATCATGCATTTACCGCACCTTGTACCAGTTGATAATTGTCTTACATGTTAAAGCTTTACAGGTGGGAATATCAGGAGCATTAACGCCATGTTTTGACATAATCCATTTAAAATCTAAAAGTGTAATATTAAATCAATAAAACTATAAGGTATCCTCTTAATGCTATTAAAAGCTATTCAATCAGTACATAAGAAATTTAACAATAGAAGTATTCAGATCCAATACAGCAATGTAAAAATACACAAATACAAAATCCTGCTTTTCAGGATTTCAAGTCGAAGTACAGAAGTATTATAAGCAAAATGTACTTAAAATATCAGATGTAAAACTACGGAAATATCAGAATCCAAATGGAGGGTCTAAAGATAGAGGATATGAAACAGCCCATGTCAGTAATACATACTGATCAATTCATAAGCATGCAGCATTTTATTTTTGCAGCAGGTCAGCTGGAAGCTAGAGGGTCACAAGACAAGAGGTTGTGAGATTATTAAGAGTTGGAAAGAAAGAAAAGAAAAACAAGGCGGTGAAACACAAATTTGTATTCATTTTCTGAACGGTTCTCTTGTTTTTGTGTTTGGAATTTTATTTTACACCTTTCGGCTTTGAACACTCATTTAAATGAAACCATATGAGAATTTTAAAGGAAGAATGTCTCTTGGTGGAACTGCTAACAACTTATACACACCTAAAGGTCACAAATCAAAAAGGTGTGTAGCCACAGGTTTAATCTTTAACAATGTGTTGAATTATATAAACCTATTATATTTAACATTCTATTATCTATGTTTTTTTCAAAATGTAGGGGTGAAGTAGAAAGTAGCATAAAATAGAAATACTAATATCTCAAAATTGTACTTGAGCACAGCATTTGAGTAAATAAAATCAGTTACTTTCCACCACTGGTGCATAACACTAAAAAGAATAGTCATCCTCTCTCCAGAGAGTTCATTCACAGTAAGGTGGTATTGCAGTTTTTCAATTAGAGTTTCCCACTTTTTCCAAACCTCTATGAGCAACAATAATAAAGGAAAAATAAAGCTCTCAACTGCAAGATGAGGATAAGTAAACAACCTTCTTGTTATTGCATGAACCGAGCTTCGCCCTGTAGCAGGCTGTGGTGGTTTAATATTTAATCACCATCTCTGACTCCAGGAGCAAACCTTGGCAAACCACAACTGTAAAGAACCCCCAATTCTATTTATCAATGCCGTGTTGTTTGAAACTAGACTCTTTTAAAAACTGTGTCACAGAAGTCGATATGAAGTAGTTTTGGCGAGGTTAACAGCTGTCTCACATTCAAATTACAAATAGTGGGTCTGTTTGTTTTTATGTTTGTAGCTTTTTTTTTTTTTTTTCTTGGCCCACAGCCGTCCAGCAAACGGCCCAGATGACCCAGATCAGGGCCAGTCGAGCTGAGCAGAAAGCGAGGAATCACTGTGGATCTCATCTGGTCTTCAATGTGGACACATGAAGGACCTCAGCTGGATCTGAGTTTACCACAGTATGTGATCACATGAGAGCCAAATACACTAATTACTTACATAAAGAGTTACTTCCCAAAACTAGATATCCACCATCATACAAAGCCTTGTTTACTCTTTCAAAAATGATTGCTGGCATCAAACTGGGACTCCCTGTGGAGGCTAATAGCATCAGCAGATTACAAAAAGGGACATTTGTAAATATTGACTATTGATATATTCAGCAATGAAACTTTACATGACTTGTCTGTGGCTATGCAACAATAGAAGATGCAGATAAATGTGTTTGTGTGTCTATATGTAAATGTTTTCATATGTAAATATATAGATATTGTGTGTAAGTCTTTGAGTCTGCGTATATTCATAAGGGGGAATTAGCATGTCTTAGGCTTTACAGTTGCCTATAAAATAGCTGATTTGTTGTTAGAATAACTAAGGTACATCTGCATTTTCTTGTATGGACGACTGTTTGCTGTCATTTTGCTCACCTAAAAAGCTGAAAATCCCATTAAATTTCTTTCAACATTCTTTATGTTAATGTTTGTGCCATACTTGCAGGTCCTGCCCTAAATTCCTGACAGGCACTATTCCCAGTAATTAGGCTGACGCCAGCTCCTAGTAATGCTCCATCTTTGAGATTCCTTGTAACAGAGTGGCAAAGACTGTCAGGTATAAATTATATTTACAATAAACTCAGCCAGTGGACCGTGTTCCTAAAGTGCGCCAGCCCTTCAAACAACATCATTTAGTCTTTCCGGTCACACGGTGCAACATGTACTATTCAGCATAACCAATGAAGCCGATGTTTTATTTGGTGGTTTTTTTCCCACATATCCTGATTTAAGCTTGTGGACATTTATCTACTAACAGCGTACCTCTTTAGTTACAGACTTTTGTGTTTTGTTTTATATTTTACTACTGATCTAGTATACTGAGCCTTCAGTTCTTGTCCTTTTGGTTTGTGCTGTCTTCTTGTTTCTCCTTTGTTTTTGTGTGTATAGATGCAGCATTTTAACTAATAACTTATAAGCAAAAGCATGGTTCACAATCTCTTATCTTCACCTGTGTTTCAAATAATAATACAGTAACATCCCTGGTTCACATGTGGCCTCTGATTGAATTAAGTGTTGTGGAACAGCATAAAGAAGAAAATGATGCTATGTAGATTGAAGACTCAGAGAGTCATTTCTATCAAAACATTTGTCATCCAAACTAATCAAGCCGAGGCAGCTACATTCATTAGCTCGCCTCAGTTCGTGCCCACTTGTCTGCAGAAGCTCCATTATTGTTACGGGATAGCTCTGTGACATTTGGCTACCACTCTGAATATTCATAATGCCCAAAGTGTGCTGTGAATGATCAGCAGCCCTGACGTGCTCAATGTACAATCATTAATTGTGAATGTGCTCTGAATTTGTGAATGGAATTTCAGTGAATGAATCACATGGTAGTACTAGGGTATGTTGATATTTCTAAAAGAATTACTGTAGATGGTGTTTGGCAGTAGTTCCCAACCCTGTTTTTGGCTTGTGGTCTTTTTAAAACAAAGCTTTGTCTATGTGTGACCCCTTGTCAGTGGTTGCATATGTTTATGAGTGCCTCGATTAAAGAGTGACTTTTCTTTCTCAGATTGTTTTATTGCAATACTTTGTAACATCCTGAAAAGATACAATTATGAATTAAATCACGAGAAAAAAGCTAAATTAGACTTTTTCCATAACTAGTTATATATAGATTGGGGACAACATAGTAACAGTAGTATTATGATTTTTTTATGAAATAATTAAAGATGTTTAAAGGTAGGCTATTGTTTTTCTGACCACTAGTACTGCTATGGAGCATTTTTTTTTTATTCAACTGGGTTCCCGTATTGTTTCTATTGTGTGTGTGTGTGTGTGTGTGTGTGTGCAAGGGAGCCTTTCCACCCCAAAATTTCATTTGTTTCAGCAAATGATGGCTTTGCAAATGTTTTATAATGAAGGAAACACGTTTATTAGACCTAGATATTTTATTTTTTCACTCATATTAAAACAAAAATTAGAATAGATTAGAAGTTTTCTTAAAATTAAGATTTTTGCACTACACAGACTAAACTTTACAGTTTTACTTTTTCATGCAATTAAGAACTGTAGTTCCCAAAAAGTAGGGAAAAAAAGTTGCTCGTCAGTCCAGAAGCGTCTCTCACTGGATGACTTGCTAAACACCGCAGAGTTTCAGAGGTGCGTGGGAAGTTGGTAAACAACAACAATCTCCCCCTTGTTCTTATAGTGAAGATGAAAGTAAGTGTCTCTGTCAAAATAAGGAAAGAGAGTCTGACGGTTTTTCTTAGTAATGATTACTAAAGGCAAGATGTAAAAGATTAATGAGAGGACCCTGTCTGGAATGAATCAGTCAAGTTGAAGCTCAGTCATCACAGGCAGAATTGGTCTCTTGCTTTTTTTACTTTCTTGCTTTTTTTAACATACTACCACCTCCGTCTGTCATTCGCTGCATCTTTTTTCAACAGACAAGAAGACAGCCTCGACAATGAGCACAAACTTCATGACTAATATACTGTGCAAAACATGGCCAGGACCTCATGATGTAATCTTGCATGCAATCAAACCCTTCTATAGTGATTGGTGTTATCCTGTGAAGTGACAGACAGTGAAAGGTCAACCTCGGAAAGTCCTAGACAGCATGCAAGACTAAAAGGCTGCCATGACCTTCAGGCAGTGGCATTCTGGGAAGAGGCGAGTGACGTTATGATGTGGGGTTAATTAAAACACAGTGCCGTGATTAGTGGAGGTTTTTATTAGTGAAATCATGGTAGTGAAAGGTCATTCATTTTTATCTGGTACCTTGCACTGATGTAGCATGTACTGTGTATACCACAGTGGTCGAAGCCAAATGCCCTAGTCAGTTAAGATGATTAAAAAAATATATTTCTTATGAAAAAGAACCAATGTAGTTGCAGGAAATCATCAATCATCTCTTGAGTTTTCGTGGCAGATGTTTTTCGACCCCTCGTGGTATCACAGTTTACAGGATCAATAGTTCACAGCTTGCTCCTTATCAAGAGATAATCAAATGCAGTCTACCTTCTCTGACTTCTCCCCACGTTTTTAAATGTATTCTCTTGCCCAGAGGCATGCACACATAAAGTAAGGTCAAGTAAGGTTATACTACAGTAAAGTGAGTGTTTTTCACATACATTAACAATTTTTCAGATACAGGCAGAACCTTTTTTATTTTTCTAAAGATACACAATTGTGTGTAAAAGTGTGTAACCAAATTATTCAAACTGTGATCATTTGTTGTAGTAAGTCCTTTAAAACTAAAAAATAATGCGTAAACTTGCCTTTAGAAATGTAATGTATTTCACGCACCATAAGTCAATTTAGTGGTGGTTTTCTTTTGGAGACCAAAAAAGTAATTATGAAATAATGATATGAATAAAATGGCTATAGATAAAACACATAAAGATGATGCAAAATAATCAAATAACTCTTATGAATGATGTATGAAAAGTCTGTTACTGTATACTCACGACAAAGACATGCAGATACATTTAGCTGTGCCACTTTATCTCTCAGTCAAGGCAGAGCTGGTTATGTGATTGGCTGTTGGTTTGGTCTGAAAAAGCAGAGCAAAATGCAGAATAAATCACATCAGTTTGAATGTCATTGAATTGAATGAGTTCCAGTAATTCCAGCCCATTAGTGGTTAAAAATGCAGAAAAAAAGCACAAAATAATTACACCTATATCCTGGCATCTTATTTTTCTTTTCTTCTTTTCGACATGACTAATAAACATGAATAGAATATTGCCTTAACAATCCTATAATCAGTGTTTGTGTTGCAACCTCTGATTTTAAAACACATTAGATTTTAGCCTAAAGAGCAAAGACACACGCTTTCTATATCCCTGAATGTCCAACCAGAGAAATCTATGTGCAAATCAAAGCCTAGATGAGTTGAACTACTACAGAAGGCCAGCTTGCTCTATTGTTGCTGACACCCGGGGTAATTGCCCTGCTCCACTGCTGAAATGTCACGGCTGCTCTTATCCCAGGTGGGCTATTCCATCAACTAATAAATGCCATTGCCCCTCTCTCAGCACCAAAGCACCGTAACATAATATGATACAACACTCATAAAAATCAGCGTATGACACACACCTCACTGCGGATGTAATTAGCAGCACTTATCAAGATCTAATTCGCTCGCTGCTAATTTGTTATGTGACTCGTCTTTTACTGCTCTTTTTAATCAGATAGCTTTAAGGGGATTAACAGGATTCTAAATAAGGCAGTTTACCAATGTTAATGTTTTCCTTCAATCTTATAAGCATGTTTCATCGTTTATGGTGTTAGGACTATTACATCTGATTGTTTTTGTTCAGGAATATCTTGCAATAGACAGAAGTAAGTAAATAAACTGCCTTATTTTCTTTTATCACACTTTGTTCCAACAAAGACAAAAGCTGTGACATACAAAGTATAAGCTTTCTTTGTCACTTATAAATGCATTAATTCAGGAAACCCAAGTCAATCTACTGTAAGACACCACCATTTCCTTCCACATGCTGACAAACTGTCTCCAACGCATATGACTATTTGGCTTTAATTTCAGCCAGCAATTACTAAAGACTTTATCTCATTTATATGGTAATAACACCTCTGATGTCAGCTGTGGCAGCGCAGATCGCAAGCTAAGCAGGGTTGGCCTTTTGTGGCCGAGGCTCGTTCGCTTCATTCTCCTGCCTGACTGCACTGACCGGCAGAGAGAGGTCAGTGTCTGAGGGGATCAAGCAGCAGCTCCAGCCTGTGTGTGTGCGGGGGGATTTAATTTACTGTGACATATGGTTGGTAGCACTTACAGAGGTAATGTAGTCTTTTGTTTTGGGATGCGGGCAGTAGCTTGACCTTCAGCTTTGTTTATTAGCAGCAGTGATGTTGTTATCCATTATGATACAAACCTGCGTTTGAGTGAAAATGACATTGACATTAGATCAGGAAACCTCAACAGATAAATGCTGAAAGTTGACAGAAGTTGACCCTCCCATGAACATATGAACATGTTGCAGTGGTGTTGTAAGGGTGATACTCTTCATATGGAGAGTTCGGAGAGTGGTGTTCCTTTTTTTCTCTTTGCAAAACCAAAAACACAAAAGCAAAGTTTAAGGAATGAATTAAACAGTGTGTTTGTATGCCCGGGTAACTAGGTTACTACCGACAGTAGCAACCCAGCTGTAACAAGGCTGAGGCATTTACCTCATGTTGTGGGGAAACAGGTCACAATTGCACATCCACTGTGTTGTATGTTGTATATCAGACTGTGTAAGCTGCTCTTCATTAGATGTAGAGAGGTTTACACTCTGGCAACCAAACTCTTTTATTATCCAAGATAGAGTTATGTTTACTGAACGTATTGGTTATTCCATAACCGAAACTTTTTTTATTTGTAACGTTAAAAGTGAAACATAGCCTACTGTTTGAATACAAACAGAGGCAAGTAACTTTTTTTTTTATCACACTAACTAGTTCTACAATACAAGAACAATGCTGAGTAGCATGACATGGCAGCAGAAACTTAAGGGGGTGGAACTTAGTGAGCAGTCAATTACTAATGCCATCCAAAAAACATTAAAAGAAATTCTAGAGTCTCTTAGCAAACATGTTTGTTATTGGTAAGTTATAACGAAAACAATCAATATTCTAGAAATCAAATATCTTCAAGGTCTGGCGAGAGAGGTTTTTAGTCATTAGAGCCACCTAATTATTAATTCCTCTCTTCTAATCAGTATTCTAAGAAAACATCTTGCAAGTGTTTTAGGGAAGAGTTTTTTTGGCAAATGGGGAGATAATTCTTTCGTTTTTGCCCAGAAAGGATTAACGGAAACTTGGCAGGAAAGGCCACTCCACATCTGAGGTGTGATTTGAATATAGACCTGAAGCAGTGATATCCATGTCAGACTGTGATAGTTGGTGCTAATGGGAGGTCAGCCACAGGTCAAAAGAAAGTGGGAAAAGTGCTGCGAACATGAGAGTTGAGAGTAATGAGATTTCCTAAAAATCTCTGAAACCTGAGCTCAGTTGGTTTTCTAGAAACTTTGAAGTTAAAAGA
>NW_023339873.1:9868217-9871141 GCF_004916995.1 Morone saxatilis
TGTAATGGTGGCAACTCATTGTGTTCAACTCATTACTAGTAATAATATTACAGTAATAATATTACTACTTACTAATAATTTTTCATTTACACCAATAATTTCAGTAATAATATTACAGTTACTCTTATATATAATATATTATTTATTTTATATTTACATATATGTATATATATATATATATAATTAGTTACAATATTAATTTAGTTGTCACTCTCTACTGATTTGAAATCCAACAATCCAATCACATCCTTGGATTCATGTTTGTAATCGTGGAGGAAACTAGTTTGGAAGATGGAAACTGGAAATACTCACATTACTTTGATTTGATTTTCAAAACTGTATTTTAATTGTCGTAAGTCTGAATTTTGGGGAGAAGGAACACAATTCCCAATTTTGTGGGGAGTAGCAGCAAAATAATATAACTAGTAAAATAACAAATTACTGTTAGCATGTAGTAATGAGTAAAGTAATAATATTACTTTTTAAAAGAGTAATGAGTAACATATAACATTTTTTGAGCAACTAGCCCAACACTGGTTATGAGCGTATTTATAGTAAGAACATTTTTTTTCTCTCCTGACTGTCAAGTGTCTGCACAGACCTAATAATGACACAGACTTGATCTCTATTTTCTTCATTGTTTTTTGCATGTTGAAAAATCTGACTTGTCTTCTACACAACAGTAGGAGGACATTAATGAGAAGCGCAGTATTGATTTTCTATGAAAACACTGCACTGCTTTGTTGCATTTCTTTAACCTTGGCTTCATTGAACCCGAAGCTGCCCAATTCAATTTTTCTTCAAATTTTTTCATCTCTCTCTCAAGGGGAAATTTCATTAACTCTTTACTTCAGTGCTTGGCATCTGTTGTTTCACCCATAGTTGGAAAAAAAAAAAGAAAAAAACTAAAAAGCATGGGTAAAGTCAGCCTATTTTTTTCAAACTGAAGTCCACTGCACTCAGTCTGTGCTTGGAGGGAAACATGCTGTTTGTATATTTACAATTCCAAAAAACGTTGTGTTCCAAAATATGATTTTGTGTGACAGATCCGTACTGTCACCTCTCAACAACCCTTGAATTCAGAGCTTGTGGCGAGCAGACTCCCACTCACAGATGAGTGTCGACAGCCTGTGTTTCATGCTGCGTTTTAAGCTCATTTGGGCTCAGCCGTCTTGGCAGGTCAAAGAAGAGCTATGAGCTCCATCAGGCTTGTCACTGAGCTGAGCTTTGGGATGTTGGTGGTCTGTTTAACAGGCGTAACATTCTCCTTGTCAGCCTGGCAGGTGGTTGAACTAACACTGTGCCTCTGGATGGAGCACAAAGTTAAGTCCTGCAACCTGTTTGACTTCTGGACATGAGGCGCCGTGACTGTCATTTTTTTAGATCAGCTCCGATAGCAGAGGACGTATACCAAAGAATATTAATTTAGGGAGCTACAGTGTGAGACAGATGTGACACATTCAGTTCAATCTAATAATACATTCTAACTTTAATCTCTAAGACTGTCAAAAGCTGATCCTGTATACAGAGGAGTGTTTTTTTTTCCCAGCCAGGGTTGATAGCCAAGACTACAGGGCTGCGAGTCTCCAACCCCCCTGCCCAACCTGTAAACTCCTGATGTAAACTAGGTCGGTGCAAAGAGGGAGTGAGAGAGGTGCTGCTGGGAGCATTGAATTATTCAGCCGAGTCCGCTGAGCTCTGATAACACAAGCAGAACAACAGCAGTGTAGAGCTCTGTGCAAGACAGCCGGAGAGCCAAATCAGTTCATATGGGCAATACCTCTCGCCCTCTTTGGAGTGGGTTAGCTTCACTTACTATTTCAAATCAGAAAAATATGAAAAGAAGAAATGTCATGAATGGTTGAGCATTTTTATAGGTTCCATGGGCTCAAGAAGGACTCCTGCGTTTTGAAAAATAGAGCAGTTTCTTATAAAACCATACAAACATTTTTATGTGCAACACCGTTATATTTCACAATACATACAGTATAATTAGTGCGACATTACAAGGTTTCCTCCAGATTTTCAGAAAATGTCATAAAGTGAAGAAATGCTGAAATCTCAATCCCCTCCTGCTTTGCCCCTCATCTAAACCCCATCGTAAGGCTTTGATCAGCATAACCCGCCATATGTCAGAGTACTAGTTTACTGCTTTCCTATTATGTGCAGAGGTTGTTAACTTTTACAACCTATTTTGAATGACGGGGGAAGTGCATACGTCTTCACAAAAAACTGTTGAGAAAATCTCCTTTTTTTTCCATCATGGACTTTCTGCCTTGTCTGCCAGATCCAAGTGAATTAAATGTGGATGCAGACGTGTTCATAAATCTTACAAACACTGAGGTAACGTGTTTCAGACTTGCTTACCAGGTGTAATTTGTCAAGAATGGGTAACTCTATTCCACACAAAGCGTGTCCTTCTGCTTCAATAGCTCGCTATAGCCGTTAGGGTTTGGTGTTCAGCGTGGCGTCACTACAGCAGGCCATAGCAGAGCTGTTATTAAGACCAAGACAAGACTCGGCATATTCCATTCATTCTTTCATTCATTCATACATTCAGCTGTCAATTCAAAGATGTATAGAATTTAAATATACACTTAATGACAATTTTCCAATACTTGTACTTTACTTGAGTGTCCCGTTTTATGCTACTTCTTTCGTCTATATCCACTTTGCAAATCGATATTTAAAGCCCCATTATGTAACTTTTCTACTTAATAACAGCTTCAAATTATTATTTTTTTCATAAAGTCATGCTACACTGACCTGTGGTGCCTGGTATTTTCACAACAAAACCAAGTCTTACGTAGTGTTGCTTTAACATGATTATACAAAACATATAATCACTTTAAAATATAAAACATTGATATGGATTAAACAGCACTAATTAAAATACATAAGGCATTATCTCCGTGATCGATTAT
>NW_023339873.1:9871241-9871406 GCF_004916995.1 Morone saxatilis
AAAAATAATATTATAATAATAATATGGTGAAAATAATACCTAATAAAGATTTGTCAGTGGCAAGTTTAAGACATTTCAGATTCAAAATCAATCAAGAGTCAATCAGGTCAGTTAGGGGGTAAATCAAAAGCTCATGACTCTGTCCTTTTATGGTCTGTCCACAAA
>NW_023339873.1:9871421-9903742 GCF_004916995.1 Morone saxatilis
GAAATACTAGAAATGTGTAAAAATGTGTTTCTTTTCACTGAATAAATGTCAATATGCCAGCTTGTCAATGATGCTGGACATAGTTATCAGGGCAAATTAATTTTTGCAAATGACAACGAGGTCCTCCTGTCGACTTTAACTGCATGTTAATTAGGGAAACATTTAGCCAATAATGCTGCTCTAATCACACTTGAGTAGATTCCCTCCCCGGAGTCTGATCTGTAAGCATAAGACACTGCAGAGGGAACAGCGGATAAAGCCACTCTAAACAAGGAATTACCTCCACGCATACTCATGCTGCTGCCTGATAGCAAAGGTTTATGTGTGATGTTAACAATTTCACAAAACACTGTTGAGAGAATTTTTCTTTTTAGTTCTGGAGACGCAATCAAGGGGCAAAATGGTCCTCCTTTGCTGAGGTTCTTGTCAATACCTGGATCAACAAGGAAATAAAAAAACTGTATAAGAAGATTAAGAGGCACCTCAGTGGTAGTAATGAGGGAGGGCTAAGCATAGCCTTTTACTATGCTTTGCAGATTTATACTGCTGGTGTGATTGAACCAACAACCATCTAGTCATAAGCTCACTTCTCTAACCTTTAGGGTACCACTGCTCTTGTAGAAAGGCCTTGTGTTATGGTTGCTCTACTGTGATTTGGCATGATCATTGTTCAAAGTAGAGGTTTAGCAAATGGTAATTTAAGCGTTTAACTCTTAAAAACTCAGCTAATCTGCTTCATGAAGATTGTATGAGTATTGCTTATTCAGGTGTGATTGATCTGGCAGCATTAACAAACAATCCGACAACTGTCACATTATGATTCAAATGGAGGATGTGGCAATACCTTTAACCGGGTCCCGCCCACATGTCACTCAGAGTAACAAGATGATTGAGAAAATATGTTTTCAGGGCCTTTAAAGGCCAAAATATAAATTGGCGCGGGCTGGAGTTATCATTCTCCTCTGACTGATATTCAGGACCTCTTCCTTTAATTTGTTAAACTTTACTTGCAAATTGAAATTAAATTTAATTCCACTTTCACTTCAGTTGAGAGTGCTGTTAGTTTGCAATATACTTCATTGGGGTAATACCTTTAAGGGTTATAAAATTAAACTGCAGAAGGCTGTTTAAGTTGCATAATGTTGCATTAGCAGAGGATGAACCACAGTTTGAAGAAATAGCTGCAGACGAGCGAAAGTTTTCTTTGCAGGTGGCCTTGCAGGGATATCTAAAATGTGCATGATAATGGAGCTGAGGCACCTCCACCTTCCCTCCACACCTCCCTATCCGTCTCTCCCCCCCCAACCACACCACACACACACACACACCAATCCTGCCGTTCTCTTTTTTACTCAAATCTGGATCTTTCCTCCTCGCCCGCCCTCTCTGTCACATTGGCTCTGGACTGTCATAGAAACAGCTTGTGATCCAAACCCCTCTCCTGTTCTCTTCAGTTACATAAATGCCACATACTGTTGGAGTCCTGAACCATATTTTTAGACTGGCATAGACAGGGCCGATAATGATGCCAGCCATCAACAGTCCCATTATATAACATGGACAGGGGTGTGTGCACATGCATGACTTTTTTCTACAGCACACTATACTTTTTCCCATATCTGGCAGGCTTGCATGAGGCCAGGTATAAGCATTCACATACACAATAAACACTGAGCTGTGTTTCTGTATGTCATGCACTGCATCCATACTTGTTTTTGTTGTGAAAAATACACTGTGACTAGCAATCTTTCTACAAACCTGCAAACACGTGCCTTGTTGTCTGGCAACTCTGCAACAAAACCAAACATGGATGTTACTTTATTGTTCAGCCACCTGTGAAGGTTTTCTTATTACGGATCAGTTAAAACGAAAGATTTTGTTTCACAGAAAGCAAAGCTGACACAGAAGGCTTCCAAATTTGCCAATTATATGATTTTCTATGTTATTTTACATCAATTTTAAAGGACTTGGGGGGGAGTTTGCATGTCTACATGCTTTTCCTAAAGGAGACAATACATACCTGTACTTTATCAATTAAATAGTACAGTTTTTAGTGCAGCTATCCATTCAGTGCCATCTGTGGCCTGTCAGCACCATGGACAGCATCAAACTGGTGTTGCTTCCTCTTGTGGACCTTCTGTACTTTTCCTTTGCCTTCAAAATGTTTTTGTAACAGAAATACCTAGGGAAGGAATCAGATCAAGTTTCATATTCTCTGTGTTGTTCTGACAGAGAGTAAAAGAGAAAGGACAGGAAATCACTGACAAAAACAGTTTGAGGTGCTGTTCAGTAGCTGCTTTTGTCATAGTGAAAACAGTATCTGTGCAGTAAAGCTTCTTACATGGCCATATTCTGTGTAATCTGTGTAAAACAGTTAAATTTATAGTCTAGATAATTAGGATTGAATTAATTGCTTAGCAGATATGGCCACAGCCCAATCACAATGTCAACAATTATTGCTAAAAAACAAGAAGATGGTGCTACATGAAACGTGAAGGGATCACCAGATGGTTATGGTTATTCATGGTTATTCAAAATTTCATGGCAATCCATCCAATCGGTGTTGAGATATTTCAGTCTGGATAAAAGTAGTGGACCAACAGACCAACACTGCCAATACTTAGACTTTTTAAGACTTTTTAACTCTTCATATCCATCCTTAAAGGCTTGATTTCCCAAAAATGTTTCCAACACACTATTACAAACGCACAAAAGCACACAATGTGGCCAGTGAGAACACAAGAGATTCCCGAGAAACAGGGTGTACTACGGCTTTACATTGGTGTATTCTTTCCACATCAACATTGGAGCCAGGCCTTGACTAAGCCAATGCCTCACAGTAACTTTTTCTAATTGACATGACACGCTGTCTGCCAGAGGAAGTATCCCACAGAGCTAGATAATAATTAAAAAAACAGCACTAAACAAAGGAGCACCATTTAAAATAGTGTTGTAGAGGCAGAACCAGGTTAGCATTAGCCTGGGAGCGAATGGGTGAAATACAGCATTTACATCAGGCAACAGGGATATACTTAGAGGTCACAAATTTACAATGGGTTAAATTAGATGAGGAAAAAGTAAATGCAAGAAAATTATGTATAAATAAAGGCATGTAGGTGCAGGAGTAGTTAATCAAATAGAATTGAATTGAACAGACCTGACACTTCCAATCTGACACATTAGGATGCTGACAAACAAGCCAAGTATAATGCAAGGATTGATTGCAGTGAGTTCCTCTCCAAATGAAGCTTCTTACCTAGTAGGTAATTAGGAAGTGAGCAGATGCTGGTATCGAGTGCTTTGAGTGCCTGAGAGAGGCAGTAATTGTTTTTTGTTGATTACATGGCCTTTTGACAGAAAAATGGGTCACTGCAGTAGTGACCACAGGCTGGGCTGAGAACCCCTTCCAGCACACACTGTATAGAAGTATAGGAACGTATGGGAGAAGTGAGAGGATATACAACTAAAAAAGCTTTATTTACAATGTATATACTGAAACTACGTCTTCTTGTATTTGTGTTGAAATGTTTCAGGTTTAATGGATAGTTTTTATAATAATAATGACTCAAATGACAATGTGGAAACAATATGATAGCAATGAACCTGCAGAGAATTATCACCTGAATCTGTGGCCCACCTCTGCTTTACAGAGCTTTATAGCAAGTTTCGGCTCATTGTTTAACTGCCCGGTCACTCACATCGCCACATAGCGTCGTTTTCAGGCCAGCAGGCAGCAGTTTTCAGTTGACACGCTTAAAAAAATCCACTCTATACTGGACACAGTTAGCGATTAGCTGGTGAACATAGTGGAGCATTTAGCAGCTAAAGAGTTAAAGATATTTAACAGAAATATCAAAAACAGAACTAAAAGAGAGTGAGCATTGCGCTTCATTAAGTGGCTAGAAATACAGCTCCGAATGTTGCATTTATAAATCTGTTTTAAAATCATGTGAGAACGTATCATAATGTCGCACACCGCTTTGTTGAGTACCATTGGGAGTATGAGTCTGGCATTATGGCCGTCACCATGTTGTTTTTTTCCAGTCAGCAGTGGAGTTCATTGGCTGAGGTAAAAAATTAAGTGAGATGTTAAGTGAGATGCAGGGTCATTTTCCCATGAGACTCAATACTATCAGGCTTCTTTTTTGCAGCTCATGGAGCTGCCCCCTGCTGGGCATTAGAAAGAAAGCAGGTTTAAGATACTCCCAGGTTGGTTTCACTTCACAGACCCAGAAGCTATGTCCTATAATTATATGTTTTATGTTAGTGTTGTGTTTATTTGTTTATGCTGCCCCAAGTGGCCAAAAATACAGCGTTATTTCCGGTTTAAACTGGCATTATGCAGCCTTTGAGGACAAAAATTATGCTATTCTTCCTCTTACAAATTAAGCGTTAAATCAATTATGGATTTAAAAAAATAAATAAATTCTGGCCACAATGACTGCCATTCAGAAAAACTTACATTGTCTTACTATTTATATGGTGCTTTTGTTTTTTCTGTCTCTATTGCCACATTTTCTTCCATGTCTTGATTGCTAGTTCAGGCTTTTAATGGTTGCAATGTGCTTCCTTTTAGATAATTATTGTCATAAATGAGCCATTACTTTTACGTCAAGATTTATTACAAATTATTAAAGATACTGCACAATGTTTCTTTTACGTTATTATTCAAATTACTGACAAAAAAAATCAATGCAGTATTTTTGGCTCAAATAAACCCCTTGTACAAGGAGCTCTTTATTTGCTTTCCAGTGATCTTAGCAAAACCTTATATTAAACCAGGAAATCTAAGTTACCCCTACAGATGCAGTGTGAGGTAACATTGTCCTGTAGAAGGACCCTTCAGTTTCTTTAGTGGCAGGAATCAATATGGTAGTTAAAGGGTGGTTTGCTTTTCTTGAATGCTGGCTCCATCTGCTGGTTATAAGCTTAATACTCCTTTCATTATGTGCTATTGAATTATGAGATCAGAACAAAGGTTGATGCCTGATCTCTTACAGCAAGCTGTCAATGAGAAATATATTAGGCATGTAATTATTAATGTGTTGACTGGGAGAAAAAGCTTTGCAGCTAGCAATGAATAGGTTTCCCACAAAGTTCTGTCTCTGTGACGTACTTTCAACGTCAACATAACAGCTAAAGCCTTAATTTACATTTAGTAATCGAGCAGATTAAGAGGTATAGCTCAAAGATAAACAGAGCTGCCCCGGGCTCTTTTACTACAGTTGAACTCTTCTTGGCTGCACTGCCTGTTGCCCTGACAACCTTATGTCACTGTGTCAGAGTTACGATATCTCTCTGTCTCAGCTTTGCTCATCTGTTCAGTTGATTACGTCTGCGCAGTGTCTCAATGATTCTTCTGACTGCAAAGAAAGAAGCTTTGAAAACTGTCTTATGTACAGTAATAGTTTTAGTAGCTGACATAAAGTCTGTAAAGGAGAGGAAATACTGGAAATGAATGGGTGGAAATGGAAATATTGAAATTATACGCCACCCACACACACATAAAACTATACTCTATAAACCATGGTTCAAATTTATTGATTTAGACACTTGTAGCCAAGCAGATAACAGCGCCGCTCTAGGGATACCAATGTTGGCCTATATGTTGGTTTACAGATATTACAATATCTCAACTACTATTAACTAACTATATGAAATTTGATGTAGGTTGGTGATCCCCTGACTTTTCCTCTAGTGCCATCATGAAATTGACATTTGTGGTTTTGAATGAATGTCTTAACAACTACTGGATGGATAGCCATAACATGTGGTACAAACACTGTTGTGTTCCCCTCAGGATGAATTCTGATTTCTGTTTGTTCAATACTTTGGCTAGTCACCTGGTTTTGCATACTTTGTATTAGCAAATTTTAACATGCTTACATGGTAAACATCATACCTGCTAAATAAGCAAGCTGACGTTAGCATTTAGCTCAAAGTAAAGTCAGGCCTAACCACACATGGCAGCTAGCATGGCTGTAGATATAATACATATAAATTACAATAATAAAAAAATGATAATGTTATTTTATAAAATAGTGCTGAAATGTGTGCTATAATGATGATTGTTGAATTAAACCAATATGTATGTACATAAATAAAAACTGAACACATGTTTATGAGACTTTGAAGAATATTTCACAGTACGGGACAATAAATATAGTTCTCTGCTAAAATAGTGTGTCGTTTTTGTACAGATTCTCAGTTTTACATTTTACAGTTTTGGGTCTGAGTGGAGCCTAATGATGTACCAGTGAATGTTTATAGATAATTAAAGTCAACAGAAAAATAGCACTACAAGATGCGGTGTGTGTATATGTTGGTGTGTATTTCTTCTTGACTTTGTCATGTTCATGTTTGTGTACCTGGTGGAGTAAGAGGCCCAGACAGTTTTACTGGAATGCCTGTCAGCGGGCAGCTGGCTTGTTAAATAGTCTCTAGAGATTTAGTTTCGCCCAGACATATGGCAGAAATGTTTCTTTGACTCAAACATGACAACAACAGTTTCATTACTTGTCCTTCAAACGGACCGGCTGAGTCATAATAATTATAATTTCTCACACATGCTTCTCTGCTGCTGGGAGAGAACAAAGGGCATTTGTATCCATTACAGTGTAAAGGCAGCTCACAAACTGTCTAATAGCAGTCACAAAATCATTTAAACTCAGCTAGTTTTAGGAGTATTTGATACACAAAGCAATGCAGAATCCAGAACAAGAGTTTTCGCAAAGGCTGAACTTTTCCCAGTCTTTAAAGTCTCCATCCATGGGAGGAGGAATATTCTGTGGAGAAACCACAGTTATGTAGTGAACTGGGCTGTGGCCTCCATCTTGCGGCAGATCCTCCCCCTCGTCTGGAAGCTGTTGAGTTCTTGTCCAGATGTGGCTGCTTGATCTTTTTAATGATACACTGCTGCTGGCAGAGAATAACAGAAATGGGGGTCAAAAAAACAACACAAACGAGTCTCCACGAGAAGCTGCTTCATTGTGTTCTTTTACTTTTGGCTATAATCTAAAATTAGGACTTCTACTTTCACTTAAGTAGATTTTAATGGTGTGTTGGACTTTTGGAGAAGCAAGAACTATAGTACCGGTGCACAATTATGCAATTATTGCACAATCAGGAGGATGTTCCAGTTTTGCTCTGAAGTTCTTTTCCCTATAAGGCAATCCCTGAGATTCTCAATCCAGAGACATGAAACAGAGAGACATTGTGTTAGTAAGAGGTATTCATACTGAGGTGTTTATAATCAGGATGCCACACAGGACAGCTACTTTTCTACTTTTACACAAGTAGTTTTCTTAAGCAACCTCTTTCAGTACGAAAGGAATAATAATGTCGATCTATCCCAAACATCAAACAAACATATGTTCTCTAAAAAAAAAATCGAAAAGTAAAGCAGGAATTTCCTCGATGAGACATCTGGGACTTGTAGGCTGATCCCCCTATTCCTCCTCCTCCTCTCACATTCACAGTTTGGAAAATGCCAGTTGCTTGAACAGCAGGTGTCTTTGACTTGGTCATCCTCCAGAGAGAACAGGTTGCACAGCTGTCTGGTACACACACACACACACGTACACACAAGCAAGGAAAGAGAGAGAAAGAGGCACTTAATGAAAGATAGCAAACAACTTCTTCACTCGGGTGAACTCTGGGCTCTTGTCGGACAGCTCTGGCAGGGAGATGCTCCCGCTGTGTCTTTTGTATGTGCAAGTGGAACAAACAAAAGCTTAGTGAGGAATCTCTGGGAAGCCCAAGCTGTCTGAAAGGAATGCCCCCTCTCTCTTGTGCCTCAATGCTTCAGTCTTAATCAGTTACCGGAGGGGCTGCTGGTAGAGCAGGCGGACAGGAACTCACTCACTCCTGACCCCTCTTGCCTCAATAAAATCTATTAGCTGAACACAAACCAGTAAAAGGATGGTCACTGATGCAGATAAATCAACCTAATTGGCCCCTGTTGGCCTTTTCATGGTCATACTGTCTTAAGTACTCATGTAATCTCTTTCTCAACCCAGGGGATGGCTGAATATACAAATGCAAGTCTTTTTTCAGCTTTTTATTTTTTTTTTAAAAAGTTTAAATCTATGACATATAAGAGAATACAGACAGAGGTTCTGAAGTAAAAGTGGAAGTTATTTTCAGTCCAGTAGAAATGGAGACATAAAGGGTGCGTGTTTCCCTCTAAGAAGGCGGAGTTTTCTCCCTGGGGTCCTGAGCCAAACTGGTGTTATGTAACGGATACTTCTCATCCTGATGTGGAGTTACCAGAAAGTTTACAGGCAGCGACTCAAGAACGGTCTGTGAACATGGAATATGCGATCACTTCACCGGTGCGTCTGTTGATCTGTAACGAAACATTTTTAAGGAAATTGGCCCTCATACTTGATTCTTAGCCAAAGAGCTGTCTTACAACCGTAAACCTGATTGAAAAGCCACCTTAAACGCTGCCATGGATCAAGTTTTTGTTGGTTAATGTTCAACTCTGGAAGCTTTCCATGTGCCTGAAGTGGAATCTGGAAATGGGACTTTGCGTTTAGATTTTTTGAAAGCAGCCACACTGACGGACATGGGCAGCGGTACAAGCAGAGGAAAGAAAGTTGCACCTGCGTGTGTCAGCGAGGTGAACGTGGCCAAAACAGCTGCCGGTGGCACTTCACCCAAGCAGGACAACAGTTCATTCAAGCCTCTCAAAATCCATACAGTTTTGCGCAACGCGCGTAACCGTGCGCAACCGGACTGCCACAGCGAGGGGCACGACTCTGACTTCTCCAGGGAGGACGATGACATCGACGGAGAGCTGGACACGGTTCTCGCGGATTATGAGGAGCGAGGGAGAGTTTCTGAGAAGAAAAATCCCCCCAAGAAGACTGTCATCAGGTCCAAAACATACGGACTGTGTCATTTTAGCCAGGAAGACGCCGAGGACGTCACCCCAGAGGAGCCACGTGGCTCACACGGTGGATCAGGACTTGTAAACAAGAGGAGCAATGATGCTTTCACACACTTTAAAAAACACACACCTGCGTGCCCCAGTCAGCACAGTGTAAGAGTTTGATCTTTCTATTAATTTGATTATTATTTAAAATGTATTTCTTACGAGTCCAACCCAATTTATTATATATAGAACATCATGGTTTTAAATTAACAATGAATCTTGAAAATTGTTAAGTGCTGAGATAAAACACTTGATATCTCCTCTTCCTCTCTGTCAGTCCTCCTCTCAGGGCTTTTTGACAAGAGGGGCTTTGTTGGAAGCTGTTCCCACATCAGAAAAACAATCGTAAGTAGACAACTCTGATAAATAATTTATTTCTGAGCTCAGTGGAGTAGTAAAAGCCGAGGAGGGCCAGATCAAATTCACTTTAAAGAGATCGAAATACCAACCCATTATTCTCAGGGCAGATCAGATTAGTCAGACGTCTGCAAGCAGGAGAGAAACAAACAAGTGTCTGTTGTTGCTTGTTTGTCGGAGGGAAGTGTGAAAACCGGAAGCACAACTAATACAAACATATTTCCATAACGCATATCAAGCACAAGAAGGCAGAATATAGTTAAGTTCATTATGTGATGCATTCAAAATAATGTATAATCTGGTGTGAAAATAATACATCAAAATATGGAGCATCACTCATTTTTCATTACCATGTTGTTGACATGTTTCTCCACTCTCCCCAGGACCTTTGGCAGCTGCCATAGCTCCTCTCTCACCATGCCAGTCATCCTGTACGATGGATCAGAAGAAGAGCTGATGGACACTATTGAGAGAGAGTTTAGTTGACCCCCAGCTGAGAGAGCTGCTGTCCTTTCCAGCTGTCTTACACAGCAGTTTGCAGAAGAACGTTTGGAAAGAGAAAGGGAACCAGGGTTTCTTTTGACAATTTCCTGCTACTAAGGGAGGCTACATTCACTGTATTTAAGCAGGTTTTTCCTGGATACATTTCACATTGTGTTCAACTGAAACTGCTGCACTGCAGGCCTTTGCATTTACCCAAGTCTTATTTAACAACATGAAGCAGTGTAATGGCAGGGTTATAACACCAACTTGAACAGATGCCAGGAGGTTTTCCTCACAGACCAGATCTGTACACTGACAGAAGCCTCCTTGGTTTGTTATCTGCAGTGGTAAGGTGTCACTGTCACCCCCTCAATGCTGCCAGTCTCCCACAAAGCACACACCTACAGTACTTATTTGTTACCTATTACTTTAACTTTAACTTGTCTGTTAATAGGTAAAGGAGAACACAAGAATATTTCTCTGGCTGCTGAAACTCAGCAGTTCACCCACATTCCAGCAGTAAAAGCAGATTCTTGCATGCTATATGCAAGGATAACATTTTCCTCCAGCAGTTTTGTGCGTGCGGCGCAGTATATAGTGTAAAGTATACTTTTAAGTGGCAACCCTGCATAGGTATGAGCTGGGGTTATTTGTTTAAGGTTTCCTTCCTGACCACAGTTCCTGCACTTCTCCACCCTTATGCAGGAATGTGTGGCAACAGAAACTTCCACTCAGGCTCAGTTTGGCCCAGCTGCGTTTCTGCTGATGACAAGATTCAGCCACATTCAAACATAAAGGCCTACTGCCACTTAGTGGTGGAACACAGTAGTTGTGTTGGAGGAACACACACTTTAACGTCTTATGTGAATACATTGTGTCTGCGCTGTTTAACGAAAGGTGGATTTCAACCAGAAATGTAGAGGTTGGGTTTTGTAATTTTGTTTTATATTGCAAATAAAAATGGACAATTGCTGTATTTCTGACCATGTGTTAAGTTTCTGGGAGTAAATATGTGTGTGTGTGTTTACCTTATATATAATTAAAATACCCATCTACTCTGATAATCCACATCATGCAAAAATGGTTCGGTGTGCCATTTAATCATCACAGGAACATTATTTCAGCAGGCAGACTGTACAAAACAAACACATCAGTAAAACAATATAATATGACACATATTTTGCACAATATATTTAAAAAATAAAAACCCACAGTGTGGCTGTGACGCTCACACTGGGAGTACAGTACTTTTGGTATAATGTAATGTTTTTGGCAATTAAGACATTCTTTTAACTAATATTTTTGCTTCTTTGAAGGCCTGTAGAAAGACATCCTCCTCTGTACTGCTGTCTGTAGTTTGGGAGGCAGGAGAGGAAGCTGGTTTCTGAGCACTTCATAGTTCTTCACATTCTTTGCAATGTAATCCTCACAAATCCTGTCAAAAGAAAAATGGAAAAAGATTACATAGTTAAAATAAATAAACCTAGAAAGATAAAGTGGCCTAGAAAGAAACTGACCTTTGTAACAGCAGATATTTTTACTTGCCATAACAAGTAATGTAGCCATCATTAATTAATGTTATTAATTTCAACTGTGTTTGACAAGTCTGTTGTGTAAAGGTCTACTTCTGCTATAAAACTACTTGAGTTTTCTTTCTGTGGTTCTTTCTGTAAAAGGAACTCTTACAGATTGATAAAATACAACATGTTTTTACCTGAACAGAGGATATGGCTGCATCTGGAAAACAAGTGCATCATTGCAGTGACCCTGAAAAGAAATGTGTAAAATTAATAAGTATATATTCACCACAGTACTTTCTCTCACAAATGTGCATCCTACGTTCCATTTTTCTCAATGTTTTGATCACAGTATCAACTGTGTATACATGGACAAACTGGTAGATTTTTACTGTGATGTAATTTATGATTAACATGAAATTCTGTTGAATATCTCGCAGGTTCTCCACACATAGTTACAGAATTGTGTCTGTAGCCATATTTCCATCTAAATGTATCGCAAACTTTAACCGAATTTCGGGTAATTCAGCAAAAGAAAATGTGAATTAATGCTTGTTTCCATCTGCTACCATTGTGCGAATATTAGAAGTAAGTTCACGAGATAAGCTAAGATGATAAGATGATGTAATAAAAAGAGAGTTAGTAAAACCTCAAACAGTGAAAAACAACGCAGAAAACACAAGAGAAATATGACATTTCTGTTTGTTTCACGATTTAACGCGAGGAAGGTTGCATCCGATGTGTGTTGAGCGATTATATGTATTATACAGCGATACTACAAAATACATTGATGGAAACATCATTTATGTTAACGTGAATTTAGGAGGTAAGTGTCTCTGTGATACTTACGGTGTCGACCAGGAGGATGTAGTCACAACTTCCACCAAACACAATCACATCAGAGTCTTTGCCTGGACACGCTGTGTGCCACAACCTTGGACAGGAGAGAGGATGCTATTTAAAATCTGCTCACAATTTAAAGTAGCACGCTGTACAAAGTAATAAATGTAAAACCTGTAACTTTTTGTTGCTACCTTGGCTTATTTTTAAAGGGATGCTCAACTTCTCTCCATTTCTTTGTGTCAACATCAAGCAGCCACCCATCACCTGATTGAGGGAATTTAAAAGAAAACACTTAGAGAACATAAAATTACCGAAGGAACAAGGGAAAATAAAAGTGAAGAAGTAGATACACTTTCTTACTCATTGGTTTGCAGTCTACACTGAGACCTCCAAACAGGAACATGGAGCTGTCTGACACTGCTGTGAGTGTATGCCACGACCTACCCACTGGAGTGGTGGACACTGGAATTCTGGAAAACATATTTTGCACAGTGCTGTCAAAGAGAAACCTGACAGAAGATGTTAAATGTCAATGCTAATGTGGAACATTTATTTGAATGCTGGCCCAGCTTTAGTGTCTCTGATGTTTTGCTGAAACACGACTGACAGTAATTTCTACATATTTTAAGACTGCCAACATACATTTCCGACCACGTCCACGATTCAAAGTCCAGGCAGTGGATGTCACTCGTCCTGGTTTCCTGCATTTAGAAGAAAAGGAGCACAAGCTACCAATGGCAGACCTTGTTGATAACGCCGACTCATGAATTCTGATACATGAGAAGAAATGAAAAGCATGTAGATCTCTCACCATGACTCTGCCTCCACAAATGTATCCTCTGCATCCGATTGTGGCACTAGCATGGGCAGCCCGGGGTGCTGGAGCACGGCCCTGCAGACAAAAACAGTCATTGGAAAATCGTCTGAGGATCATATACAGATACTGCAATACTGCTAAACTTCAACTCTTAAAGGTTGAGGTCGATGACAAGTGCACACAGACAGAGAGGGGGGACAGCTCAACCTCTTGTAGCTACGGTGCCATGTGCAGAGAGTGGCAACAGTGGAGAGAAGCAAGGAAGGAAATGAGAGAAAGGAGAGAGAGACAGAGTGACAGCAGGAGCAGACAGCTCCTTTGTGAGCAGGTGAAACTATCCTTGTTCTTGATATTTCCTTTTACTGTTTCTACTTTCAGTGAGAGGACCACAAAATCATCCTCATTGCGTCCCATATTGTAAATTTCACAACTAATAGAAAAATAAAATGCATCAAACTCAGTGTGCTAGGTTTTAAAATTTTAATTGATTAAAAAAACAAGTACAGACTTGGTGTGCAAAGGACTTAAATCACTTACTTGAGTTTGTGGTTCACTCCAACTAGATTGCATGGGGTTGAATACATGAACCTCATTGTTCCATCCCCAGAAGACATCCTCCACCTAAAAACAACAAGATAGCTAAAAAGGAGCAAAAACACAAATTTCTACACAAACTGACTGAAACACACAACTTCAGACTACCAAATATGTGTGTGTCACTGATGTGTTTTTAAAAACATTTTTAATACAGCACAGTTGAGATACCATACTTCTGACAGATTTATAGTCAATAAAATACGTTACCCATGATGCTTCATCTACAATGAAGCTTTTGTTCCTGCTGTCGACATCAGTCAGTAATTTGTGACCATATCCTCCGAAGTACATGAGCCTGGAGAGTATCAAACAAATCACAATTCCTAACAAAAATGCAAGTGCCTATTATGGATTTAATTGGTAATGGAGTGACTAAAATTAGCTTATTTTCATTTCACCATATACTTAAGACCTATACTCTAGAACAGATGTAAAGCCTAATTGTTGTAGGAACTCAAGATAGGTTGTGTTTCTGTTTACAGATGGATTTTTTTTCATAAGAGAAGCTAAAGAACAAAATACCATCTGGACGTTAGTCGTTGCAACTTCAAATGGCAAAAGAACAGCAGAGAATGCCAGCAAGAGCATGGGAAAATTACGACTTACAATTTACTAAAACAAAGAGAGTCAAAATAAACCCAAAAAAGAAAAGTCAAATAAAATGAATAGAAAGTTCGCATCCGATCCCAGTTTGGTACAGGCTGTCCACACACTGAAATTAAATAGCTCAAAATTTGTGCTGACAACCTCTGTTTTTCTTTTATCAAAATAAACTGTAACAATGAAACAGTACTTATTCAACTAAAAAAACATGGAGAAAAATACACGCTGGAAATTGCAGTCCGATAAAAGTCACATTTCCACAGTGCTTACCTTCCATTGTAAACCCAGCAGGACAGTTTGTCTCGGGGTGAGGGAGCAGACCCAACCTCATGTATGATCTTCCTCCACGTGTATTTACCGTCTGTCAGGTTGACACAATAGATCTGTTTGAAGTCAAACACTGATCACTTCTTCATGTCAACTTTGTTCAGTCTAAGCTGTGACCACACTGATCTATTGTGTCCATTCATTCATATTTGTTCATTAAACTGTTTTTCAATGAGGAACCTCCATCTGTGGAACACCACACTGCTACGATGTCAATATATTGTACATTTTAAAAACAAACTAAACAGCTCACACCCTCACAAGAGATTTTACACATACATTGATGATAAAACCATTATTTAACCACACATAATGTGAGAGTTTATGTGAATGAAACGATAATCAAGCCTCACCTGATTGGTCTGTCCATTGTCATCACAACCTCCAAATATGTACAAGTGACCATTCAAGCAGCAGCCGCAGGTCCCAGACATTGAGGGAGGGACTTCTCCTGTCATGTGAAACACTTCCCTTAAAGAAAAAGTAAAAAAAATGTTGTTAAACTACTCATTCGTTTATATCCACACATTTTAAAGAGTGCAGTAAGCTCCAGGCAAGTGCTCAGATAAATGTGACACGACTCGACTGTGTCAAAAGAGTCTGACAGTCCCCAGAATCTGAATCTGTTATCTATGAGAAAACATGCATATTTTGAATTGATTTAATATTCTTACCATACACCTCGTTCTAAGTCATAAACCCAGATTTCATCATTGGGTAGGAAAACTTCATCATCAGCAATTGACTGTAGAGAATACAACATGTCTATTACAATGGAATAAAAATGTGTAGTAGCACAGCGTCTCGAGTCTGTCATTATTACTGAATTATTATCATTACTGAACGATCACAAACTCAAAAGCAGGTCAGCAAAATTCTGAAAATGTGCTAATTCTGTCAATCCAAACGTTTTAGGAAGGCCAGCAATAACTTAACAATTATACAGTTATAAAAATAAGATGAAGCATTTCAGCATGCTATTATTTAGGCAGGTTTTATTTATTTAACAGTATGTATTTGTTACACATTTTTCCTCATCTGCTTTTGTATTGGTACTGTATAAGCTGGTAGATAATCAGATCCTTTATTTGAGTAAAAGTATTAATACCACATTGTAATAATACTCAAGTTCTACATTTAAAAGAACAGCGGTATTATCTGCAGGATGTACTTAAAGTATCAGAAGTACTCGTTATGTATAATGGTTTAAGTGTTATATTATTTTATATTAATACTGTGTATATATATTCTATAACTGTTTTATTATTAATGATGTATTATTAGTATTCTACATGTAAGCAGCATCTTAATGTCGTAGCTGATTGTTTGATATATTTTTGGTAGTTTTATGTTTAACCATATGTTTTGATTGGATGTGTCAGATAAATGTAGTTGAATGTTAGTATAGAGTAGCAAAAACTGGAAATATTCAAGTACAAGTACCTCTGATTACTTAAGGTAGTAGTTAGTAGTACATTGTTTGAGTAAATGTACTTATTTCTTGTGGTTCAATGTAAGAAAGTACATTAACTCAAATTTGAGGTAGGTACTCATACCAGTATTGTTCTTATCTATACTTTATTTGTTCCTTACCAATTTAAGACTTTATAAAATATAATGTTTTGTTATTTTAAAGTGAAATCTATTTAAATCTGATTTTAATCTTTGATCTATCACTAATCAATCATAACAATTGTGAGGATTTGCTGATTTTTACATTCAATTATTTTAATTATCTTCATTTATTTTTAATAATTTTGAGGTTTGGACTGTTGGTTGAACAATACGAGCATTGTGAAAGTGTCACTTTGGGTTCTGGGTAATTGTTTACAACCCAAACAATCAATCAATTAATATATAAAATAATCAGCAGATTGATCCATAATGAAAACAATCATTAGTGCCAGAAGAGTTAAAGGTTAGCTCGACCTTGACCAACTACAACAGTAAAATCATAGCTTTCACATTAATGTATGAGTAATAAAACCCTTATGATATAATAAATGAATGTCTTACTTTTACTGTTGATATTTCATATTACACTTACATAATTGTACTTGAAATTGATTTAAAATGTACTTTTCAGAAAGAGGATTTTCGCGGTATTAGTGCTTTTACTTAAGTACAGGATCTGAATACCTGTGGTTGTCTCCCTTACAGTACAAGACGTTGAAACTGGCCTTAAACAAACTGGACACTGGTGATGTTTGGTGATGTGTGTTTGTTTTTCTCACCATGTAACCTCCCCACACATACAGCAGACTGTCCTCCACCACAGCCGTGTGTCCGCTCCTCTCCCGGGCCACCAGCTCCGAGCAGTGCCTCTCAAACGCTGAATCCATGGCTGTGCTGCTATTAATAGAAAAGGAAGAAGTCCCTTTGAGCCTAAAATTATCAAATATGTCTAAAAATGTCACATACTGTCACATTCCCGGCAGCAGCTAGGACTATTATTGGACACAGACAAGTGAGCAGAGCTGACACTAAACAGGTTTTTGAACACTGACATGCTGTTGTTTTTGGTTTAGGAGAAAACTGAGTGAATAATGTGACATTTCTACACATTTAGGAGGCTACGCAACGTTATATTTGGGGGGGGTAGGCAAGTAAAATAAATAATAAACGGGGGTCCACAATACGAAAACAGTTCACATTTAATCATACTCACGGGCTACAGTACACTTCCAGGTGTCGTGTGGTTTTTTCTCATGTTGTGAACACCAAAACACAGCTGACAGAAAAATAAATAGCTTCGATCTACAGTCAACGATCCAGCCCCAGAAACTGTGTGAGGAGAGCTTCAAAATAAGACACACTACTTCCGGTCCCTTTTCTCTTGTCAAAATAAAACCCCCGCTGACCACTATGTGGAGGACAAAGAGTAACTAACTGTTAGGTAATCAGGATACCATAAAATGGGTAACTGTAGTCCGTTACAGTTACATGACATAAAGTCGTAATCAGATTACAGTTAAATTGAGTGAAAATGGGCATTATTAGCAGGATTACAATTTTACAAATACACTGAGCAGAGGACAATTTATTATAGGAAACACTTACACTATATATTATTATGTTTATACATTTATTTATATTATATATATATTTCCTATTGACATTTCTTTCATCTTGTCTTTTTTTATTGTATATTTCATAGTGAGGTAATCATAAAGTAACTGAAAGTAATCCATACGTTACTTTTATATTGTGATACTTGGACTAGGTTACTGACTGCTTAAAGTAACCCTCTCAACCCTGTCAATAAGACATTATGAAATAAATAATTATAAAGGAATCATAGAAGAAATTAGGAATTTATATTATTATCTTATATATTATATTACATATTGAATCTTGATTATTCTCACAGTAACTCATTTCCATTTTATGATCTTGATTTTGTGTTAAAAGACTGTGTTTAAAAAAAGTGGCATTAAGAAACAAAACAGTCCATGGAAAAATCTGTAAAGATATATCTTGGAAAATTATAATTTGAATTAATGATTGTTTGAGTTAAGTAAAGATGATCTGCAATAAAATCTGTGAGAATAACCATGATGAAATCAACTTTCATTAATGAGTTTCAATGTTTTGTCGTTATTACATGGTCATTTATTTTATGTCTTATTTGTTAATTTAATATTGAACACTTTGGGTCTCCATTAAATGACCACTGCATCAGTGTAATACATTTTGCTTTGTGCCAAATGAGCAAAGGTGGAAAGCATTTTTTGTAGCATTTTCCACCAGTAGTTTACTGTCTACGGTTATAGTTTTCATTAAATGGCAACCCTGCAAAAGCTTTTAGCTGGGATTCCTTTTTGAAGGTTCACTTTTACACTACAGTGTCTCCAGTTTATTGAACAGGGAACGTGTGGGAACAGAGTCCTCAAATTGACCCAAATACTTTTCAACTGATGACAAGTTTTCAGTCACGTTTAAACACAGACACTCACTGCCACGTAGTGACAATAATTGTGTACATGCAGGCATACAGTACTTAGACATGCATGTGACATATGTATTGACAAGCTACACGTTGTGTTATAGTTTGACCTGCATTTCAACCAGAAATGTAGAGGAAGACTTTTGAACATTTTATATTGCAAATACTGTAAAAATGCTAATTTGTCTTATTTTTTCTAATGGTAAATTAGTGTATATTTTTGCCACTGTAGCATTGCTTAATGTACACTGATAATGTTTAGTCTAAAAATGAAAATCAGACAAAAACTTTTCCATGTGCCATTATTTAATCATCACAGTCAACACAGTAACTGCAGCCGATTTAAGTTTCATGGGTCAGAAGACTCAAAATAAAATATGTATAAAGTGTGTAATATGCAAATGTAAAAAAAACAAGTACATATAAAACCATAAAACATTTTTCACAGTATATTAAAAAAACAAAAATGCCATTTCACAACAATGATGAGGTCTTGTGCTTGGTAGCCTATTAAAGGACTGTGTTTAACTAATGCTGTTTCGCCTGTAGAAAGACATCCTCCTCTGTACTGCTGTCACAAATTTGGGAGGCAGGAGCAGAAGCTGATGTCTGAGCACTTCGCAGTTCTTCACATTCTTTGCAATATAATTCTCACAAATCCTGTCAGAGGAAAAAGTCTGTTATTCTCTTATTTCTATTTTGGGTAAAGACATTGAAAATATATGTATTTTTGTAAAGTTTTACCTGTATAGAGAATATGGCTGCATCTGGAAAATGGGTGCATCATTAAAATGACCCTAAAGAGAAACAAAGGAGAACATGTGTGAGACTTCTGTTATTTTTCTAAGATCTTTAGACAACACTATGAGTTGTTTTTTCCAAAGATATTAATTATATGGTCCCTTAGCCTTCATACGGATTCAAAAATCCCCTCAGTCATTGGAACAGGGACGCTGCACAGCAGCTCTCAGGAGGCCAATTATTTCCCATTTCTTTTTTTATTGAATTTGTTTTGTGGAAGGGTTTGAGGTTCATTATTAGCACACACAACTCTCTAGTGTCTCTCTGCGATACCTACTGTGAGGATATTAGGAATGTAGTCACAACTTCCACCAAACACAATCACATCGGAGTCTTTGCCTTGACATGCTGTGTGCCACAACCTTAAACAGGAGAAAAGATGCAGGACTAAGTGCAAACACAAACAATTCATTGTCACAAAAAAATTACAACCAGCAATGTTTGATTGCACAATCTGCTAATAATCATGCTTTGCTACCTTGGCTTAGTCTTAAAGGTATGCTCTTTCCATTTCTTTGTTTGAACATCAAACAACCACCCATCATCTGATGGAAGAAAAATGTGTTTTTACTGAGAGGAAACATTTCAAGGAACTTACAAATATATCAGGGTACATTTTCTTACTCATTGGTTTGCAGTCTACATTGAGACCTCCAAACAGGAACAAGGAGCTGTCTGACACTGCTGTGAGTGTATGCCATGATCTGCCCACTGGAGTGGTGGACACTGGGATTCTGGAAAGCATATTTTGCACAAGCTTTTCAAGGACAAACAAGTTAAAAGCTTAGGACACTTTAAATATTAAAAATAATGTTGTCGAAGCATATTTGTATCTTACAGAACTGCACAAGTACTATCTGAATGAAGGCATAGTCTATGCTGGTCCGACTCCTCTGTCTGTGCTGTCTTTGCATGTTTTTTTGTCTCTCTTCACTTTGTCTATCATGTAAACCTAAAGAAAAAAACTAATAAAATACAGGATAGAGGCACAAACGTCAACATGATTCAAGACTGTCATTGGTCACAATCACAAAACATACATTTCTGACCACGTCCATGATTCAAGGTCCAGGCAGTGAATGTCACTCATCCTGGTTCCCTGGATTTAAAAGATAAGGAAGACAAGTAATAAATGGCAATGACTGTGTGCAGATAAGAAAGAAGAACTGAAAAGCACGTAGAGCTCTCACCATAACTCTGCCTCCACAAATGTATCCTCTACAACCAAGTGTGGCGCTGGCTTGGGTGGCACGCGGAGTGGGAGTACAGCCCTGCACACAGAAACTGTCACTGTAAAATCTTTAGAGACATTTAAAGTGTTTCTACATTCTTCTTTATAAGTTGTCCAAAACATATGAATAAATATAATTAACCTAAATGTATGCAGGCCACTCTATTCAGTGTAGTCGAGTGTTTAACTGACTCACATGTGTTTGTGGTTCACTCCAACTGGCGTGCACAGGGTCAAATACATGAACCTCGTTGTTCCATCCCCAGACAACGTCCTCTAACTGAAAATAGAACAAAACAAGAAAGCTTTACGGGTGCATTAACAGGATTCAAAACAACAAAATGTAATATAAAAGCGAAACTCTATGATCTAAAAGAAAAAAAGAACATAGAATACCCCACACAGTCTTTTTTTTTTTTTGGTAGGACAGTATGTTTGACTTGGTGTAAGCCTGAGACTGGTTTAGTATAGTCTGTAAAAATATTACCCATGATGCTTCATCTATAATGAAGTTTTTGTTCCTGCTGTCGATATCCTCTAGTGGTTTTTCACCATATCCTCCAAAGTAGATGATCCTGGAGAATAATAAAGAAATCTATTTTAGATTTAATGTTAGATGTTATGTTTCAGTGGCTCAAGTTCTCTAAAAAATTAGCAACTAATTAACTTACAAAAAAACTATTGACAGACAATTAAGATGGGGTTTTGGGGCGTCTGGGCTTCCAGGCCTCACAAATATGGCTTTATTTAGTAAAACAAATAAATATAGATGCAGAATATATGATAACCAGAAACAGTGGACAGTTTAAATATACATACATCCTCATAGACATAACTTACCTTCCTTTATGAACCCAGCAGGACAGTTTGTCCCGATGTGAGGGAGCAGAACCGATCTTATGTTTAATACTCATCCACGTGTATTTACCGTCTGTCAGGTTGACACAATAGATCTGTTTAAAGTAGAACATTGATCACTTCTTCATGTCAACTTTGCTCAGACTAAGATGTGAGCCTTTTTTGAGATGCATTGTCTCTATATGTCCTTTTTCAAATGTTTTTTTTTTGCATGGGGCTCACAATTCATCTGTCTATGTCAATTCAAAGACATAAAAGTTCAGGAGCTGTTCATCTGAGGTAAGTTTATAGAGCCATCCTTGCTGCTCAATATGAATGTTTAAAAAGAGACCATTCAGTCCATTCAGTGATGAGCTATGTGCCCACAACATTAAATCTGTGACATCTACCAAAGCCATGTAGTGTATGTAAGTGTCAGTGTAATCACTATTGTGCTCAGATATCAGCCTCACCTGATTGCTTTGTCCAATTTTATTGTAACCTCCAAATATGTACATGTGTCCATTCAGCGAGCAGCCGCAGGTCCCGGACATTGAGGGAGGTTTTTCGCCTGCCATCTGAAACACGTCCCTTCAAAAAAAGTTTTTAAAAAATGTGGTAAAACTACTCCAAGTCCACTAATGACATAGCTTGCGGCAACAGGACAGAAGGCAGTTCGGAGCAAGTGCTTATCATTCCTAACAACAACTCTGTTCATGAAAATGGAGATGAGAGATTGATGAAGATTGATTTGATGAGTTGAGATGTAATTATGATTGAGAGGAGAAAAAGAAATATACGTTGGCATATTTAAATTTAAAACTTTATTTTTTTATATTCTTACCATAAACCTCGCTCAAAGTCACACACCCAGATTTCATCACTGGGTAGATAGATGTCTTGACCATCAACTGCCTTTAAAGAATACAACATGTTTGTTACTATGAAACACATAAATGCAGTGGTAGTACGTCTTGAATCTGTCATTGATCTTTCATCACTGACTAAAAAAAAAACACGTTTCACATATTGACTTAACTGCCAGATTTTTTAGGTACACCTAGATAAAGCTAATGTCTCTGTTGAATTGTTCTGCATTATATTGAGAAGTCTTAATATTTTGTCCACCAACACTTCCCTGTATAACACAATAAAATTCCCCAAAAATAACATCAAATTACTGCTAGCTCCACTATTTATGTACATATGCATATAATTCTCTCTAAAACAGTTTAAACAAAAATGAACATTAAGGCAGAATTTATTGGAGGGATGTTGTGTTAGACTGGGTAAAATTTTACATTGAGAGCCTCATAAACCAGAAACTGATTACATCTTAAAGACAGGTGTGCTTCAAAACACTAAAACACCCCTAATAAATCCAAAACCTGTGACTGACATTCTATTCATTGCAAGTATGTTTTAGAAAATACATTGCTAGTTAAGTGATTTAGAAATTGCAGTAAAGGAAAAAAATCTATTAAATTACATTGTAATATGAATAAAAAAAAACTATGCATTTAAGTAAAATGATGTAAGTGCCTTTATTCTTTTCAGCAGTTTATATATATATATAATACAGTTTTTTATATATTATAATATATATATAAAATACTAGTATTAAATAATATTATATATAATTTTTTATTATTATTATCTATTATATATGTTATATAATACACATTCATGTTACTAGATAGATAAATAAATAGATAGACCTACAGGTCATAGGATCTCGCCTTAAGTAAGCTGTAAAACATGCACATCTTCTTTTCATGTCCTTACCCTGAAGCCTCCCCACACGTACAGCAGGTTTTCCTCCACCACCGCTGTGTGTCCGCTCCTCTCTAAGGGAACCAGCTCCGAGCAGTGCTTCTCAAACGCTGAATCCATGGCTGTGCGTCTTTATTCTTAATATAGATTGTTTATTGTTGTTAGGCTAATAAACATGGGTATATGTATCACAATTTCGGTGGAATACAGGGCAAAGTAGAAGTAGAAAATACTCGACAGGATTTGTCAAAAGTTGTAAATAAATATTAGAACCAACCTAGCCTGTCCAACCGAGATAAAACCACAAATTATGAATGTTCTAAATGATATAATACCATATATTATAACTTGTAATTAAATATCTTTTAAAACACAACTGTGCAAAACATACTCACAGCCAACAACACATTTCCATGTTGTTAAATCCACAACATCATGTGCAGGTGACATAAACACATGCACAATGCAGAATGCTCCTTTATCCTAGTCGGATCCTTGTAGGTTGTTTTGACACAGGTGGGATCGTCCTGCCACAACAACTTCCGGTATTACTTTCTTATCAAAATAAAATTCCTTTAAATGACCAATGTGCCTATTCTTAAAATTGTTGTTATTTCCTGACATTGACTAGAGAAAATATTATTTAAATATCCTTAAACATTTTTAATAATTTAATTGAAAGCCATACACTCAAAATATATACATGTACATTTATAACATCGACATATTTTTTTAAATAAAACGAGGGACATATTGTATAGGGAATTTAATTAAAGCACGACACCAATAAACGTATAATTTATTTATAATGTATAAAACTGTGTGGGTCTGTGCTGGTTTCTTTATTTTCATCAGACAGAGGAGCGCGTATTCCTCAGCGGAAGTGATGAAATACATGCGGAAGTTGACATTTAGCGCCAAGTCTTGAGTTGGACAGTAACAACTATGGACGTTTCTCGCAAAATAAAGACAAAAGTGTCCGCTGGCTTCAAGATGCGGGGACTTATACTGCGACCGTATGTATTTTAATCACGTTTAAACGTCGTTAAAATGTGTTTGCTATTGTTGTAATGTTATTGTCATTCACACAGAAAGAGAGCTAAACAATACAGCTGTCACCTCAACGGCAGAGAGAGAGAGAGACTGTGGATACTTTCTGCTTCGTTTTATATTTTATTAGTGGCAACAGGAAATAAGCAGTGATAACATAATGCAGGCTGTGCTTTTGTGTAGATTTTAATGTTGTTGGTTTTATTCCACTGAAGCCAGGAGGTGCTGTGATACCTTTAATGGGCTTAAAGTTACAATTCACAATTTCATCAGAAACATCACCTGAACATGAACCTCAACTGCTTTCAATCATATAAGTTACACTGCAGCTGCTCCCTCAACCTCTTTAAATGCTTACACTTAAAATTAGGGTTGGCTTAAGTTTTAGAAGTTTCAATAGTTTCCAGTGAAATTTTTCACTTAAAGCAATCTAACACTTTCTTGAGAAAATTAAGCTGTTTTTTCTAGTTTCCTACCAGCAGTCGAGAGAAAGAAACAACATGTGCATATTTTCCTGTTGTTTTGTGCTCCAGTGAAGCCAGCAGATACCTTGTGGAAGTGCTGGAGTCTGTCACTCCCTCTGAGCTGGATGATGTTGTTGAAAAGGTGCTGGATGCAGTGGAAAAGCAACCACGTGAGTACAGCAGTACTCCCGTTAACTGCAGATCACAGTGTGATTGGTGCAGAATCTACTGTGTGCAGCATTTAATGTGTTTTCTGTAAGTGTGCTTACAGGTTTTGACCACAGTTTGTGTTTTCCAACAGTGTCCTCTAATATGATAGAGCTGTCTGTGGTGGAAATCGCTGTGCAGGATTGCACTCAGTCTTGTGATGAAACCATGTACGTGTTTTGATCAACTGATCAGTTTCTAAAATACTTAAAATATTGACAGACTTACATTATTACAGTTAACAGCATGTCACATTTGTAATACTATGCTCAGCAGATGTATTGTTAACGTATTAATTACTGTAATGATCAATACATGTTTAGAATTTGAAGAGATTAATGTTCTGTTAATTCATCACGATATTATCATTGTAGTTTTAAGGTGCAGCCAAGTGAATCTTGTGTTGTGGAATAAATTAAGTATTTCTTAAAATGCAAGTTATTTAGGAAATATAAAACAATAATCACACTAATAGCAATTAGGCCTCTTTAAAATGAACCAAAAAGTTAAAACATGTGTAGAAGTTGGCATTCATTGGCATAATAGCAGCTGGATTATAAAGAGTGTGGATAAGACTTAACTGACATTTACCTTGATGTGTAGATTAGGTTATTCAGGGCCTGCAGTCAAATCCTTGTTATACTGTAATAATACAAAAAATACACTATAAACTACCATTTTTACTTAATCAACCTACAATTAAATGCAGAAAATCTTACTAATAAGAGCTATTTAACTCTCTTCCAGAGATAATGTTTTCAACATCATTGGAGCTTTTGATGTACCCAGATACATTTACAGTGTGGAGCGGAAGAAATTTGTACCGTGAGTAAAGGGACAGTTTCTTTCTCCTTTGTGTCGAAATTAATCCAAAATAATTTTTAAAAGATTGCTTCAGTGTCACAGAATTACTGTATGTTTTCTACATGTGCTGCATACTCTGCTCTTGCTTGCAGGCAAAGTTTTTAAACGTTGTTATTTTGTTTTTTTCATTCAGCATTAGTATGACGAGCCATCCTGCCCCGAGTTTGTGTGGTTTGGCCAAAGACAAAGCTGAACTCTTCAGGGAGCGCTACACTATCTTACAGCAGGTCAGTGAACTCTGTTCATTATTGTATATCCAGACCGGGGAACTGACACACTCTCTGTGCTGCTATTTATGGTTATGTGTCACTTGCTGTTTTTTGTAGCGTATACATCGGCATGAGCTCTTCACCCCACCTGCAATAGGAGCTGTTGTTGACGAGGGTCAAAACAAATTTCAGGTAACAATCTTTAACCACTGTAATGACCACCATGTTAAGTACTTGTATGAGGAATATGCATTTGCGTTACAGGATGTTTTTGTGTGATTTGTCTTTTCTAGCTCAAGACAATTGAAGCACTGCTTGGTAGCACATCTAAACTGGGAGAGGTGATTGTACTGGGGATGGTCACACAACTGAAAGAGGTGAGTGAGTGAAGGAAAGCCATTAAATGTCTGTTTTTCAGTACATTGTATATTTACTATATCTAGTTTTTGAAACATTTTCTTAATTTCTTTAAGGGTAAATTTTACCTGGAGGATCCGAGTGGCACAGTACAGCTGGACATGTCCAAAGCAATATCCTTTCATATGTTTGTTCGTGGTCATGAACAAAAATGACTTTTATGTTACACAATATTTTGTCGCATGTATTCCTTAATTAGGTTTTTACCAGTTTCATAATGGCCTGTACACAGAATCCTGCTTTGTACTGGCAGAAGGTGAGATAACGATTACAACTACTACAACTGCAGTAAAGAAAATGAAAAAAATAAAAACGTACTTGCAATAAGATTATAACAGTATTATTAGAAGTACAGTTTTGCCCTTTGTCCTGTAGGTTGGTACGAGGACTCAGTTTTTCACGTCAATGGCTTCGGGTTTCCACCAACAGAGCCATCATCAGGCACAAGGTCAGTGGATTTAGAGAAGTGTTTTTTGGACAAAATTTTAAGTTAAAGCACATGTTGAAATTACAGCAAAGGTGAAGGAGAATCTAGTGTCACATCTGAGTTTTACTTTTTTGGTAGGAAGTAAAAATTAAGTAACATTAAGGCAAATACTGCATATTCTTTACTTAAGTGATGACGTGAGACATCTCTGCCTCATTTGCATTCATTCATTCATTTTTTCTAATTCGTTTTTAGTATCTTAGAGGTGAATCCTGCATTATCCTATGAGCTCCACAGATACTCTTCCTGCACCCTCACTGTGTGACCCTTGCTTTATTTCCAGGGCATACTACGGCAATATGAACTTCTTTGGTGGTCCGTCCACCACCTCGGTGAAGGCGTCAGCCAAGCTGAAGCAGCTGGAGGAGGAGAATGAGGATGCCATGTTTGTAATTGTTTCTGATGTGTGGCTGGACAGCGTTGAAGTGATGGAGAAGCTCAACCTCATGTTCTCAGGTCTGGCATTGCATCATGGTCTGAGACTTTATAGGTCATGAATCTGCACTTTATGAAACACCAATCATATTTAGCTCCACTTTGTTTTTTCCTACAGGCTATGCTTCAATGCCTCCTACCTGTTTTATTTTGTGTGGTAACTTCTCTTCTGCCCCGTATGGAAAAACACAGATCAAATCACTCAAAGGTGAGACTGCGTTCTCATCTCTCATAACACACTGTAGATTTTAAAGCCTTTGTGTATAACATGGGGATATATAGACAGCATTTCAGAATCTAATTCATTTTTGTCTTTTTAGAGTCATTGAAGGCTCTTGCCGATGCTATATGTGCATACCCCAGCATCCACAGCAGGTAGGATCTAATAGAGTTGCTCTGCTCTGTTCTTAACAGTTCAAATTTAAATGTGTTTTATTTAAACATGTTCATCTTACACCTGCAGTAGTCGTTTTGTGTTTGTTCCTGGCCCTGAAGACCCTGGTCCTGGCACCATCCTACCAAGGTATAAGTTCAGAGTCATCTGCTTTTTAACAGCATTATGTGAGTTCTGTTCAGTGTTTTGGACAAATGTCGATACATGTATTGCCCTCAGGCCTCCCTTGGCAGATCACATCACAGAGGAGTTCAGACAGAGGGTGCCATTTTCCGTGTTCACTACCAACCCATGCAGGTAAAACATATGAGGTTTTATTTAATGTCAAAATATTAGTTATTTAGAGTGACTTAGAGCTTTTGGTGTACACAAGGTTGATTTGTAGACATTTGTAACCAGACTTGTGACATTTTGGCATTATCTGCTAACACTAAAACACTTAAAGTGATCTTCCATGTTTTTCCTGTCAGGATTCAGTACTGCAGCCAGGAGATCGTCATTATCAGGGAAGACCTGGTGAATAAGATGTGCAGGAACTGTGTCCGGTTGCCCAATAACAATCTTGACATTCCAAACCATGTGAGTCTCAGCTTTTTTAACATATACTTCAGTGAAATTCCTCTCATCAAACACATAGTTAATATTAGTTATATTGTCTGATGTTTTATTTGCCTTAGTACATAGTGTTTAAAGTCATTCTTTCTACTGTAAGTGCTCCTTAAGCATTGAGTTGTTTCTGCAAAGATGTCCATAAATCCATAAATCTACCAAGCCTGGTCTCATTTCTGACAAAACACCATTTGAAATGTCCTTTATATTTTTGTAAATAAATGATCTTTGTCATATTCCTCTTCTTCTCCCCCAGTTTGTGAAGACCATCCTATCCCAGGGTCACTTGACTCCACTGCCTCTGTATGTCAGTCCTGTATTCTGGGCGTACGACTACTCCATGCGTGTCTACCCGGTCCCTGATGTCATCATCTTTGCGGACAAATACGACCCATTCAGCATCACAAACACAGACTGCCTCTGTGTCAACCCGGTAAGAATCAGTAGAAACTTAAGCAAGGCCTCTAAAAATGACTTAATTAGTTTTTTTTCCAGCTGGTCTTTGAAAGTAACTATAATTTATTTCCACAGGGCTCATTCCCAAGAAGTGGCTTCACATTTAAGGTGTACTACCCATCCAACAGAACTGTTGAGGACAGGTGGGATGTGTTCTTGAGGTTTCACTTTTCTCTCCACGTCTTTTACTACAGAAAACTGTAGTTTCAACCAACACTAATGTTCATACTAATCAGTTGTGGTTTTATGTGTTCACAGCAAACTTCAAGGACTCTAAAGGAAATCATGGATTTAGAAGTGGATGCGTTTCATTTTCTTTGTACTTCGCCTGTGTATGATAGTGTATGCTTAAAATGGATTAGCAATCATATGACTGTAGTCTTTTACTTTATATGTATCTGTATGTATGTTATGTCATGTCATGAATAATAAAGGTTTTATTCTTTATATGGAACATCCTGACATCTTTTTCAATTTTTTTTTATTGATCAAATTTCAAAGGTTACATTACATTGTACACTGAAGTGTGTATTTAAATTGATCACATTACAAAATTATAATTTTACATTACTGGGGGTAGTATGGAAGCCTATTTATGCCAATGTGACTGGAAGAAAATTATTTTGTAAATCATGGAATGGAAATACTGACTTAGCATCTCAAAATATTGAGAAACTTTCTCGGAATTCAGACTCAGTATCTCAAAATAATGACTTAATATCTCAAAATAGAGACTTAATATCTCGAAAAGATTACCTAATATCTCGAAATAATGACTTAATATCTCAAAATAGAGAATTAATATCTCGAAAAGAAGATGATATCTTAAAATAATGACTTAGTATCTCGGAACAATGACAGTATATCAAAATAATGAAAGTTTCTCATTATAATGATTACAGAATCATTTTCTTTCTCAATCACATTGGCGGAAATGGTCTTACATAAGGGAAAACTTTAAAACCATATAACCGTAAACAGTATATACGCTGAGGCATTGACAGAACATAACGTTATATGCTGCTATGGTGACGGTGTACTCTGGTTTACGTCGACCTTACCAAGATGGCGAATTTAAGGAGACGCCCACTTCCGGTCGTGCCCCCCGAACGCTTGTGATGACCTCACTTACATGTCGTACTGCTTTTTGAAATTTGCAGAAAAACAAACGTCCGACAAGGTAAGAAACGACAGGTGCAAACAGATTCTCAACGAGAGCTGCAAACACATCAGCTGAACAGCTTCGACCGCAATGTGGCCGATATAATGTTTACAACCATTTCTGACACCAAGCCGTCGGAGCTTCGCTTGTTTCCACTGTTTAGTAGCTAGCGTTAACAGACGGCGGCAGACGGCACATTACCTGACGAACAGCTGTGAGATGCAAGAAATATATGTGTTAACTTGTAACCTGCAGTTAGATAAAAGCTGAGATAACCGCTAACATTGGTTTAGTAACCTAAATAGGTAAGCTAGCAAAGTAGGTCAGTGGCGCTAATCGTGCTGCCAGCTAACGCTATCTGGTCCGTGCGTTGCCCTGAAGTATTGTTAAACAAAGGGACGTGGACTATAAAGTGGAAGGTATATGTTAGACCTAACGTTAGTAAAAGAAACTACAATATGCCGATGTTATTGTGTCTTATTCTCTTTTTAACTAACCAGGTGGAAAAGCTCGCCTCTTACACCCAGTGTTATGAATGTGGGTCGTTTTTCTGTTATCCTATTTTATTATTAGGGGGGGTAAAAAAAACAACAATCAGTTAATCGAGTAATCCAATCAGCACTAACCCAGCTATCTTACATGATGTCTCTTTCTCTCGTTTCTTGCACCTGGCAGGAGACAAGAGAGACTGACATGGCAGAGAGAATGGCAGAGATGGAGGAAGAAGACATTGGGGACCTGCCAGCCGGAGAGGATGACAATGACTCAGACAGAGATGAAGGTGACAGGTTGTTTGCTTGGATGGTAAATGACGATATGGACGAGGACGAGGAGGGAGAAGAAGAAGAAGAAGAAGAAGATGATGATGATGATGATGTGGAGGATGAACAGCCCTTGGACACTGAAGCATCTGAATCGTTTGAGTTGGATTCTCCAGCTGAGCGCAGTGGTCATATAGCAGTGGTGGACAGAAACATCATGTATGTGTGGGGTGGATACAAGGTAAGGACTTAATTCAATTGTATTTTGCATGCGTATTTGTATGAATTTTCATTATATTCCTGATTTATTTCTCTCAGTCTGTATATTTATCTAAATCACATTTTATTCTCTCCGCACAAGAATGCTCAAAACCACGGATTCTTTGACTTGTACCTGCCGAGGAATGAGATCTGGACGTACAACATGGAGTCAGGAGTATGGTAATGGCTGTTACATTTAAGTTGCATATTGATACCATTGCCATTGTACATGTATGCCATTTGCACACAACGTAGACAAATATAAAATAAACCCCTGAATATCCACAGGACAAAGCACCTAGCCGGAGGTAACCTGCACACATCCATGTCTGGCAGCTGTGGGGTGTGTGTTGATGGGGTCCTCTACCTATTTGGAGGTCACCACGCCAGGGGAAACACAAACAGGGTACGGTGGTTTGCGTATTACATCGAGCAAA
Organism: Morone saxatilis; assembly: GCF_004916995.1. Lineage (NCBI taxonomy): Eukaryota > Metazoa > Chordata > Actinopteri > Moronidae > Morone > Morone saxatilis. The sequence goes on from NW_023339873.1 coordinate 9,902,705, forward strand.
ATTCTTTATCTCTTGTTATTTTCAAATGATTGCATCGTGTGAAAGACCTTGAGGTGGGTGAGCCTGCTGTTTCCAATGATCTCCTGTATTCTGCGCTGGGCTTTGCAGATTTACCGCCTGCCCCTGAGAGCTCCCAGCCTCGTTTGGGAGGAAATGAGGGATCTTAAAGGACTCCCTCCATCCTGCAAGGACAAGCTAGGTTGCTGGGTTCAGAAGAACAAGTAAGAGGTTACTTTTTTCTTTCTCTGTCTGGATTTTGATGTAAAGTGAACTTTTAAAATCCCTGGTATTTACGCAGTGTGCTTGGGAAAGTGGTAACAGACTAATCTTTATTGATAATAAGCTCCCAGATCCCCAGTGAACTTCAGTGAAAACAATAAAAGTCCATTTTTACCCGCAGACATAACAATGAAATGTGTCCAATGCCTCAAAGTGAGTTTTGTCTGATATTGTTTCCACAGACTTATATTCTTTGGTGGCTACGGCTATGCTGCACAAGGACCTCACCAAGGGACTTTTGAATATGATGAATCATCTTCACTTGTGGTCTGTAAACAAAAAATCTTCACATGCTAAAACACTGACTTCAAGTTTTAAAGTCTAATCAGTGTCACAGTTTATTTCCTATAATGTTTTATAACATTTACATAAAAAAATAAACGTTTTTTGCTGCTGCAGTGGGACAGCCCTGGGCGAGGCTGGAACAATCACATCCATATCCTGGACCTGGAGACCTCTACATGGAGCCAACCCATCACGACGGTAAACACGTGTCCAATAGCAAACAATAGCTTCAACTTCTTCAACTTTTCTGCCAAACTGCCATACTTTTTTTTCCAGAAATACTCTGACTCAAACAACTCTGAAAAATATTTGACATTATCTATTTTCTCTGTGATGTAGGGGAACACTCCATCACCCAGAGCAGCTCATGCCTGTGCCACAGTGGGTAACAGAGGCTATGTGTTCGGGGGACGATACAAAGTAAGAAAAATAAAACGAAGAATGCAAGATGTGTGTCGGTTTTAGCCTCTTTGT